>NC_036840.1:12004291-12215400 GCF_002910315.2 Salvelinus sp. IW2-2015 | reverse complement strand
CGCAGATTGAGTATCTACTATCTATCTAAACTCTACAGGAAAAAAAGTGTGCTTGCAGTGATTTTAGTCTGTCAGTAGAAGGCACTGCTCCTCAACAAACCAATCCAAACCTACATTTACAACAAGAGTACTTCCAGCACGCTGTCAACTTAAATTACAAGGACTAAGTATTTTTTGTAATCAACTATGTTTCTTTATTGTCAGTATTCAACTAAACACCACTTCTGGTTTCTAGCTTTTCATGATCATGGATTGCACGGCAGCTATTCAGGATTGTTATTTTTCAGTTCTCAGTGAGGTTAATAGTGATTCATATATCATATCTGAATAAATAGATATTTGGAAATGATCCACTGCGATGTGCAGTTATCCAAAACTCCCACTTAATGTTACTTATGCTGATTGTTCATTCAGAATCTGCTCAATTACATTATAAAGTAGACAGTGGGAGTAGGAGAACACAATTGTCCCCTGTAACATTCCAAAGGAAGGAATTTTAGTGAACCCACCTGTGAACTATGTATAGATGCCAGTCTTTTTGTCCCTTCCATCCAAGTCCCTAACCACACTTTCCCCTCAAGGTCTGAACATGCGTCACAGCCTCACAGGGGTCCTTGTTTCATATGATAAGATCCTCCCACTCTTGGGCATGATATATGTGTGTGTGTGCCTACGCTATCTCCCAGACATGTATATTGTGTCGGTCACCATAGAGAGAAGGGGGGGGGAGAATCTCCTTAGGTTAGAATCAAGGGAAGGCCTTGGTCGTCATGGTAACTGCAATGAGAGAGAGAGAGAGAGAGAGAGCTTAGGAGTGTTGAAGGGAAGGCCACCAAGATGTGGTTACCCGCTAACCAATTGTTGTGGTTATCTCCATGTGCCTGCATTTATGAGATGGAAATATTTCCTCCTGTGCCTGTTGTCTGTAGCCTCTCTACACGCGCGTGTCTAAAGCCATCGTCCTTCAGTGCTTCTTCCCATCTATACCTAAGATGACATGACAATAGCCTGTCATTATAATATGACTTTATAAAAGCCTAGGGAATAGATATTGTGCAATGGGATTTGTGCAATGTGTTATGCTTATAGATTATGATATGTCAGGGCTATTCTGACACAGTATGTAGGCATAATATGACAATCAAACAGCAATACATTGGTGAATCGTTCYTGTTGAATAGCACGCTACTGAATGCTACAGGGTGGTCCCTCTGTGAGAATAACATGTGGTGTTATATGACTAACTGCACAAGTCATTGTCAAAGATGACATCAATTCTTATCTCTGTTAGGTATTCATCAGGAAGTCAGAACAGAACAGTCGTTTGAAGTAAATTCAAGATAATTCCCTGTGTATTTTGTCTGCAGCACTCAGAGGAAAACGGTCATTTTTCCATGAAAGGGGGCAGAAGAGCTACAGTAGTTATTATTCTATTTGGCCTATATATCGATTCATGTAGTCTGCCGGTTATTGATGGAACATTCTACCCTGACCATAGTGATTTAATTTCCTCTTCTGACAGTGTATTTCTACGGTTATCCTTTCTGTTTTTGTACCCCCCCCCACCCCACACACACACACACACTTTCATAATTTAAATGTTTTATCATAAGGGTCTGGAGAATGTGGACATGCATGTATGTGTGCTGCTTGAGTGCATTCATTCATGTTCATACTCAATTTCCTAGATTTGTTTGCAAATGGTTCTGCAAATGTTTGCTATTTTCCCAAGTTAAACAGGATGTCCAGCATGGGGATTCTGACTGGCCTAGAGTAATACATCTAGACAGAATTAKCCAAGTCGTTTTCACAATAGGTCACTGGGCAGAACCCAAGAGAATATGTACAGTATTACTTGAACTAAGTAATATACATGTAATTGTTATAGAYGACAACATATTTACTTGGCAGCTTAGTACATTCTTAATTGTAATAACATGTAAGCTACCAGCAACTGTTCACACTAGAAACAGCAATTCCAAAGGGACCAATTTGACCATGGCCTGACCCTGCCAATGGATGGCAGAGTGATTGAATAACTGTGATTGGAACATTATTTGTGATACAAATAAGCAACAAAATTGTCCGYTTGAGTTCAAGGCCAGATGACAGCAACATAAAACAAAACTGTCCTTTGATGTGGCACTGTTGTATCTGCACTGTTGACATGCATTTAATGCCAAAGATACCATGAGGGTAAGGGAGATGTGCACACACACATATACACACACCCAAGCCTCCTAGAGCTGTTAGTCTGCTGGGATTCTGGCCACTGAAAGAGTGTTATCTGCCTGCAGAGATACATATGGTAACATGGACCCAAGGCAGAGACAGCAAGGTGTTACTGTATTAGCAGGAAGAGTTGCCGCTGGAGTGTGTTGTGCTGAATGACGGCAGGTGGGCTTACCCCCAGAGCCCTGAGAACCGTCACAACTAGGCCATACATATAGATGAGATGTGTGCAGCCCTCAGGATCAACTAGTCACAGATTTACTTTCCACTCGATCACTAGATAGATCCAATGTTCTACAAGTGTGCTAGATATGATTTAAAGGTCCCTAACAGTCATTCTGATTCCCATGTAAAACAGTATTTTGCGTTACTAAAATATCACCCATAATATTATATTCATGAGCTCGCGTTGACTGGCATCTCTTTGAAACGCCTATGTCAAGCAACGTGGATGCAGTGAGCAGTGTTGCAGTAAAAACATCTCAAGCAAATGTACTGATACACAAAGCAACTCAAAACAACATTGAAATTGCACCAATGATGTCAAAACTATTTGACATCCCCCGTTTGGCATGTCTCTTTGTAATGCAGTTTACAGCAGCACTGACGGATGTGATGACTTGACAAATATGTCAGAGTTTTGAACGACCCTTCCCCCCCTTTTGTTCCATGCTGGCTGAAGACCTAGCTAGCCAGTATCTAGCTAACACCAGACACCAATGAAAGGGCAAACATATAAGTATCTTTGCCATAGATGAATAGGGTAAACTTTTTATTTTATTTGCTGACACCCTAGAGTCAAATTTTGGCCGATGTTTCATGAGCTGAAATTTTAAAAATCCCTGAAATTTTCCATACGCACAAAAATATTATTTCTCTCAGAATTTGTGAACAAATTTGATTAATCCCCCTCTGCTCTTTTCCTCAGGTTGAAGCACATTCCTAACACCCAGACAGATTTAAAGAACTTGGGAACCTCCCAGCCATCATCTTGTTCTTGGAGTTTATTCTCAATGTTAGATAGAGAATAACGTGTAGATCTATTTCTATCATGCAGAATTGTRGTTTAGCTTGTAACTTGGGAAGCTCATTCAATAATACAGATTTGGGTGATTTCTGTCCCAGGGGACTGAACTGTGTGTATGCTTTTGTTAAATTTATAAAACAATTAATTGAATGAGGTGTTAGTGAAGTGCTGGAACAAAAACCTTTACACTCCTGTATAAAGAATATATGGCTGTCATGACTTCAATTGACTAAATACTGTACAGTTACCATTTTATTTTGTTAATCTATGCAGGTTGGATTTCTAAGAGCCTGGTAGAGATGGATACAGCCATACTACAAGGCAGGACATTTCCCTGCATCCAGGTTGAGGCCTGCTACCAGCATGACTTACTGTCAGTGTCAGTAAGTCATGCATATTTTAAAATATATACAGTAAACATTCAGAAAGTATTCAGACCGCCTTGACTTATATATATATACACTGTTATTCAAAAGTTTGGGGTCACTTAGAAATGTCTTGTTTTTAAGGAAAAGAAAGCAAATTTTGGTCCATTAAAATAACATCAAATTGATCAGAAATACAGTGTAGACAGTTGTTAATGTTGTAAAATGACTATTGTAGCTGAATGGCCTGATTTTAATGGAATACCTACATAGGCGTACAGAGGCCATTATCAGTAACCATCACTCCTGTGTTCCAATGGCAAGTTGTGAGTCAAGTTGGAGTCTGTTTGATTGAGTGTGTGACAGGTGTCTTTTTATACAGGTAACGAGTTAAACAGGATGCAGTTAATACAGGTAATGAGTGGAGAACAGGGGGCTTCTTAAAGAAAAACTAAGGTCTGTGAGAGCGGAATTCTTATTGGTTGTAGGTGATCAAATACTTAGTCATGCAATAAAATGCAAATTGAATTACATAAAAATCATAACAATTTCCAATCTTTGAGGATCTCAGACGATACGAAAGAGAGGTTGAATAGGCTAGTAATAGGGGTTGCAACAATTTCATCTTGATAATTTTAGAAAAGAGAGGGTCCAGATGTCTAGCCCAGCTGATTAGTGGGATCCAGATCTTGCAGCTTTTTTACCGTTAACGCACTAGCTGTTTGGATTTGGGTGAACGGATGGGGGGGGGTTGCTGCAAATAGTTTGGTTATGGTTCATTTTTTGGAGGGTAGTAGGCAGAACATTTGCCATACTTTTTTGTTCAAGCTTTGCCATGTAGTGACGAATAACTTTATACCAGTCCTATTTTCATCGATTATTATCTGTTTCAACTGATACAAAGATTATATGTTTATTAATACATTATTGGCCAAGCAAAAGATAGTTTTTTTTCATCAAATTAGTATAGTTTTCATTTTACCCTAAATCTTGTTCTGTCGGTTCTTTCTGGTGGACTTCAAACTGAAGAATTGTAAACAAACTTCTATGGCTTTTAATATAAAACAAACTAGTATTTGATAGACAATAAGAGAGGTGGGAAGGAAAGGCCATTCTAGATAGGCATCGGTGTGGGCTGAGAAGTCTTACTAATCTGCTAGAGAACCAGATCAGAGTAAGTGTACCTTTTCTATGACTGAAGCCTTTAGTGAGAGGTCTAATGCTTTAATAYTTAATMATTTCTGCCCTCTGAATTCATAGTCATTATATAAATAGGTCAGTTTAATTTTGTCTGGCTTKCTGTTCCAAATAAAACKGAATATTTCATTGCTCATAYCATTTTAAAAACAAGTGTAGGCAAGGCCAGAAGCAAATAGCTAAACTGGGATATGACTAAAGAGTTCATCAGGGTGATTTTTCCACAAATAGACAGTTGTGGTATAAGGCCAATATACCACAACTAAGGGCTGTATACAGGCACTCTGCATTGCGTCGTGCRTAAGAACAGCCCTTAGCCGTGGTATATTGGCCATATATCACACACCCTCTGGCCTTATTGCTTAAATATAGTACCCTTATCATAATTAGGTTGTAATCCATAGAGGCTAGAAAAAGTATCTAGGTCCTCTGAGGCTGTGGAGGGATTGAAATTGTGAATTTAAAAGAAATCATGAATCCTCAGCATACATACACCTTTGTTTTTAAGCCCTGGATTTCTATCCCCTTGATATTATTGTTGGATCTGTTTTTAATAGCTAACATTTCGATGGCCATAATAAATAGATACGCCGATAGTGGACAACCTTGTTTTACTCCTCTTGACAGTTTAATACTTTCTGAGAAGTAGCCATTATGTAYTATTTTACACCTAGGGTTACTTTACGTAACTTTAACCCATCTTATAAGAGATTCTCCAAAATGGAAATATTCCAGGCATTTATATATACATTCCAGCCGTACATTATCAAAGCCTTTTCAAAGTWAGCTATGAATACCAGACCTGGTTTCCTTGATTTTTCATAGTGTTCTATTGTTTCCAGTACTTGTCTTATATTATCTCCAATGTATCGTCCATGTAAAAAACCTGTCTGATTAGGATGAATAATATCCAACAATAACTTTTTAATTCTATGCACTTCACAACACTGAAGTGTAAGGGGCCTCCAATTTTATAAACACACTGGATCTTTATATTTACCACTTTGGTCCTGTTTCAGTAAAAATTCAATCAGACCTTCTTGTTGAGTATCTGATAATCTACCATTTTTATGGGAGTGGTTAAAACATGCTAATAACATTCCTCTGAGTACATCAAAAAAGTTTTGGTATACCTCAACTGGTATGCCATCCAGCCCTGGACTTAAAAGCTTTAATTGCATCAAGAAGTTCCTCCTCTGTAATTTGGCCTTCATATGAGTCTTTTCGTACAGCTGTTAATTTTACATTATTWWAAAAATCCTTACAATTAACTACTGTTAGTGGAGAMGGAGGAGACTGAAATGAAAACATACTGTAGCTTAAAGTACTTCGCGTCTATTTTCAAAATATTGTAAAAAGTTTCAGTAAATTATTTTTGGTAGCATTTTTCCCCATTCTATCCAGGTCGCTTTATTTTTTATAATATATTAGACTTGATCTTTCTAGAATAAGTTCCTCCATTTCTTTTTCCTCTAACATATTCTGTGCCTCTATGGTACAGTTTTTTATTGCTATCTGTACTGTTAGTCCCTCTATTTCTTTTGTTAATGTTAATTATTTTAACCTAAATTGCATTTGTTTTAAAGATTTGTAGCTATTGAATTGCATGGCCTCTAAAGGCACATTTAAAAGTTTCCCATAAAATATGGGAATCTGCTGTACCTATATTATGTCGGAAAAAGTAAGTTATAAATTATTCTGTCCTGGTTAAAAASAAGTTGTCATCCAACAGGCTTAGATTAAATTTCCAATAACCTCGCCCATGTGGAAATTCTGTAAGAGTAATGTAAATGGCAATTATTTGATGGTCCCACCGCATTCTGTCCCCTATCAAAATAGTTTTTTTTATTTTTTTTAAAGTTTTTTTTACTTTTGGTGTCAGCAAGAATGACAAAAGAAATTAGTCGAGGACTAGCTTAATTGAGCCTCCGCCATGTATATCTCACTAGGTCAGGATATATATTTAAGCCTCCACATATCCCCTAGTTTCAATATATCCATGATATTYGTAATTTCCTTAAGTGTATAAGGGTGTTAGTTTGTAGTGTGATTTCCTTTACAGTCCATTGAGGTATTCAAAACTGTATTATAATCTCCCACTGGAGTCTTGTATTGTTTGTAGGCTTGATAAATTATTATATATATTTTCAAAGAAGCGTGGATCATCATTTATTTGGACCGTATAGATTGAGCCAAATCGGTTTATGTTCCAATAACATATTTAAAAGAATCCATCCAACTTGCAGATCTGTTTTAACAATTTGCACATTCGGATCAAAATTGTTAATTAATATCATCATCCCTTTTGAGTTTCTTTGCCCATGGGAGAAGTATATTTTGCCCCACTCCCCGTGCCTTTTCCGACACAACTTCGTCTAAAATTGATGAATGAGTTTCCTGTAAACAATAGATGTTATATTCCTTCTCTTTTAGCCAGGTAAATACTGATATTTTTTTCTTATCTGCTAAGCATTGCAATTATAACCATTTATCATAATGAGATACGAGTTTCAAAACATACAGTACCAGTTAAAAGTTTGGATACACCTACTCATTCAAGGGTTTTTCTTTATTTTTACTTTTTTATACATTGTAGAATAGTAGTGAAGACAAACTATGAAATAACACATATGGAATAATGTAGTAACCAAAGAAGTGTTAAACAAATCTAAAAATATTTTATTTTAGGTTCTTCAAAGTAGCCACCCTTTGCCTTGAGTGTGGTGTCCAAACATTTGACTGGTACTGTATATTTTTTGTTGTTGTTGAGAAACCTAGCTAACATTAGCCACACTGCAGTGATGACGGTGGGAGTTAGCTAGTTAACTTTCATCCAGCAGTTTAAATTTAGCTAGATATCTAGCTAGCTAATGGCATTTATGGTTAACTAGCAAATATATTTGTTTTCCCTTCTAAAGCTGCCTGATAAAGCTAGCCAGTTGATAGTAAAGCTAGGATGAATGAGGCCAGCTAGCTAAGACAATAGCATCTGTCAATGCAATGGCTGRTCTGGAGTTCACCTGAAATGTACCATTATATTTCACATGATMAGCAAACTACTGTCATACCTTTTCATAAAAGAATGCAATGAATACAGATAAGAGACAATTACTTTCAAGTAGATCGTTTTGGTTTCATTTACCTCATCCTCTCTTRTGCATGTGGGTAGCTACTTCCTGAGATTTGATTAATGGAACAATCCAGCCAATGGTTAGGTTGCTGTGGTTTYGGCAGAGGGAACTGATTGGTCAKGAGTAAAAGKTCCTGCTTCGAGTGCAAATCACATTTTTACTTGGGAATCTCTTTCTCCAAACTTACAATACTTTTTACAAGCTTATGAATCTCTTGGTAACGTGACAGAACTTTGAGCGCATGCAGCTTCAAAATCTGCAAGTGTATTTTTGATTCACAGCTGAATATTCATACTCGTAAATGGACTTGTAATAATTCTGAAAATAAATTATACTTGCAAATTGTATTGAATGTATTCAGATGTCAAGTTACAAGTTTGCGACCRTTGTAAAATCTTTCACACATCATGATACATGCTTGCAAAATTAAATRACACATTTGGGAATCAAACTTGCRACCACGAAATACAAACTCATGTAGTTCTGTCATCATTATAATCCCATAGATACAGCATCTTTCTTCTCCAACTGGTCTGTGTCCAAGAATACACAGCCAAGAGACATCAGCTAAATCCATTATAATTTGAATAGACAAACATACAGCCTACATCTGCAAGCTATGAATCAATCTACAGGCCTGTAGTATTCAACCAGTCATTGGATGGACAAATGTACACATGTCTGCGAGCTATAAATCTT
The DNA here is from genome assembly GCF_002910315.2 of Salvelinus sp. IW2-2015. Lineage (NCBI taxonomy): Eukaryota > Metazoa > Chordata > Actinopteri > Salmoniformes > Salmonidae > Salvelinus > Salvelinus sp. IW2-2015. The sequence continues at coordinate 12,206,749 of NC_036840.1, read as the reverse complement.
TATATATCTTTAGGCCTATACCGGTCACGTGATGGGGAGCTAACTGTCTCCAGCTGTGTGCTACTGGTTGACTCCAGAGGGAGGAGCACTGGGGTTGTAGTGGTCCTCTGGTGCAGTTATTTTGAGAGATTSACTATGTTGTAATTACAGTAGGCCTATCCGCCCTGAGACTGGACACTCCTAAACMRCACCCAAACTCTCCAAGACTTTAGTGTGTTTTCTCTCTGAGGACTACAGGGTTTGCGTTTTGTATTGTGTTTCCTTAACTGCCCAAGCAATAAAATGTAGTTTGGGTCACTTGAATTACACATAGCTTTTTGGTAAAAGTGCTAATGTTTTTGACGTATTGGGAAATGAATTGCAGGGTTTGAAGTAGCATTAACTTCTCTAGGATAGAGGGCAGCATTTTCACGTTTGGATGAAAAGCATACCCAAATTCAACTGCCAGCTACTCATCCCCAGAAGATAAGATATGCATATTGTTAGTAGATTTGGATAGAAAACACTCTGAAGTTTCTAAAACTGTTTGAATCATGTCGGTGAGTATATAACAGAACTTATTTAGCAGGTGAAATCCCGAGGACAAACCATTCAGATTTTTTTTTTTAAAGTCACTTTTCAATGGAGTTTCATTGGGAATACAGATTCTTATTGACCTTCTTGCAGTTCCACCGCTTCCACTGGATGTCAACAGTCTTTAGAAAATAGTTGAGGTTTTTCCTTTGTGTAATGAAGAGTACGGCCATTTTGAATCAGGGTCACTTGTGTCCTGTTTGTTAGAGGCGCATGACCAGAAGGCTAGCTACAGTTTGTTTTAATCCTGTCTTCAATTTTATTGACTATTTTACGTAAAAAAATACCTAAAGTTGTATTACAAAAGTAGTTTGAAATGTTTTGGCAAAGTTTTCTTTTGAGATATTTTGTAGTCAAGTTTCAACCGTGTTTTTCTGGATCAATCGAACAAAAGGACTATTTGTGATGTTTATGGGACATTATTGGAGTGCCAACAACCGAAGCTCGTCAAAGGTAAGGCATGAATTATATTTTTTATTTCTGTGTTTTGTGTCGCGCCTGCAGGTTGAAATATGCTTCTCTCTCTGTTTACTATGGTGCTATCCTCAGATAATAGCATAGTTTGCTTTAGCCGAAAAGCCTATTTGAATTCGACATGTTGGCTGGATTCACAACCAGTGTAGCTTTAATTTGTATCTTTCAGTGTGATTTAATGAAAGTTAAATTTTATCAGTAATTTATTTGAATATGGCGCTCTGCATTTTCTCAGGCTTTTGGCCAAGTGAGACAGTAGCGTCCCGCCTAAACTCAGATTTTTGGATATAAATAAAACATACATGTATTGTGTAACATGAAGTCCTATGACTGTCATCTGATGAAGATCAAAGGTTAGTGATTCATTTTATCTCTATTTCTGCTTTTTGTTACTCCTCTCTTTGGCTGGAAAAATGGCTGTGTTTTTCTGTACTGACCTAACATAATTGTTTGGTGTGCTTTCGCCGTAAATCCTTTTTGAAATCAGACATGTTGGCTGGATTCACAACAAGTGTAGCTTTAATTTGGTGTCTGGTGTGATTTCATGAAAGTTTGATGTTCATAGTAATTTATTTGAATTTGGCACTCTGCATTTTTACTGGCTTTTGGCCAAGTGGGACGTTAGCGTCCCACATATCCCAGAGAAGTTAACAGAAATAGCACTTTGCCTTGTAGCCTTCGAGAGTGGTTCCCCCGTGGTTTGATTCATGGAGTGCACCTTTCATTATGATTGACAAGTATTATGCAAATGTGACATTTCCCGTCACTCTAAACCATAATACAAATTATGCAGCGTTGTTAGACTGTCAAAAATAACAAACAATGAAATTTGTTTATGCATAACAACATACTGTTAAAGATGAATCAGAAAAGAGACATTTTCAAACTCGTCTTGGATATACATGTATCTAATGTTTAATTACAATTGCACAGCAAATTTGTCCGTTTTATCCCCATTCTCAAAACTCAGAGACAGGTCGGGTACATTGGATAACAAAGAAACAGCATTTGGTTAAAATACAGGAGACATGTCGACCATTTTGCCTGCCTCTGGGTTATGTACTGTACACTCCTTTGAGACCAATGATAAAAGGCAATATTATACATAGTTTACAATTAAGGTACATTTAGAACGTCCCTGGAATTTGAGCTGGAATGATGGATGGTAACTATTCCCCTGGATGGACGATACCATGAAACAGTATTATCATTGATTTACAAACTGAAAACTTTGGTCTCCTTCTCCTCTATATCTTATTCGATCTTGTTTTAGGTTCTTTAGATGAAAAACGTATTTGAGATAGGATCTCTATAGCCCTGTCCTATGCTTGGTATGACATGGGGGTTGAGGTTTGGGTGGGGGAGACATTATCATGTGGATAATTGTTTWTTTGACCAATCGTGTCACGGGATATGTCTAAGGTCAACAGAGCTCTGCAAACGGACGACATAAGACCATGAAAACTCTGTTTCAGGAATCCTTTAACGCTGCTCAAAGAACACACATCCGTTGACCTAGAGCAGTGTTTCCCAACACCGGTCCTCGTGTACAGTACACATTTTTGTTGTAGCCCTGGATTAACGCAACTCATTGAGGGCTTGATGATTAGTTGACAAGTGGAACCAGGTGTGCTTGTCTAGGTTTACAATAAGGATGTGTACTGGAGGACCAGGGTTGGGAAACACTGGCCTAGAGCATATCAAAACATTATCCCACAAACAAGCTACAGGGAGAGGAAACTACAAATCGTTTGTCCATCATTTCTAATAAACAAAGGGTGGGTTCATGGACAATATTTTGTTTAAAGTTGGTGGAGCTATAGMCACAAAACGGGGGTATTCACCATGCTGCTCAAGAAGGAAGAGTGAATAAGAGATTTGGGACTTCTGAATAACGGACTCTCTCCCCCCTTCCTTGGCAGTATACAGAAATGTCCCAGTTGGCTATGAAACAAAAGCATCTTCACCTCCCTCACGGACAAAGTAGTTCCCATCAGGTGATTATTATGTTCCCCTTTGTGCTTCTGACCTTAGTTGTGGAGCATGGTCAAAGAGGGAGTTATAATGGCCAACAGCCTTCCCCTTTAGAATCAGTGTTGAATGGAGAGCGATTTTTGGCACACTTCGTATCAATGCAAATCTTCATTGATTGTGCATTGATACTAAGTACGAAGAGGTTCGCTGTTCATTCATCATTTTATATTTGTGCTCTTTAGGAGCTTGGATGGCTGTATGATATTTCTACACATCTAAACCCTTGAAATCAGTCACTTTGTTCTTTAGTTCATCTTGAGTTTATCCTCTTTGTGGAGTGTGCTCAGCAGCTACCCCTAGCTGCTGATCTTGGTCAGCATCTTGTTGATGGCCTGCTTGACGTGGGTGGTGGAGCTACGGCGCCTGGCCTTGCCCTGGACCACCTTGCGGCGCCTCAACTCGCGACACAGCTCATGGAATGCTTCCGCCACCATGCCACCCTCGTCGGCGCACGCCGAGCACTCGTAGAAGGCACACGCCATCTCAGCAGCCAGCCGCTCGCCCTCCTCTGTGCCCACCTGTCGGGCATGGTCTAGGTCGGCTTTGTTGCCCACCAGAACCAAAGGGACATTCTTGGGTTTCTTGACTTCCTCTAGGAGGCCTCGCAAAGGAGCCACTTCGTCAAAGCTGCCCCGGTCAGTGATGTCATAGACAATGACGAAGCCATCRCCCCAGCGCATGTGGCTCTCCTTCTGCTGCGTGTCCTCCTGGAGGTAAAGATACAGGAGGGGAGGATCTTTTTAGCAACAATCTTTCTGCAACTAGCTAGCCAATTAGAATACTGTTGACCAATAGGCCCACTTGTTGTCTGGCATATCCACAAGGCAAAGAAACAATAACTCTATGCAAGTCTTCATTGAACAAGTGATGGAGAATTGAGGCATCTGAACTGAAGAGCTTTTTATAAAATATGTTTTCAGCTGCACATGATTGTAATGGGTTCAAATGCTTTATTTCTCCTTTCTCAACATAACACTTTTTAAATCCCCCAGATTTGAACAGTCGGCTAYCCTTCTGAACTGCAGCTGCTCCTGATTTCATCAAGTCGGTACAGCCAGTCCTGTCGTAACAAAACTTACTAGTCGTGTGATGAAAAAAATGAAGTCTTAAACTTGCATGAGCCAGAGATGTTATTGGCAATAATAACTTAATTTGTTACAATAACTGTTGCATAACTCACATTGAACATAGTGATACTTGACATCTATATAACTGACCGACTTTTGAACTTATCTGATTTATGAGGTAAAAGGATGCCTTCGGGGTCCAAGAAGAATCAAGAATCAAAGGCTTGATATGTACTCRCCACTTTTAACAGCTTTGAAGAGAACGAAGAAACCTCAGCTCTACACTGGCTCTCTGACAGAAAAAGACAGGTCTAGCAACGCTTGGTTAGGCCCTCACCTAAACTCTCACTCCCTGCACTCTCAAAATAGAATGTAATGAGAGAAGGATGACTTGGCTCGATGTTTCACAGGGGAAATTAGTAGCAGGCAGAACACCTACGTACTCAGATTAGCAGCAGCACATTTATCGTATAATGTGTTTACCCAATGGCTGATTAGAACAGCATAGAGCAACGCTAGCTAGGACTGCTACTGTGAATAAACTCTGATAAGTCATCATTATACAGTAGGGTTGAACTGGGATATTCAATTGACTATGAWTTATTCTTATTCTATTGCCAGTCACAGTATAAACATTTCTCTACACAAACGTCTATGTTTTCTGTGCAAAGTTGCTGAAGCTCCAACCTGTCCGGCTGTGTCAAGGATCTCCATGGTCACAACCTCATCGTCTATGGTTGCTTGATGGCGATATGTTGACTCTGGAAAGAACAAAAAGACAAAAGGGAAACCCCATTTAGAAGATGGTGACATGTCTATGTCGCCTCAACCGTTGAGSCCACCTGGTTGTTTAGGTGGTCAATGAACCCCATCAAGTTGAATTGCCTCAGGGCAGCTTTACCAATAGGATGAGAGGTGGATACAGATGTGAATGCTGGCTATGACCCTCTTCGTTATACCTCGATGAGTAATTTACCTGAATTGACTCTTGTTAAAAAAAATCTGTGTAAACTCTCAAACCCTAAAAAGGCATTTCAGATCTCCCTGTTCAAAACATGCTTTTTCAAGCATGGTGGGTGGCTACTATTGGAGATGGCGGGGGTCTGGAGTTTAACCGCCAGTAACACTAGAATGCTCTGGTTGGGTGTTAGTTAGCTGTGCGTGTCATCATCCCTGCCTCTACCCAGGTGCCCTCTGGGACGCAAAACACTGTGTCTGCGTGTGAAGTGTCACCGAGCGCGACCRCTAGGGTGTTGATTTGCTGCCTTCTATAGCTAGAGGGTAGCCTGGGTCTCACGGGACGTCCCATTTCAGCTGCCACATCCACACACGTGCAGTCGAAGACCTGAACACACACATACACGCAAGTACATACACCTACTATGTGTGTTTGGGTATTGACAGCATGAACAGGGGGGCTTGGGGATGATTTAATGGTCCAACCTACATATCTGAAGATCTTAAGGAGGGCCAACACCCCAGTCATTTTCCTGGCAGCAAATAACTCATTTCCCAGCAACAACCTGGAGCCTCTAGCTGCTGTTGGTGTTATTTTAGAATGCTGAAAGAGAAAGTCTCATACCAGAATATTAACTGGAAACGTCAACAGATCAGCCCCCATCTCAAGCTGTTTGTACTTTTAACTACTACGCCACTTAGAATTTTTTTTATCTTGTTCTGCTCACTCACTGGATTGCCAAGCATCTGCTTTCCTATTTGTTTCKATCTGTGCTATTTATTCCTGTGATTGTGCAATGTCATATGACCTCAATAAATTAGATTAATAGTAGATTTCTAGTAGGTAGTAGATTCCTCTGCCCCTCTTATTGAGGAGTGACTTGGTAAGAGTTCATTCCATGAGGTAAATAAGATTAGATCAGAGGGGGGTATAAATTGTTGTTCACAGCTACTTTCGGCATCTGCATGAACATAAAGGTAACCTTTTGTATTAATGACAAGCCAACTTACATAATTACACTGCTCACATGCTTCCCATTGAGTGACAATKAATGGAATTCTCGTATTCCTATTCTAAGGTAGAGATAATATTAGCGGTTGYGTGTGTTAGCTGGGCAGGGTGGAGTCGGATAAATAAATAGCTTACAATTGAACAATAAACAGAGAACCACCAAATATGAAAAAGCATAGAAATGTAGAACTCTGTTTTTTAATTGTGGGGGGAAAAGTCCTGACAAGACTACCGCAATGAACAGGGTTTGCCGCCATTGTCAAATTATTGGTGTCATGGCAACAAGCACGACAATGCTCCGGTCCAGAGGCGGGAAAATGCATTCCCCAGTGGAGGCTGCTGAAGGGAGGACGACTCATAATAATGGCTGGAACTGAGCCACATGGAAACCATGTGTTTGATGTATGATGCCATTCCACTGAATCCGCGCCAGCCATTACCACGAGAYCGTCCTCCCCAATTAAGGTGGCACCAACCTCCTGTGGCATTCACCCACATAGTCATATAATCTATGGGAAAAGGGTATGCTTATGTATTTATATATTGAATTGTGTATCTCCATCCAAAAAATGCTTTTCCTGATGTTAGTCACTGTAGCAGTCTTTTGTAATCATATTTACTTGATCCCCCTTGCCCAGGTTAAATCCTAACTCCTAAACTCTGATAATACAGATCAGAATTGAGGGAACATCAAAAAAGAACACAAGGTTTCAACATATCATATTCCTACAGTTGAGTTATGTAACAAGATGATAATGAAATGGAAAGCACTCTGTTGTAAAACAGCTTCATTTTGCACGGCTCTCTAATCCCCCCCCCCAAGAATCTGATAAAACAAATTAGCAGATGGCATCTCTTCAAAGTAAAGAGAAAGATGTGGAAGAGATTTCCTCCAGATTTCCTCTTACTATCATGGCTTCATCAAATCCATTTGTATGTGCAGACTGTACACCTACGCAAACTAAGTGCTTCCTGAATGTCAATCGAAACAGATTGCTGTTCATTTCATTACAGGCGTTTTGAGATTGACAGCATGGGGTTGATTTAAATCAGRGAGCTCCATTTTAGGGGTTATATCATCATATGACGAAATGACCAATTTTAGTAGACTACAAGGCACGTTATTAAAATCATATTACTTCTCTGGACTCACATAAACCACCGAAGGATATGTGTAACCTACAGTACACACACACTGGGTACTGTTTGCAAAAACATGATTAAATTGCTTCCAGACCCTGTTCTGAAACCCCATGAAATTAATCTGTCTGATGTTGTAATTCAATATTCTCAACGTCCATGTTTCTTACAGAGCTGTGAGCGCTGTCTCTCTCTCTCGYAGCCCAAAGCCTTCATCTTTCATTCAACCCTTGTGTGATGTCAGGAAATAAGCTGTGGTGGGTACTAGGTTATACTCTTGAATGCTGTTCGAATAACAAGCACTTGAGCCTGCACCAAAAAGTACATCACATTCAGGGGGAAAATGGGGAAACTGTCAATGGGAATCGGAGACTTGGCTTGCAGTGAGAAAATATATATAWATATCTGCCGGATCCAATTCCCTTTCCAGCTAATTGTTTGACAGCATGCTATAAGCATATTTTAGACCATTGGTATTTGTAGGAGTATATGTATATATAGCATCCATCACATTGAAATGTCTGCATGCAATGAGGCTTAATGTCTATATCATGTTACTGCTCCCACCATGCCAACAGTTGGGTCTGTGCGTTATATCTGTGTTATTCTAATGAGGCTGACTCTGTACATAGCATGCCATCGAACCATGAACCGAACCCCCCCAATATTTTTCTAGCTTACAGCAAAACATGCCACAATAGGATATTCCTGCCAATGACAGGATGTAGGCCTACTATACGAACCTTACCCTTGCACGGTCACTTAGCCTATATATGAACCTGATTAACCGACCATTGGCGTGAATGAATGACGCTTCGCCTTGCCCTAAACTTAAGGCATCGCCTCTATCCCTGTCTGATAATCACATAGCATGTTAAATCACCGACCAGGCTAGGCTTGTGATGTAGTTTTGCTTAAAAAAAAAAGAAACTGATGTCAGGCCTAACCTAAAAAGGCCTATTGTCAGGAAATGAATCTSTATGATGTGTTGAGGAGATATGGGGGAAATATACTAACACATGGGAGTGATTATTATTACTTCGGTTGCTACCTTGATATGATAACTCGCCTTGATATTAGAGATAGAAGGCTTTGACCGACGCAGCACAGTCATCTCTGGATCAAAACAGCCTTTGAGGTCAGATAAAGCCTTTGATACCCAAAATCATAGGGAGAGTGATTTACTGGCTGCACAAAACACACTAAGACTAGTGTTGTGYAGGTTGTTTTCAATGTTGCCTAGGACAGCAGGAGTAGAGCAGGAGTAGGTAGGGTGTCTTACCAAGCGTTGGGTCATACTCCCAGATGAAACGTCTGGTCAGAAACCTCACCACTAGAGCTGTRGAGATGGAGAGAGGGATAGATGGGGAGGGAGAGAGAGGGGTATTAACATACTGTGCTGTAATTGAATTCAATCAATCAACTTAAATATGGAGCAAGTAAAAACATGAAGATAGGATTATGTCTTGACAGACGGGGATAATCAGTTTGGGTGGGATGGAAAASTCTCCCCACTCAGTATCAGATGCACAGAGTGCTCATCTGATTACGCAACMATTTATTCAGTTCAAAAGGGACAACAGCCTCGCTTTGATATGCACATCTAATCAGAGCCACTTACAAGCAGGAATGTATTAGAGACAGATGCTTGTAAGCCTTAAAGGAACCATGTGCATACAGATACAGCAGCATGTCATCTGAATACAAATATGTATTAGCGGTCTGAATTTTTTGACATCTTCAAATACAGTGTGTGTTCAGAGACAGCCTGCTAGACCAGACATCTGTTCCCCAAATATCTAATTACCATTTACCCCTATCTTTTCTTTCWCTTTGTGTCTTTGTTGTCATAAAYGTGAAAAGCATAAGACCATTCTATCCAATGATAGTCATTCCCATAGAAATAGAAAAGAACACTACACTCTAAAAAATGCTGGGTTGTTTGGATGACCCGACTGCTGGGTTGCAGGCATTAGGACATTTAGTGGGTTGTTTTCTTTAATAACTGATGGGTTACTGATGCTGGGTTATTGAGATATGACCCAGCAGTTTATTGAGATATGACCCAGCAGTTCAGATCAGAAGACTGGAGGGGTGGCTTAGTAGGGGTGTGTGTTTCAGGTAGTTACTTTTGGCCACCAGTGAGAGTAAATGTTAATATGTTCTGKTGTATTGTTATCACATGTTAAGRTTGAACACTGACACYTTTGTGGCTTAAATGAGGGTTACAAGTGTTTGAGTTTCTAAAGAGCCTATGCATATCCCAATGTTGGGATAAATAATACATATCCTAATGTTGTGATATGTATATTTGAGTTTGTAATGTGCAAAATATAATTTTCAGGGTTGATATTTATCACGATGAACAGGAATTACATTTGCTCTCACGRGTGTACAAAAATAACTATCTGGAAGCCATGCCTCATGAAAATAACCTATGGATTACATAAAATACCTAGCTGCTGGGTCAAAATAACCCAGTGTGTGTTCTGTCCAATATTTACCCAGCGCTGGGTTACCAAATAACCAAAATTGGGTTGTTTTTAACCCAGCGTTTTTAAAAGTGTAGCGCTATCGTCATTCCAAAGGTAGAGTCTCAGTTCAAATKATGAAATATCCTTATGTGCCACAGGATTGGAACTTTGACCTCCTGTCCTTATTGTAGAATTATAAACCCATTGGATGTAGTCACTGTAGCCACTTCCCTGTGGTTTAGAAGAGTGTTGTTTTACAAAAGGTAAAAATAGCTTCAGAGGACGACTAGGTTTCTACCTAYGATTAATCCCACTCCTCACTTCAGCTGTGCCATAAATTATTATCAAAAAATGTTAAGCAATTTAATTTCTCTATTAGGCTACTGAAAGGCTGTTGATTGTGATCTGATATTTTAAGTGCATGTAGTACTTTTATTTGACATTAAGAGAGATAAAATAAGTGTTGTTAATGCGAGTGTAGCGAAATGATTGTGCTTCTAGTTCTGATCATGCAGTAATATCTAACAAGTAATCTAACAATTTCACAACAACTACCTTATACACACAAGTGTAAAGGAATGAATAAGAATATGTACATATAAATATTTGGATGAGCGATGGCCGAACGGCATAGGCAAGAGGCAGTAGATGRTATAGAGTACAGTATATACTTTCGAAGGAGCTCTATTTTGGTGGCCTCTGATACATTCTAATTCCTTGAGTCTGTATACCCAGCTGATTAGCCGATGGCCGAAGTTGATGTCCACTCAGTCAAAAGTTAGGGACAGTTCTAAATTTACTGGGGTGGTCTAAAATAGGGGAGGGTGGCAGGTAGCCAAGCGTTTAGAGCGGTGGGCCAGCAACTGAAAGGTTGCTGGTTCGAAAGCTGACCCGTCAAAGTGAAAAATCTGTGAATGTATCTTTGAGCACGAAACTTCACCCTAATTTGCTCTAGGGACGCTGTACTACTATGGCTGACCCTGTAAAACAACACATTTCATGCATCTATCTGGTGTATGTGACAAAAAAAACATCTTATTGTCAAACTTTTTTTTCCGCTTTGGTTGTGCTGTTTTTTATTGTGCACAGGGGAGGCTAGTGTGGTTTTYCCCCTGGTTTACATTCACTCTGTTGCAGGTTTTACTATACCATTTTTTCCATCCTAGCCAAATTTCCTCATCTGCTTGCATGCGYCTCCCCTATATCAAGGCTTTTTGGTATTTCCCTTATGCACTATGCTTTTCCGCACACTAACTTTTACTATACCACAGATCAATATAGCCTACCAGTCTGTCTATCCTGCCTTCTATCCACCATTCATAGTGATATTGGTAAGTGGGTCATTTGTACAGATCTGCAATAGGCTAACTACCAATCAAACCCCACATAAAAGCATTGAATCCACAACAACAAATAGGAATAGCTGATAGGCAGCGGAGAGGCCTGGTGCATCATGGAGCATGAAAGAACAGTGAGGACATGAGACACGCAGCTCAGATAGCTCCCCTATTGATTATGTTTTGGGACAATATACAATTATCCTACCTAGACTAACCTACAATACAATGAATAATTGCATTATTGTTTTCAAGTGAGTACAAAATTCTACTCTAGGCTGCGGTGAAAATGTAATTTGAATAACGGTGCTGGYCCAACGCCCTTTTTACTTCTGATACTGAGATRCGCTGTCTGTTRCAGATCATCATTCTCCCAAGTAGACCTATAATAATGTGGCCACATATGCTCCCGGCAGGCCCAGTTATTCAGGAAAGCCTAACATGCATTTTGCCTCCTCTCCAATCAGACCTGCTATTCCTAGCGCACCTAGAACCTAACACTTCAATATRCCCTGAAMWTTTTTATGTATTAGCTTTTTTGTGGCATAAACACAACATTTTAATGTAATTCGGCTAGTCCAGAAGTCTCCTTTAGGCTAGGCATGCGCATGTTCGTCCAAAATATAATTCCGCATCCTCAAAATGGCTGGACATTAACCAGGTTTCCATCCAGCCTTGTTATGCGAGTAAAGTACGTCGCAAATGTTTTTTTCATAACATGGGAAAGAATGCATTTTATTCAGCTAGATTAAATACATTGATGAATTTCACATGGTGGGGAAAGTGCACGAGGTGACGAGGTTGATGGATGCTCCTTTCAATAAATAGAGGGTCTTATTCTGGTGACATGATGATTGATGCTTGGTAGCCGTTTGACCCCCAAAAGTTGAAAATGCGATGGAAACCCATGGAACTTTAYTGCGTACATGTCATTTTTATGTATACACGCACAGACATTTATCCGCAACAAGTCAATTTGATGGAAACACAACTCTGATGGGGAAATGCATATTGTTTTTATGTATATTTTAGAATATTCACATGAAAATCTGTCGCCAATTGGATGGAAACCTAGCTATAGACACCCTACATCGCAAGTGCTCTAGTCCAGTGTCCCTTTGATTATGCCTGCACATCATGATTCACCAGCAGCCCCAAACATCTAAAGAATACGCTATCTGGTAAGAACACATTTTTATACACTGGGGCTGTTGTGTGGAACAAACTACCACAGCAACTCAAAGYCATACCAACCATAACCACTTTTAAAAAGCATGTCAAAAGCTGGCTACTGTGTTTAAACCTTTTTTGTCTCTATCTCTGCAATGTGTCTGTATCTATGTAATTGTAAAATGTATTTACGTAACAAAAAAAAATAGGGACCACAATGGAAATAAGTCCCCTACTTTATTGYGGAATCCTGGTCACTTAAAAAGCTTGGAACTGCTCCAACACTTTGCTTGAAATTTACATAAAGTATGGCAGAGTTCCGCTCCACTAGCAGGGTTCTCGCCGCTCACCTTCCCACAATCCCCTGGACATTYCTCTGTGTCCTCATTGAAAATAAATGGGGGCGGACCTTCTCTTGCCAAATTGGTTGTTGGTGAAAACCCACTAAGTCAGACTTCAATGGGAGTATTGCGGCAGGCGGTAAAATGCAAGCTCTTTTTAACGCAAGCTGTTTTGCAAGCGCCACGGTTCGTGGTGCTCGCTCCAGTGAGCAGCGCCGCTGGCTCGGTGGTCTAGGCGCCAAAATATGAAATTAGCTGAGTCTCGCATGGTTGACCAATGTGCAGAGTTCATCTTGTTTAAACAAACAATGTTTTAATGACAACATTCGAGCTGACAATAACCGGGATTACTGGTCTCTACACATGGCAAGTGGATTTTCTCGCGGTTCAATTGCCATTTACCGAGGCCCATCTGTAAGTGCCTTTTAGACTCATGACCGAGTGCCGCGCTGCGTAGAACCCCAAACCTGGCTGGCTGCAGTCCGATTTGCCTTAACATTAAACAGGCCACACGCTCCAGCTGCACTTCCTCGGTGGCTAATTATACCGTTATCTATCCCCGGTAAATTAGTGTTGCGCATCACCGTGTAATCCAATTAAGAATAGGAGAAACCGGGGCTCGCTCTGTGTGGTCTATCTGCCGGTAGCGCTTCCACCTGGAACTCTGCAGTGGTCCCATGGTTTCCTTTCTCCTCTCCTTTCCTTTCCCCTGCCTGGGCCTCACTAACTTTTCCATTAGCCCCCCAAAAAGCCTAACTTGTAGGCCAGGGCACCCACCCGTGGTCCTGCCAGCACAGAGCCACAMGATCTCATAATGTACTGTACATGAAGAAAGGTTTCAAAGGCCCGCATTATTCAAGAGCCGATCTCACCGCTAACAGGCATTCAATCAATGCCCAAAGTTGCAAAGTCTCTTGAAATTTTGCATGGAAATGTAGAACTACTCAGGCACTCCATCCATAGCCAACAGGTTGCATTACWGGGTCGTTGTTCTGTATGTATCTGCTTGCCTTGCATCACTTGCCTCCCTCCCAGGTTGAGATATATTGTATCCGTGGCACTGCTCTTCTCTCTGTGGCCGTCTTGTGCCTGAGTGACTTCAAATKGGCCTAAATGGCCCAATTGAGTCTCAGAAGGTAATGGTTTCCTCGTGTCAAGCGACAGAGMCCCTGCTTTTGAAAGGGGGATAATAGGGAAAATTGCCTTTTCCTTAGAAAATGAAAAAACATCAATCTTGAGCTGGCCTGTTTTCTCCATGTAATTAGTCATTACAAGAAGAAAGGCTATTTTGTTGAGGCTGAGTGTCGCCAACACGTTTCATTTAGCCCTTATAAACAAACTAGGAGTCAGTTCTTTTGACCTAAAAATTCTATTTCGATGTTTATGGATGGTTAGTTAGGGACAGCTCGAAATGTACTGGGGGGAGGGGCTGGTCCAACTCAARGTGTCATAAAAAAAGAATGCACACCCCTCCCCAACATAAAACATACTATTTTCACATGACTMTCCCCTTGTAGTGTAAAATAAATTGAACACCCTTCCCCCTCATAAAATTAACTAATAATAATGTTAACGACCACAAATAACAATAACTATTGTTATAAATGTGGATATCAACTTTGCCACTTCAGCTAGCTTTTGTGGCATATTCGATGCCACGCAGGGCTACGGGCCAGATGAGCTCACTCTCCCTGCCTGTTTCATTACACTACAATCAGAACCGGCTGCAGACAATGATGGGGTAAAACTGATTTTCTACATTTTGATGCCATATTTATAATTATATGCAACAAATTTTCCACCAACAGGTTTCAGTGCCAGTGCACCACACAAGCAATAAACAAAGCATACCGACTTCGGCACTTCATTATCATGGTTTGCATTTTCAAAACCACAATAAATATACTGTCAATCTCGACAGAGAATGCATCCCTCCCTACCTTGTAGGCTTACCCAGTATTGAAATCTTGGCTTGACAATCTTTAAATGTCAAACTTTTTGGTGTTTTGTAACAGATGTCTCTTTCCATTCATCAATTGGCCACTAACACAGTTTGATTGATTTGTCAGTAAAAAAATACATACACTACCATTCAAAAGTTTGGTCACTTAGAAATGTCCTTGTTTTTTGAAAGAAAAGCACATTTTTGACCATTAAAATAGCATCAAATTGATTAGAAATACAGTGTAGACATTTAATGCTAGAAACGGCAGATTTTTTATGGAATATCTACAAAGGCCCATTATCAGCAACCATCACTCCACAATGGCACATTGTGTTAGCTAATCCAAGTTTATCATTTTAAAAGGCTTTTTGATCATTAAAAAACCCTTTGAATTATGTTAGCGCAGCTGAAACTGTTGTCCTGATTAAAGAAGCAATAAAACTGGCCTTCTTTAGACAAGTTGAGTATCTGGAGCATCAGCGGGTTCGTTTACAGGCTCACAATGACCTGAAACTTGTCAGTCTATTCTTGTTCTGAGAAATGAGGGCTATTCCATGTAAGAAACTGAAGATCTCATACAACGCTGTGTACTACTCTCTTCACAGAACAGCGCAAACTGGCTCTAACCAGAATAGAAAGAGGAGTGAGAGGCCCTGGTGCACAACTGAGCAAGAGGACAAGTACATTAGAGTGTCTAGTTTGAGAAACAGACACCTCGCAAGTCCTCAACTGGCAGCTTCATTAAATGGCACCCGCAAAACACCAGTCTCAACAGTGAAGAGGTGACTCCGGGATGCTGGCCTTCTAGGCAGAGTTCCTCTGTCCAGTGTCTGTTCTTTTACCCATCTTAATCTTTTATTTTTATTGGCCAGTCTGAGATATGTCTTTTTCTTTGCAACTCTGCCTAGAAGGCCAGAGTTGGGTGCATATTTGTTAACGATAACACTGAAAATATTTGTGTTAAAGGTCCAAGTGTCTTCGTCAGAGGGGATCAAACTGATTCAACACCAATTTAGAGGCCAGGTCATGAAGGAAGGCTTGCTCATTAAATAGTTTTAGCAAGCGTCTATGACAAATCAGGACAGGTAGTTTCACTGAGCAGCCATTACGAACACAGGCTGTAAAACAGTGATCACTAAGGTCATTACAGAAAACCCCAGCCTGATACCTATCAGGATTATTTGTAAGGATAACATAAAGGAGAGTAGCCTTTATGTGGGATTGTTAATAATCTGAGAAATATTTAGGGAGTCCCATTGCTTTAGGACTTGGTGAGATGGTTTAAGCATGTCCCAATTTAGGTCACCTAGCAGTACACATTCGGACTTATTTTAAGGGCCAGGAGAGAGTTTAGGGCATTTAGGGTACAAGTCGGTGCTGATGGTGGCCAAAAACACCAAGCAACAGTCAACAAAGAGTTATCTGAAAGTTTAATGCGTAAAACCAGCAAATACAATTGTTTGGGGACAGACTTGGTGGAGAAAATTGAGCACTGAAGGTGTTCCTTGGTAAAGATTGCCACTCCACCACCTTTGGAAGATCTGTCTTGCCAAAAAAGTTTATAACCAGAAAGGTTAACGTCAGTGTTCAAAACATTCTTTCTTAACCATGTCTCAGTAATGACCAACAACTGGATTGGAGCTGGGAACCCACACCTTCAATTGATACACTTTAGGTAATAAGCTCCTATTTGTATTTATTTTATTTCACCTTTMTTATAGTGTTAACGTGCAGAAAACCCAGGCTTTTACGAGAGCAGTAATCAGTGAAGCAGATATCAGAGCACAAATCAGAATTGCGGCTAGCGACAGTAGATGGGCCAGGGTGTACATGCACATTTCCAGATATAATCAGCAGTAATACAAATCAGGGCAAGGCAGAAGACAGGGAGAGCTCTGCAGTRTTGATTTATAACATTTGAATGTGCATTAGATGGCAACAAGATCATATTGTACAGCAATTTCATCAGATAACATGAATACAAAGCCAGCGAGAGGTGGTTAGAATAGGATGGGAGGCCAAGAGTCTGTGTAACCAAAAGAGAGTCAAAGTYCCGAGTGTGGGAACAAACCGTCTGTCCCACGGTTGGGTAAACAAGCAAGATCATAGTCAACAARGCATGCAGGAGTCATGAGGCAAATAGCATAAAGCACCAGAGAAAAATATAACGACTTGGGGCTAGCCATTGTAAGTTCAGAGTCAACAGTGTGCGCAGAGGTGAGCGAAAGCTCGGGAGATAGAGGGGAGTGTGGCGGGGGTACATGTACCAGACAAGGGGAGACAAGCCAGCGCAGATTCCTTGTAGAAAATCCCAGCTAGCTAGCTAATGTAGCTAGCAAGTCTCTGTCCGCCATCTTTTCCACATGGAAAAGGAGGATCTTAGCTAGCTATATCTTTTCAGTTTCGGKGAGTTCAAGTAACAGACACATCTCAACATCAACTGTTCAGAGGAGACTGCGTGAATCAGGCCTTCATGGTCGAATTGCTGCAAAGAAACCACTACTAAAGGACACCCATAAGAAGAGACGTGCCTGGACCAAGAAACACGAGCAATGGAAATATAGTACCGGTCAAAAGTTTGGACACACCTACTCATTAAAGGGTTTTTCTTTATTTGACTATTTTCTACATTGTAGAATAATAGTCCAACACACACAYATACATACATATACAGTTGAAGTCAGAAGTTTACATACACTTAGGTTGGAGTCATTAAAACTCATTTTTGAACCACTCCACAAAGTTCTTRTTAWCAAACTATAGTTTTGGCAACTTTGTGCTTGACAAGTAATTTTTCCAACAATTGTTTAGACAGATTATTTCACTTATAATTCACTGTATCACAATTCCAATGGGTCAGAAGTTTAAACGGCTTGGAAAATTCCAGAAAATGTCATGGCTTTCAAAGCTTCTGACAGGCTATTTGAGTCAATTGGAGGTGTAACCTGTGGATGTATTTCAAGGCCTACCTTCAAACTCAGTGCCACTTTGCTTTACATCATGGGAAAATCAAAAGAAATCAGCCAAGACTGCAGAAAATAAATTGTAGACCTCCACAAGTCTGGTTCATCCTTTTGAGCAATTTCTAAATGCCTGAAGGTACCACGTTCATAAGTATAAACACCATGGGACCACGCAGCCGTCATACTGCTCAAAAGGAGACACGTTCTGTCTCCTAGAGATGAACGTACTTTGGTGTGAAAAGTGCAAATCAATTCCAGAACAACAGCAAAGGACCTTGTGAAGATGCTGGAGGAAACAGGTACAAAATTATCTATATTCACAGTAAAACAAGTCCTATATCGACATAACCTGAAAGGCCGCTCAGCAAGGAAGAAGCCACTGCTCCAAAACCGCCATAAAAAAGCCAGACTACGGTTTGCAACTGCACATGGGGACAAAAATCGTACTTTTTGGAGAAATGTTCTCTGGTCTGATGAAACAAAAATATAACTGTTTGGCCAATGACCATCGTTACGTTTTGAGGAAAAAGGGGGAGGCTTGCAAGCCAAAGAACACCATCCCAACCGTGAAGCATGGGTGTGGCAGCATCATGCTGTGGGGGTGTTTTGCTGCAAGAGGGACTGGTGCACTTCACAAAATAGATGGCATCATGAGGGGGGAAAATTATATGGATATATTGAAGCAACATCTCAAGACATCAGTCAGGAAGTTAAAGCTTGGTCGCAAATGGGTCTTCCAAATGGACAATGACCCCAAGCATACTTCCAAAGTTGTGGCAAAATGGCATAAGGACAACAAAGTCAAGGTATTGGAGTGGCCATCAAAGCCCTGACCTCAATCTTATAGAAAATGTGTGGACAGAACTGAAAAAACTTGTGGAAGGCTACCCGAAACGTTTGACCCAAGTTAAACAATTTAAAGGCAATGCTACCAAATACTAATTGGGTGTATGTAAACTTCTGACCCACTGGGAATGTGATGAAATAAATAAATATATATATACACACACACACTTGGTACCATCAAGCATTTGGAAATTGCTCCCAAGGATGTGGAGGTCTACAATTTCTTTTCTGAGGTCTTGGCTGATTTCTTGATTTTTCCATGATGTCAAACAAAGAGGCAATGAGTTTGAAATACATCCACAAGTACACCTCCAATTGACTCAAATGATGTCAATTAGGCTATCAGAAGCTTCTAAAGCCAAAGCATCATTTTCTGGAATGTACTGTACAGTTGAAGTCGGAAGTTTACATACACCTTAGGCAAATACATTTAAACTCAGTTTTTCGTGTGTGTGTATGTATGTACAGTGGGGCAAAAAAGTATTTAGTCAGCCACCAATTGTGCAAGTTCTCCCACTTAAAAAGATGAGAGAGGCCTGTAAGAAGCATTTCAAGGTCCTGGAGTGGCCTAGCCAGTCTCCAGATCTCAACCCCATAGAAAATCTTTGGAGGGAGTTGAAAGTCCGTGTTGCCCAGCAACAGCCCCAAAACATCACTGCTCTAGAGGAGATCTGCAGGGAGGAATGGGCCAAAATACCAGAAACAGTGTGCGAAAACCTTGTGAAGACTTACAGAAAACGTTTGACCTCTGTTATATACCCTTTGTTGGCAATGACAAAGTATTGAGATAAGTATTTGGTCAATAACAAAAGTTTATTTTCCACCATAATTTGCAAATAAATTCATTAAAAATGTGATTTTCTGGAATTTTTTTTCTCATTTTGTCTGTCATAGTTGAAGTGTACCTATGATGAAAATTACAGGCCTCTCTCATATTTTTAAGTGGGAGAACTTGCACAATTGGTGGCTGACTAAATACTTTTTTGCCCCACTGTATGTTAGAAAACCCAGTCGTGTTCATATAAATCTCAGACATAAATTACTGCAGTTTAAGACCATCCATAGAACGTACTATATGCCAGTGAAACTGAATATCATGCACTCAGAAATTGTATTATTCTGCTGGAGGTGTAAAGCACAAAAGGGGACATATTTGCATATGTTATGATCTTGTGAAGAATGGCTGAATTCTGGCAAAGAGTATGTTCTTTTATCTCAGCATGTCTACAAATTCCTCCTTACCCTGTTTTTGTTTGCTTTTGCTTGTTTGCTTGAAATATTGATACTGGAGACTTATCAGTGCCGAGTGTTGCAGTGGTCTAAGGCACTGCATCTTAGTGCAAGAGGTGTCACTACAGTCCCTGGTTTGATTCCAGACTGTATGACATCCGGCCGTGATTGGGAGTCCCATAGGGCGGCGCACAATTGGCCCAGCGTCGTCCGGGTTTGGCCGGGGTAGGCCGTCATTGTAAATAAGAATTTGTTCTTAACTGACTTGCCTAGTTAAATAAAGGTTCCATTTAAAAAATAAGAAACTGTGTAACCTAGCATTTATAGTGGCATTTATAGGGTGTACTGTTTCTGTGTGTTAATGTGTGCTTTCATTCAACTTTTCTTTTCCAAACATTTCCCTTGAAAAAAGGATGGGGAGAGATCAGTTATTGACTAGACTGGTGGAGGTCGGACGTGTAGGCGGCTCGGGTTGGCTGAGCGGTCTGGCTGAAATTTGATACAGAGGATGTCTTAAAAGACAATTAAAAGTTAAGTCTGTACTTTATTTGTTAGAGTTGTTCATTTGTTAGGCTATTGGTTAAAGGTGCAACACAATATTGATTATTGAATTATCATGATAAGTTCAGTCTTATCAAATCACTTAATCTCTTACCTAGCTTGATGACTGTGGGCATTTTTGCTTACTTTTTGTTGTTCGAAATAGATGGCTAGAAGGGTCAAGGGTCATAGTAGATTGTGCAGGAAATGTGATTTAGATGCCCCCAAAAATGGGAGGACCCCCAGACCCCCTTTCAAGTTCTGTCCCCCTCTGCAAATAGCACTGCTGGGTGAGTTAAAAGTCATAGTCAATCGATCAATAATATAATAATACTCTTAGCAAAAATATATAGAATCTATGAGGATATATTGCAAATATAAATCAAAACTGGATGGTGTTCAGAGATAGATGTGAGGGGTTGAGTAGAGGTGAAAGATGGGACTGAAAACAAACAAAAGATAACTATTGTAAAATATACTGTGTCCGTAAAATGTATACAGTGTGTATAAGCTGGAAGTAAAAGCCTAAGTGTTGTTGTCCGTTAGTTTACTCCAATTAGGGGAGGGATCATACGGTTAGTGGATAATAAAGGAAAAYATATATTTTTTAAATATATATTTATCAAAAAATATATGGGTGGTTGGAAATGATGCAGACAATTACATTGATGGAAGCCACAATCTATCTGCAAGATTAAAGCTGATCTACCCCCTAAAAATAAAATAAATACAAATGATGTCCCCCCCACTTCTAAAATCAAAGTTGCGCCCCTGATTTTTATGAACATATTTTCTCTCCATTCCAATCTAAATTGGCCTCTTATTAGTTTCATCACATTGAAGATAGTAAACAATCAACGCATTATCAGTTGGGGCAATGTGTTACACAAAGCAATATTGAAGCTTCTTACAAAGCCTTCATTAGTGAAAGTGAAGCCACAATGTAATGCTTTTACAGTATGTTCCACAAAAACTCTTAACGGTCACGCAATTGAGTGGTTCTTCACTAAATTGTGCTTTTCAATACCTTGTTTGACTTACTTCGGTTCTGCTTGGAAGCAACACATTTTGCCACTAATGTGGTTAAAGTAAACTCAAACAGCAGCTAGAGTCATGCAACTAGCAATTAGTCCCAGACCAAAGTCAATGCAGAGCACAAGATCATTTGTCGTTTTGGAGAGCAGGTAGCCAGAGCTGTCCAACTAGGCTACCGGCCCATTTTTCTTCTTCTCTTGGTCACCGGTTAATTTCAGGCGAAAGTCTTGGTCAAAAGAGTTGTGCCTTTTTCAGGTGGAAAGAACAAGCAATGGAGTGTGAAGCCTCGTTCGAGGTAACATACAATATCTGATGTCTGTGCTGTTCAAATTGAACCAGACTCAAAATGCTCAAAAAGGTGTCGGATGAATTCCTAGAAAAGTAGAGCTTTTACAGATAATGTGCTTCCTTCCATTGGAGCTCCTTTAAAAGCAAGAGTGTGTTATTGTAAATGTCTCTTATCAGTCCTAGTCTAAAGCCACAAGCTTACTGAAAAACATGGTGCAGGGCTCAAAAACACAATAATGGCTACTCCACTCTTTTCCTGCCAGGCTGTGTTTCAGTAGGCCAGGCAGTGTTTTAAAGTTCTTATAAACCTGAATTTTATTAGAACAGGCCAAGGGAAAAGAGCTTAATCCTCCCCATCTGAATGGTGCGGCGGCTGCTACACAATATCTAGTGACTATCTGTCTGACACACTGACTACTAGATCAATAGCCTCTGAGGAGTGAGGACTGTGGCCTGTTTATAACTGGGCTGCCGTTAAGATCAATAGCTGAGCCTTGGGAAAGAAGAAGACCAGAGCATATTTCACAATAAAACTGAAAAACAAAAACAAGCCCAGACTTGTTTGAGAATTGACTCAACATGTAACCTAGGGAGGGATCAAAAAGAAACTACCTACCAGTTTTTATAACTTGGGCCAAAGCGTCAGAGTAGGAGTACTAGGATAAGGACCCCTCTGTCCATGTAATCCTATTCATTATGATCTAAAAGGCAAAACTGATCCTAGATCAGCACTCCTACTCTACGGGCACAAGACAGAGAGAGGAGGACCTTTAAATTTGCTGTCCGGTGTCAACATTGCAACCATGGGAGGTGATTAGCAACAGGTTCCTTTTGTCTCGGGGTGAACTAATTACCTTTATAATGTCAGAGGGAGAATGTCCGTCTGATAAACAAAGCAGAAGCAATTAGCAACTCCCAAGACCTTGTTCTAGATCAGTGGCAGTGTTATTCATTGAACAGGCCCCTATTGATTCCGCCAGAGCCACCAGACAGGCACCACACGGCCCCAGGATTTCAGCTTGCCTTCCAGGGTCACAAAAAATGCTGTGAGGTTCCTCTCTCCCAGGAAGACCTAATCTCTGTCTGGTGGGTAGTCTACACTAGCCTGGTTAAACCTGAGTGAACTTGAGTGTAGTGTTCAGTCTGGTTTTACCAGGCTAAGCCTCCACAGTGTATTTACAAATCATTTCCCCCCCCTCTGTTTGATATGAATCTTTCATTCAGTTATTCATGTTTTTTGACTACAGAGCTGTCATGCTTGTTGCAGGTCCATTTGGGACATTGCTTTCTCAGGGTTTACATTAACTGGCATGGCGCTGAGATCCAATCAAAGCTGAAGTAAATCATTAACTGGAGTGACTGTTTGGTGGTTTTAATAGCATTCCTCTCTACACAGTATCCTGTCATTTCACTGCTGCTCCATTGAAATATTGACTGACTGAAAACATGTAACTTGTATATATGTAACTTGTATGCCGGTCACCAATATCTTATAATGAACTCCTCCACAAAAGATACCGTGTTCCTCAACTCAACTATATAAAACCCACATAAAATGTGTTCTTAAAGAAATTCAACTAAAATGGAGCTGGAGAAGAATGCTCCAACAGATTGTGTTTTTTGTTTGTTTATTTGCGTTGTTTCTAACTTATTTTGTTTCTTATTTTGAACATAATGTTTCCGCTACCGTCTCTTATGACCGAAGATAACTTCTGGACATCAGGACCGCGATTACTCACCACGGACTGGCAGAATCCTTTTTTTCCTTTAACAAGTCTGACGAGTCAGACACGAACGATATACTGCTTTCTCGGGAACAGGCCCAGATCCCCGTGATTTGCGTTTAGAGGAGGCAGAGAAAAAGGGGCCAGAGAGCGGTCTGCCTTCTGAGAATTCGTAGGCGATCGAATAAACCCCCACTTCCTTCCATTCTGCTAGCAAACGTGCAATCTTTGGAGAATAAAATCGATGACCTACATGGAAGATTAAACTACCAACGGGATATTCAAAACGGTAATATCCTATGCTTCATGGAGTCGTGGCTGAACGACGACACTATCAACATACAGCTGGCTGGTTATATGCTGTACCGGCAGGATAGAACAGCGGCGGACTATGTATTTTTATAAATAACAGCTGGTGCACGATATCTAAGGAAGTCTCGAGATATTGGTCGCCCGAGGTAGAGTATCTCATGATAAGCTGTAGACCACACTATCTACCTAGAGAGTTTTCATCTGTATTTTTTGTAGCTGTTTACATACCACCACAGTCAGAGRCTGGGACTAAGACAGCATTGATTGAGCTGTATTCCGTCATAAGCAAACAAGAAAACGCTCACGCAGAGGCGGCGCTCCTAGTAGCCGGGGACTTTAAYGCAGGGAAACTTAAATCTGTTTTACCACATTTCTATCAACATGTTAAATGTGCAACCAAAGGAGAAAAAAAAACTCTGGACCACCTTTACTCCACACACAGAGACGTATACAAAGATTTCCCTCGCCCTCCATTTAGCAAATCTGACCATAATTCTATCCTCCTGATTCCGGTTTACAGGCAAAAATTAAAGCAGGAAGCCCCAGTGACTAGATCAATAAAAAAGTGTTCAGATGAAGCAGATGCGAAGCTACAGGACTGTTTTGCTAGCACAGACTGGAATATGTTCCCGGGATTACTCCGATGGCATTGAAGACTACACCACATCAGTCATTGGCTTCATCAATAAGTGCATCAATGACGTCGTCCCCACAGTGAATGTACGTACACACCCCAACCAGAAGCCCTGGATTACAGGCAAAATCCGCACTGAGCTAAAGGGTAGAGCTGCCGCTTTCAAGGAGCGGGACTCTACCTTGGAAGCTTATAAGAAATCCCACTATGCCCTCCGACGAACCATCAGACAAGCAAAGCGTCAACACAGGACTAAGATCGAATCGTACTACACCGACTGACACTCGTCGGATGTGGCAGGGCTTGCAAACCATTAGACTACAAAGGGAAGCACAGCCGAGAGCTGCCCAGTGACACGAGCSTACCATACAAGCTAAACTACGTCCATGTTCGCTTCGAGGCAAATAACACTGAAACATGCATGAGAGCATCAGCTGTTCCGGACAACTGTGTGATCACGCGCTCCGCAGCTGATGTGAGCAAGACCTTTAAACATGTCAACATTCACAAGGCCAGACAGATTACCAGGACGTGTACTGCGAGCATTTGCTGACCAACTGGCAAGTGTCTTCACTGACATTTTCAACCTCTCCCTGTCCGAGTCTCTAATACCAACATGTTTTAAGCAGACCACCATTGTGCCTGTGCCCAAGAACACTAAGGTAACCTGCCTAAATGACTACCGACCTGTAGCACTCACGTCTGTAGCCATGAAGTGCTTTGAAAGGCTGGTCATGGCTCACATCAACACCATTAACCCAGAAACCATAGACCCACTCCAATTTGCATACCGCCCCAAAAGATCCAGATGCTGCAATCTCTATTGCACTCCACACTGACATTTCCCACCTGGACAAAAGGAACACTTATGTGAAAATGCTATTCATTGACTACAGCTCAGCGTTCAACACCATAGTGCCCTCAAAGCTCATCACTAAGCTAAGGACCCTGGGACTAAACACCTCCCTCTGCAACTGGATCCTGGACTTCCTGTGGGCCGTCCCCAGGTGGTAAGGGTAGGTAACAACACATCCTCCACGCTGATCCTCAACACTGGGGCCCCTCAGGGGTGCATGCTCAGTCCCCTCCCGTACTCCCTGTTCACTCATGACTGCACGGCCAGGCACTCCAACACCATCATTTAGTTTGCCAATGACACAACAGTAGTAGACCTTATCACAGACAACAGCCTATAGGGAGTTCAGAGACCTGGCCGTGTGGTGCCAGGACAACAACCTCTCCCTCAACGTGACAAAGAGAAAGGAGATGATTGTGGACCACAGGAAAAAGAGGAGATGATTGTGGACTACAGGAAAAAGAGGACCGAGCACACCCCCATTCTCATCGACAGGGCTGCAGTGGAGCAGGTTGAGAGCTTCAAGTTCCTTGGTGTCCACATCACCAACAAACATGGTCCAAGCACACCAAGACAGTCGTGAAGAGGGCACAAAACCTATTCCCCCTCAGGAGACTGAAAAGATTTGGCAATGGTCCTCAGATCTTCAAAAAGTTCTACAGCTGCACCATCGAGAGCATCCTGACTGGTTGCATCACTGCCTGGTATGGCAACTGCTTGGCCTCTGACCGCAAGACACTACAGAGGGTAGTGTGAACGGCCTAGTACATCACTGGGGCCAAGCTTCCTGCCATCCAGGACCTCTATACCAGGCGGTGTCAGAGGAAGACCCTAAAAATTGTCAAAGACTCCAGCCACCCWAGTCATAGACTGATCTCTCTGCTACCGCACAGCAAGCGGAGCGCCAAGTCTAGGTCCAAGKGGCTTCTAAATAGCTTCTACCCCCAAGCCATAAGACTCCTGAACACTTAATCAAATGGCTACCCAGACTATTTGCATTGACCCCCCCTCCCCTCTTTTACACTGCTGCTACTCTGTTATCATTTATGCATAGTCACTGTAACTCTACCTAGATGTACATATTACCTCAACTAACCGGTGCCCTCGCACATTGACTCTGTACCGGTACCCCCCTGTATATAGTCTCGCTATTGTTATTTTACTGCTGCTCTTTAATTACTTGTTACTTTTAATTCTTATCCATATTTTTTTTAAACTGCATTGTTGGTTAGGGGCTCGTAAGTAAGCATTTCACTAAGGTCTACACCTGTTGTATTCAGCGCATGTAACTAATAAAATTTGATTTGATTCGATTTTAAATGTGAGGTCACAACCATGGGGAAAAAATATTCTTTAGCACAGCTGAGGACATGACTGTGTAATGTGAAAAAGAAAGCTTATTGGCTACAACACAGGTCCAATGCGTCATGCACTTCATGTGGCCGCCTCGTGACATTCCCCCTCCTCTCATGTGACAAACGGATTTCTAGATCAATTATGGCTAGGGTTGCATGTAGGCCGGGCCCCATAGATCTTACAGCGATCACCATGGCGATTGATTGCTGTTGTCCAACAGATCTCCCCTACACAGGAACCAGGGCTGGTGGAAATCAAATAACTGTCTATTTAGTAGGAGGAGTAACAGAGTAGGAGGTGTGTGTTTTTATACATACTTGTTTTCCCATTGCCCAATCCCATCTCACCAGTCATTTGTCTTTGACAGTAGGTGTAGAGTTGGAATATCCCATTGATCTGATCAGAAGAAAGTACTGTCTCATTCTTGAGAAACTGCCTGTAGCCAAAACTACTTATTTCAGAGAAAAATAGCAAAAACAGATGTATTTAAGATCTGTCTAAGTGTGTTCTAGCAAAAATAGACTGGGCTCATTCAATTTGATCCTCGAAAACCTTAAACATAATGCCCACTGTGAGGATGATTACAACTACAGTATGCAAGCTAGCATGTCACCGGGTTTACGGGGGAAAAAATGGTATGCAATGTAGAATTCAACTGTACAGAATACTGTAGAAACATTTCAATATGCGGCCTCTTAGTAGGTCTCAAGTTAATTTATCCTTTGAATAACAAACCTGTACACTACCATTCAACACTGCATGTTTATGCTTCCATTTCTAACACTGTTCTGTCTGCCTCTTATATGCAGCTTGAGTTATATGTAGCAGGCTTTTTAACAAGGTGAATGTAGTGAACTGGATTGAGCTTCATATTGTAAAGAGCAGTTGGAGATCCATTAGTGCCACTCAAGGCTTTTTTTCTTTATTCAATAGAGCTAGACAAATTATACTGTAATTGTGGGTATAAGGGCAACACACAGAGATGCACATAGCRATAAAGTGACAGCTCAGTTAGCAAGCCTTTCCAACATCATAGACTGCAGTAGTTAGGACCGACTCGACCCATGCTGCAAAAAAWAWAWATATATATTCTGGTCACTTCCTGTGAACACGAGGTCACGGCTCTGTGTCAAGTCTCAGCGTCCAGCGGGAGCTTTCCCAAAAGCCTCTTTCACCGCCAGACGCTCTCTTGGGCATGTTTATGTTCCCTGGGATACAAGGCGCTCCAGATCCATTGATAAGCAAGATTTGTAGGGACATCAACTACAACGTTGCTAGATAAACGAAAATTGATACGCCAAAGGAAATTGTTAAGTCAAGAGGCTCATCGGGTGGAGACATKGCTGACTTCCATGACAGGCTACATCTTCGCCAAATGTCGTTGGCAGCGCCMATGACAGTCTGTAGGCCTAGTAAGAAGATCCTTGTTCAGATTATTTTGCAAATCATTATTGCCAATTAACTGTGGTGGCCCTAGCAAGAGTTGTATTTGCTCATTAGGTGGGTATCATGTCCCTGGTTTCGTGACAAAAACGTGTACACTAACTAATAGGGGTCCAAAAATATAATGACAATGTGCTATGCCCCAAACAGTTATCCAAACTCCAAAGAGATTATATTAATCTCTCATGTCACACAATGCTTAATTAGTAGGCCTAACATTTACAGAAGAAGTGCCAATCCTATGAAGTGCAAACACAACACAAATTTGTTCATTACTAATTTGAGCTACGGTATGTCTGACTGTGTCAAGCACTGCCTTCTCTGCCATTTCCCYGGACTCTGATCCCAATCATCTTCCAAAAACAGAACAAATAAATGACCTCTGTTACTCCAAAGCTCTGCGCAATATCACAACACTAAGAATAGCAAATCATTCCTTTCATTTAAAACCATCATTAAATCACAGAATGTTCCCCCTGAAAGCTGCAGCTGGGGGAAAATGAATACCTCCCTTTAAATACCAGTGTGAGCAGCCTGCCTCCAAAACTGGCACATCATGTAAATGCTGTGTTTGTTTACACACACCAGTGGTGTGCAGTCAGGGTGTGTGCAGTCAGGGTGTGTATGTAATCTAACAAAAAAAAGCTGTTTTGAAAAGCCAAATAAAAAAAGGAAATTATATATATTTTTTAAGTACACTTTTTTGTTATCTAATGATGTTTAGTATGCTTCAAATCCCCAAATTTGCTAAAACTGCATCAAAACCTCAAAGTCGCCAGGGTATTCATGCCTTCCTTCCCATCCATTCATATCGTTGACGCGTGCGGCCGTTCCTGACGTATTTTACGCATGCGTATTGCCTATACATGGTGTGTGGGTAAGCTTTGGCCGTGCTTACATAATTTGCCGCTCGCATCCCTTGAACTGAACAAAGCTAGACAGCTAGCAAAAACAACCTGACAAATGGACACTATACTGCACCTCAAACTATTTTCSAAGTTGGATTTCCAAGGAAACCTTGGTATAATTCAGAAAGGGAGASCAACACCTATGCTTCCTGACCTTCATCAGAGGAATGGACAGAAAATCATCCAATCGAATGCGCCACACTCGACCTGACAGACACAGCAACCCAGAGCTGATAGTCGATGAGAGGAGAGGAATGTTTTACAACATGTTGGACAATATCAGTGTTCAAATGAAAGCCAGATCCTTTTGACATTTTTTGGGGCATGTTCTTCAAATGGGAGGATAGTCAATGACGAAGGTTTGGCTCTATCAGCTGCAATCAGAACCTGGCCAGTCTAGAAAATATGGCTTATATGTACTGTACGAGTGACGACATACACTATAGATACACACTACCTCTGTACTTTCCCATATACAGTACGAGGTCACAGAAGAGGCAAAGGTAAACCATGCTATCTCTGCATTAGCTGGTGATTAGGGGTTTACCTCGAAGCAAACCATCTCGAGTTAAGCCACAACCTCACAGGCTATATCATTCCTGTTTGATCACAGCATGTAGACCAATTAGAGAAGCTCTAAACGCACAGAATGATGTTAATGTAGCCACRGGACATGAAAAATAACCATGCACTCTATTCGACCTGATACACCTCATCCCTAATTGTAGTATATACTTAAATGGGTGTGTAATTACTCACTTGTTCAGTCAAATAGATCTCAGATCCTTTCGATACACCTTTATGGGCCTAAAGGACTATGGAGGTCAATGGAGATAGATTGCTTTTGATTGTATTAAACAGGTCGCCGTATAGGAAAGCCTCTCACGTTTACTTTGAATGACTGGGAGATCCCCCGAAGGAGGGTCTGACCAGTGTCGCTCAACTTGGTACGTGTTCCAGCTCTTTATAAGCACACAAAGGGGGGGGGGGTGGGGGGGGGGGGGAGCCTTTCACTCCTGGCCCCTAAGGCAGCGTAATGTAGGACACTTAGGAGAGTACGATTTCTCCCTTTTCTAAGGGTGCAAAGGACCAAAACCCGGGATATTGTCGGTTGGGACTCTGGGAAGGGCTTAAGGTTTCTGATACTCCATTGGATCTCTAATCTGGCCAATGAACAATGGGGATCTACTCGTATTCACCCTGGCTCACGTCTCTCCCAGGTGATTAAGTACACATGATTTGACATCGTGTCATATTTGAGACTCATGAGTTAATCTGAGTTTGAGTATTACCTGTGACATGGAGGTTACTAAATAGATGACTTCGCAGGGAATGGACGACTAGGAATGGAATTGTTTATTTTTTAAATACTTGAGTTCAGATATACATTTATGAACACTTAAAAACAAAGTAGGTGTTCTATTGCTCAACTAATCCTACATGTAACCAGACGTTTAGCCCAAAATAACCCTACTACGGTTGATACATAATTGCATAAACATGTGATTTTGTCGTGTTACGCAGGACTTAAAATATTTATGTTCTGCATTGTGCTATGGACAACACCTGGCAACATATAGTATTATATTAAATCAGCTAAAAACCTACATCCAGACGATAGACCTGAACAGATCTTTGTGTCTACCTAATGACAGCACCTTTTTTTCTAAAAGTGTAATCTAGAACCTAAAATGGTTCTTTGGCTATCCCCATAGGAGAACCCTTTTTGGTTTCAGGTAGAATCCTTTTGGTTCCAAGTTCCATGTAGAACCATTTTCCCCAGAGGGTTCTAACTGGAACACAAAAGAGTTCTACCTGGAATCAAAAAGGGTTCTACCTGGAACCAAAAAGGGTTCTCCTATGGGGACAGCTGAAGAAACCTTTTGGAACCCYTTTCTTTTTTTTAAGAGTGTAGCATTCGAGTGTGTAGTGTCCACCTGAAGACAAGCATTAGTGTGTGTAGTGTGTTATTGAGAGAGTGGACAGATCCACATAGGAACTCAGCCATTCAAACCCACTCAATTTGTCAAAAGGGTGCCACAGGAAAACAAAATACATTAACCGGAGCGTTTCCTCACAAGCCCCGTTTCCTCACAAGCAAAGGAAAGCAACAAGAAAATGCTTAATAGATCCACCATTAAATTTGAAAAGCCGTCCTAATCTCCCGAGACACAGCAGGGAAGGCTGTTAAAAGGGAAAGAATTGTTAACGATGACTCACTCACCACTAAAGGAGACCAGCGGCATGGAGAACTCGTGACGAACTGGGGGCGAGCATGGCAAGGGCGAGGAGTAGGTAGACTTACGTACACTACCGTTCAAAAGTTTGGGGTCACTTAGAAATGTCCTTGTTTTTGAAAGAAAAGCTCATTTTTTATCCATTAAAATAATATCAAATTGATCAGAAATACAGTATGGACATTGTTAATGTTGTAAATGACTATTGTAGCTGGAAACAGATGATTTTTTATGGAATATCTACATAGGCGTACAGAGGCCCATTATCAGCAACCATCACTCCTGTGTTCCAATGGCACGTTGTGTTAGCTAATCCAAGTTTATCATTTTAAAAGGTTAATTGACCATTAGAAAACCCTTTTGCAATTATGTTAGCACAGCTGAAAACTGTTGTCCTGATTAAAGAAGCAATAAAACTGGCCTTCTTTAGACTAGTTGAGTATCTGGAGCATCAGCAGTTTTGGGTTTGATTACAGGCTCAAAATGTCCAGAATCAAATACATTTCAAAAAGTGACCCCAAACTTTTCAACGGTAGTGTACGTATGGACAAATATTCTGGGAGAGCATTTTAGAGTGCATGGCCTAAAAATAAATAGGTTGATAAATAAATAAATCATGGACAAAGAGCCTATCTCTTGAGATCGGCTCTGTGACGCAATTGCTCCAGAGAGAGAGAGAAAGGCAAATAGGAGCTAGATGAGTGGGTTCAGTGGAAGTGTGTGTGAACGCTGAGTTAAGACGGAAGAAAAGCAAGGTCTTTTGACAATTCAAATAGAGGTAAGCGCTGTGAGGACAAAAAGATGCTCTGGGGTGTATTTAATACGTTCAGAGAGAGAGCAAGAAGGGGGGAAGGAAAGAGGGGAGGAGATGCTGTTGGAATTGTGTGCCAATATGTGGCAAGCATACATATACTGTAAGCCTTGTTTATACCTGGTACTAACCCTTTGTCCTGATCTTGTCCACATTCTGATTGTGCTCACATGGACAGGTGTAGACAATTAAAGACACATTGTGATCCGATTGTGATCAGATCTTCCTAACCACACACACACAGTGCCAGACCAGTATCACCTGGCCACACTTGCAGTAGCTTTCCCTTCTCAGTTTATTAACACTCCAGCATTGTAAACAAACGACACCCAACAGGCTGACTACACCCACCTACCCTCATTTCGCCTGTCTAAMCCTAAATAATTTCCCATCCCTCCTCTTCTTCACGTCTCCTTTTCTTTGGCCCATTTGCTGTCGACAAATCAATCTCTYATCAGGACAAATGACTGGATGGTAATGTTAGCTGGCAGGCTCAGTCCCTTTACTTACTGAGGAAAAAAGGTGACAGAAGAAACACTGACAGTGTGTCGATTCATACAGTAGAGTCCATTGGTTTTACTTGCTTACCAAAGGAATAGCAGGATCCTGTTCCCTAAGATTTAGTCATACATTTTGTTTGAGTTTGCGCCAGCAGACAGGCAATTCGCAAGCCCTTGAGGAACCTATGAAGCTAAACAAGTAGCTATATAATWTATATATTACAATGCAAKGTCTCACGTTATTAATGGRTGGCCATAAAAACCAAGAGCCTGCAAATKATATCTTGCCCTAGCCTACAAAGTACAGTGTATTCGGAAAGTATTCAGACCATGACTTTTTCAACATTTTTACGTTACAGCCTTATTCTAAAAATTAWATTATTTTCCCCCTTATCAATCTACACACAATACCCCATAATGACAAAGTGACAACAGGTTTTCTGAAATGTTTGCAAATTTAAAAAAAATAAAAATAAAACAGAAATACTATATTTACATAAGTATTCGAACCTTTTGCTATAAGACTCGAAATTCAGCTCAGCTGCATCCTGTTTCCATTGATCATCCTTGAAATGTTTCTACAACTTGATTGGAGTCCACCTGAGGTAAATGAATTTGATTGAACATGATTTGAAAAGGCACACACCTGTCTATATAAAAGGTCCCAGAATTAATTTTACAGACACAAAAAGATCCCACCTTGTCAAGTGTATTTTGTTTTGTCAACATTTCGAAAGTTTACAGACAAATTTGCTGTTTCCATCAGGCCTCATGACAGGATTGTGTCAAGGCACAGATCTGGGAAAAGGTACCAAAACATTTCTGCAGCATTGAAGGTCCTCAAGAACACAGTGGCCTCCATAATTCTTAAATGGAAGTTGTTTGGAACCACCAAGACTCTTCCTAGAGCTGGCTGCTCGGCCAAACTGAGCAATCGGGTGTGAAGGGCCTTGGTCAGGGAGGTGACCAAGAACCCGATGGTCACTCTGACAGAGCTCCAGAGTTCCTTTGTGGAGATGGGAGAACCTTCCAGAAGGACAACCATCTCTGGTAGTGGCCAGACGGAAGCCACTCCTCAGTAAAAGGCACATGACAGCCCGCTTGGGCACCTACAGACTCTCAGACCATGAGAAACAAGATTCTCTGGTCTGATGAAACCAAGATTGAACTCTTTGACCTGAATGACAAGTGGCATGTATGGAGGAAATCTGGCACCATTCCTACGGTGAAGCATGRTGGTGGCGGCATCATGCTGTGGGGATGTTTTTCAGTGGCAGGGACTGGTAGACTAGTCAGGATCGAGGGAACAATGAACGGAGCAAACTACAAAGAGATCCTTGATGAAAACCTGCTCCAGAGCAGTCGGGACCYTGGAAGGTGAACTTTCKYCCCAGTCTAACAGGACAACGACCCTAAGCACACAGCCAAGACAATGCAGGAGTGSCTTTGGGACAAGTCTCTGAATGTCCTTAAGTGGCCCAGGCAGAGCCCGGACTTGAACCGATCGAACATCTCTGGAGAGACCTGAAAATAGCAGCAACGCTCCCCATCCAACCTGACAGAGCTTGAGAGGATCTGCAGAGAAGAATGGGAGAAACTCCCTAAATACAGGTGTGMCAAGCTTGTAGCATCATACCCAAGAAGACTCGAGGCTGTAATCGCTGACAAAGGTGCTTCAACAAAGTACTGAGTAAAGAGTCTGAATACTTATGTAAATGTCATAATTCAATATTTTTTATTTGCACAAATGTCTTAACCTGTTTTTGCTTTGTCATTATGGGTTATTGTGTGTAGATTGATGAGGGGAAAAAATTATTTAAGCAATTTTAGAATAAGGCTGTAATGTAACAAAATGTGGAAAAAGTCAAGGGGTCTGACTGAATACTTTCCGAATGCACTGTATGTCTAGCCTWACAGCATATAACCTGAATATTAAGCCCTTGTCTGGAAAATAGACTACTGTAGAATATTTACTCCCTGTTGTGTCTATGCTACAAATCACTCTGGTTGTAGATCAACAGAACAGAAGTGGTGTGAGTGGGTCAGAATACCAGCACCTTCTATGAAATGTTTTTCACATTCTAAAAGCTTATGCAGCATGTCTGTCTGAACTCAAGTTACCGGTATAGTCAATCAATGTGTCACATTTGTAGGACTACTGTAAATCTCAGTCCTTTAGCAAAAACACTAATTGCGATAGAATTTACTTACATTATTTAGTACACTCAGTGTATGATCTGTGTACGGTTTAGGGTTTTTCCAAGTGAGATAAAGACAACATGATCAAATGATGAAGCGATAGTCAGACAAAGACATAAATAATGCACTAATTTGCTTGATTTATCAGGGTTATGGAAAACACGCAATTTAATAAAACAGACCAGCGTGCCAATTCCCAGTGCGTTCCATGGGTAATTTCACACATTTCCCATAACCACCCTCTGATCTCTTTTAGCCTCTAAATCTAAATGCCTAGATAACATGCTGCACGCATAAGTCGCATAAACACATTACATGGTTCCGAATTAAACTGTATTCTGTAGCCGTGCCAACACGTATGGGGTAGATATCACTGAAAACCTTGCATGAACTTGGCTCGCCTTTCGGTTTTAGAAGTTTGCCCAAAACATTCTAACCACGCCTGTCTTTTTGAGAGACACTTGTATGCCTCTCCAAGGATCTTATCTCAGGAATGAAAATGCCAGCAACGATTGTTAATTAGTGCACTTGTGCAGTGGAATAATGGCCATGATGAATCACAGCTTATGCCCACAGGACCACTGTGCCATCCTCAATATAATGAGGGTATGCCAACAGCATGCCAACCGGTCTACACTTTCTTGTAGGTTCTTGCACAGGGCTGTTCAGTGCATACCAAAGAGCTATGGGTAGGGCTGTGGCGATCATTACATTTTGTCAGCCGGTGATTGTCAAGCAAATACTGCCGGTCTAATGGTAATTGACCGTTAATTAATATAAAACACATTTAGCATCTCCTGGCTTCCACGCATAGCCTACAAGCCACTGATGCAGACCATAGGAACATCGACATTTTAATAAATCCATTTAATATAGCCTACACCATCACAAATCCATTATTTAGTTTAGACAGGTTTAAAGAAACATGATATAAAGAAAATGTAGTCTATTTTAGAAGAACAAAATAGCATACTCTGAGTTGTCCCTGATCTGGCTATGCCATATGGATGTGGGATGCACTAGTTCATTTAGCAGACAAGATTTGCTTAGAATTCAGAGGCATTATTTTATAGTATGAAGAATACAATTGAACTAATCTGAATAAAATAKWAAGGATATTTTCTCCAATTGGTTTCCGAGGGAGTGCACACATACAGCTATTCTGTGTTGAGCGGTTAAAAACTTATTTGGGATCGGTGTCCCTTCCACTGGACGGTTGAGCTAACGTAGGCTAATGCGAGTCGCATGAGGTTGTAAGGTTGTAAGTAACAAGAACATTTCCCAGGACATAGACATATCTGATTTTGACAGAAAGCTTAAATTCTTGTTAATCTGACTACACTGTCCAATTTACAGTAGTTATTACAGTGAAAGAATATCATGCTATTGTTTGAAGAGTGCACAATTTTGAACATGAAAAGTTATTAATCAACAAATTAGGCACATTTGGGCAGTCTTGACACAAAATTTGGAACAGAAATACAATGGTTCATTGGATCAGTCTAAAACTTTGCACATACACTGCTGCCTAGTGGCCAAAATCTAAATTGCGCCTGGGCTGGAATAATACATTATGGCCTTTCTCTTGCATTTCAAAGATGATGGTACAAAAAAATACAAGAGAACAGTTTTTTTCCCTTTTGTATTATCTTTCACCAGATCTATTGTGTTATATTCTCCTACATTCCTTTCAAATTTCCACAAACTTCAAAGTGTTTCCTTTCAAATAGAACCAAGAATATGCATATCCTTGCTTCAGAGCCTGAGCTACAGGCAGTTAGATTTGGATATGTCATTTTAGGCGAAAATTGAAAAAAGGGGCAGATCCTTAAGAGGTTTAACAAAGAAACAAGTCCTCCTATATGCTTAATTTAGAGTTATTTATCCAACTTTAGTTGTTATACAAACGTTGGGCTAGATGTTAACATTTTTAGAAACATTCTAAGGCTGCATGATGCGACTCTAATGATGATTTGAAAAAAGTTGCATGAAAGGCATGAGCTCTGCATTGTTTCTTGTRCARGTTGCACACACTTCAGTCTTTCATTCACAATTTGACAAGCAGACCCTTGATAATATTCTCACCGGGCCTCAAATTTCCTGGCAGCATCCCCCTTGTGTGGCTGTAATGCCTAAATACCCGAAATAATCCATGCCTATTCATGCCTAAACACCCTAAATAATCCATGCCTTTTTCAGTCAAAGTGGCCGTTGTGCCCTTGGGCTGAATAAAAATATATATAATTCACTTATCCCAGCTGTCAATCGCCGTGCTCCGAAGCACCTCTCTCACTCACATGGCTCTCTAAGATATATCTCAATTCTTATTGGCCAATGCCGCTCACATGATCGGGTCCTTCTCACAGGCATCTCAGCTCTGAAGTAGGCTACAAGTGAAGACACAACTGCGCGTGTCCTTATCGAATTCCGAGGCACGTATTGAAGATGTTAAAAGAACTGTCCAYATTTACTTTGTCAGCCAACAAGATGGGTAGGCCTAACAAACAGCAACAGTACTAGCCTATGTCAATCTACTATCCCCCATAGTACAAAAGTTCACCTATTCCATTGGTCAGCTTGTGCTGTGCGAGAAATAAATATTCCAAAACATACTCTGGGACAGTTGTGGGATGCAAAAGACCCCAAATTAATACAACCACTCGCATCAACAACAAAAAATTCAAAGCAATGAGGCTGATGCAAAAGTGCCGAAAGTTTAGCTTAAAATGTTGATAAACTATTAGGCTATTTCTTCACACTATAAGCGCAGTAATGCGCACACGACAGTAGGCTAAAGTGCGAATGTTCCAAAATGCAATCAATTAGCGGGAAAACACCATTCTCAAAGGTGACAGCAAATGCGACTATGCATGTAATGCTTTATTATAAAGGTGCATTTTTATGGATAAAATTATCTTCCCCAAACTTGAAACTCACACGCCGCCTATGTATGCCAGTTAGGCTCTACACCGGTTGTAAAGCAGATTAATGTGCTTAATTTTAAGAAGTTATTTGGCCACCTTAGTTGTGAAACTGTCGGGGTAGGTTCCTTGTCAATCATTGGCTTATTGGTGAAATCAGTCAGACAGACAATATCTTCTTTAAGTAAATCAATTAAACCTTTATTATTGCAATTGCAGACAGAAGTTGACAATGGAAAAACAGCTTGTATGTTTCAGAGTAAGTTCTGCAAAATAAAACAGGTCAAAGTTGCTTTAATATACTTGCAGTCAACCCCTAGTGTGATGTACAGTGGGGCAAAAAAGTATTTAGTCAGCCACCAATTGTGCAAGTTCTCCCACTTAAAAAGACGAGAGAGGCCTGTAATTTTCATCAGAGGTACACTTCAACTATGACAGACAAAATGAGAAAAAAAATCCAGAAAATCACATTGTAGGATTTTTTAAGAATTTATTTGCAAATTATGGTGGAAAATAAGTATTTGGTCACCTACAAACAAGCAAGATTTCTGGCTCTCAGACCTGTAACTTCTTCTTTAAGAGGCTCCTCTGTCCTCCACTCGTTACCTGTATTAATGGCACCTGTTTGAACTTGTTATCAAGTATAAAGACACCTGTCCACAACCCCAAACAGTCACACTCCAAACTCCACTATGACCAAGACCAAAGAGCTGTCAAAGGACACCGAAACAAAATTGTAGACCTGCACCAGGCTGGGAAGACTGAATCTGAATAGGTAAGCAGCTTGGTTTGAAGAAATCAACTGTGGGAGCAATTATTAGAAATGGAAGACATACAAGACCACTGATAATCTCCCTCAATCTGGGGCTCCACGCAAGATCTCACCCCGTGGGGTCAAAATGATCACAAAGAACGGTGAGCAAAAATCCAGAACCACACGGGGGGACCTAGTGAATGACCTGTAGAGAGCTGGGACCAAAGTAACAAAGCCTACCATCAGTAACACACTACGCCGCCAGGGACTCAATCCTGCAGTGCAAGAGGTGTCCCCCTGGTTAAGCCAGTACATGTCCAGGCCCGTCTGAAGTTTGCTAGAGAGCATTTGGATGATCCAGAAGAAGATTGGGAGAATCGTATTGGTCAGATGAAACCAAAATATAACTTTTTGGTAAAAACTCAACTCGAGAACAAAGAATGCTGAGTTGCATCCAAAGAACACCATACCTACTGTGAAGCATGGGGGTGGAAACATCATGCTTTGGGGCTGTTTTTTCTGCAAAGGGACCAGGACGACTGATCCGTGTAAAGGACAGAATGAATGGGGCCATGTATCGTGAGATTGAGTGAAAACCTCCTTCCATCAGCAAGGGCATTGAAGATGAAATGTGGCTGGGTCTTTCAGCATGACAATGATCCCAAACACACCGCCCGGCAACGAAGGAGTGGCTTCGTAAGAAGCATTTCAAGGTCCTGGAGTGGCCTAGCCAGTCTCCAGAGCTCAACCCCATAGAAAATCTTTGGAGGGAGTTGAAAGTCCGTGTTGCCCAGCAACAGCCCCAAACATCACTGTCTAGAGGAGATCTGCATGGAGGAATGGGCCAAAATACCAGCAACAGTGTGTGAAAACCTTGTGAAGACTTACAGAAAACGTTGACCTCTGTCATTGCCAACAAAGGGTATATAACAAAGTATTGAGATAAACTTTTGTTATTGACCAAATACTTATTTTCCACCATAATTTGCAAATAAATTCATAAAAAATCCTACAATGTGATTTTCTGGAATTTTTTTCTCATTTTGTCTGTCATAGTTGAAGTGTACCTATGATGAAAATTACAGGCCTCTCATCTTTTTAAGTGGAAGAACTTGCACAATTGGTGGCTGACTAAATACTTTTTTGCCCCACTGTAACTGCCTACGTCAACAACTTCTACTCATGAGACCAAGCCCATGCATAGTTCTACAAACTTGCAGAAGAAAACAATAGTCCAGTGTTTTCTAAGGGCTCAGCAGTAATTTTCCATTTACGTGTGGCTTACAGTGGTATTTCTGACTTGTCTCTTATCTATTTACTTCCCTGCAGGGGTCTGTGTCTATGTATCTCTTTTATCTTTGAGGAGCTTTCTCACAGACACCCTGTTTTGACCGCAATGGCTCACACAGCTCTCAGACCGTTTCTTATAAGAGGCAGAGACTAGAAAAGAACTGTGGAACAATATTAAACCTTATAATGCATATATTGCTAATCTGTGGTCCAGGACCCTATAAATGTAGTGGGGGAGGGTCTTATAGCCCTTCSCCTTTTATTAATACTGCATAATAAATTATTATAATACATCAATCATTTCGTGCAGCCCCTATCATGACCCCAAGGTAACCCCCATCAATAGAAAGCTTATCAACATATTGGCCTATGGGCTAGGCTACATTGAAGTGTGACT
This sequence comes from Salvelinus sp. IW2-2015, assembly GCF_002910315.2. Taxonomy (NCBI): domain Eukaryota; kingdom Metazoa; phylum Chordata; class Actinopteri; order Salmoniformes; family Salmonidae; genus Salvelinus; species Salvelinus sp. IW2-2015. Next base: position 12,166,981 of record NC_036840.1, on the reverse strand, counting down.
ATGATTTGAAAAAGTAGCACAAAAAAAAAGTGTGCACTGTTTCTTGCCTTACTGCACACGCTGGCAAAAAATTCACAAGTGATAGGTTGATGTCACCCATCAGACTATTCTTAAATTTAATCTTGTCTTTACATATAGTAAATAATATGTGTTAAATGAGTTTTGATTTAGAATGGACCATTATCATGCACCTGTTTCAGAACAGGGGCAGGAGAAAATAATACATGTCATATATGAAATTTGCTTAATATTAGGAAAGTTGAGAAATAAAATATAGCAGGCTTAGCCTATAGAAAGCTGACGGGATCCTCTTTTTAATAGAGCACATCAAAACTCTGTTTTCTCACGCAATTACATAGCCTATAGAAATGTTGTGCAACATGAGCTCATGGGAGCAGCAGCATCAGAGTTTGGAGAAGCCTAGTTACCGTGACCAAACGGTCATGTGGAATTTGACTGCGTTCATGACTCGTAACAGCCAGTGTGGCGGTAAGATGGTCACCGTAACAGCCCTAGCAATGGGGTGAATCGTAACTTCCACTGAAGTGAAATTTTCACTTCGATTCCCCATTTGACATCAATGCATGACTGAGAGAAATTCGACTTAAGCAGAAGATTTACCCTTCAAGCACATCACAAATGACTTGAGATAGATCAGTGCATAACCATTCTCTTTAATCCTGCTCAGAAACAATTCTACACTAACTGAATTCAAATGACTGTCAATCGATGAGGATGTCTGTGTCCTTTAATAGTTAAATACAGGAACTAGAAATACAGAAACACTAACATGCACATATTAGCTGCCTCAATTTTAATCAGGGTTAGAGCTTCTGCTATCTGTTAATTGGCATTGGTTGTTCAGGGAGGATTATGAAAGAAGTTGAAACAAATGCCATTACTTTCAAGACTAGCCGTCTCGGGAAGCTACTCGTGTAATAATCATTTTGAAAAGTTAGTCTTCCTCTGTTTGGTGATTTTTGCCTTCCCTGATGACAGCAATTTGCTTGTTCTCAGTCAACTGAGCAGAGCTGGCATGCTTCTATCAGAGTAGCTGGCTATAGACCATATGGCCATTCTATCCAGTATACCCTCCAAAGAACTTTGGGTTTTAATGCGTGTGCATGTACTTGTATTAGAAGGGCATGTCATAAAAACCTGTGGGGGGGTCCTGTTCCCAGAATGTCATTAAAAGAAAACTGACTACAACAAAATAACACACACTCAGTGCTCAGCAACAGACTGACTGTGTGGTCTATAACATAACCACCTGAAATGTAGCGGAGGTTCATCTTCGGGGAAGCAACACCTGTCAGTTTCTTTGTTTTCCCAAAAGGCCCAACTCCTCATCCTTGGCCTTTCGGCGTGAAATACTGTTTACATATCTCTTTAACAAGGCACTTGCATTAAGCTGATTCAGGGCCTTCTTGAGGCGTTGGGCTGGAAACCATAAACAGCAGTATTTCTGGGCTGAGAGGAGAAGAGGAGAGCAGCGGGCAGGAGACTTTATTATTGTTATCTTTTCTTCTCCGTCAGGCAGGGATGGAGGGAGAGAGGCAGGATGTTCGGGGATCCACATTTCGCACTCAATAAACCTCGTTTCCACTTTATTTGGACTCCCAAATAAAAACACCACGCTGCCGGCGCCACGCTGACATCTCACATCACACAAGAGTGTATGTGTGTGTGTGTGTGTGTGTGTGTGTTAGTTTGTGTGCGTGCCAGTGTGTGTGTGTGTTTGACAAATAGCATCTCCAGCATCTCTCCAGTGAGTCAATAAACCAAAGCCTGAGAAGTGCTGGAACAGACTCTATCCACACAGTCTGTCAATATACTCTGTTGCTTTATTAGACCTGGGTCTATGTGTGTCTAAGGAGATCAAGACATCTCTCCAACCAATCAAAAGCAAGTCTCACAAACACATCGTTCTCAAGCCAAGAAATGTCCCTTGCCATTCCCTGAACAAACCAATCAGGGGTAGACAATACTCTGCTTCTTTATTAAACCCGGGTCCCTGTGTGTAAGATTCTTTTTACCAACCAATCCAACCAAGTCTCACAAACATGTACACACACTGTCCTCCTCAAGCCAAGAAACTTCCCTTTCCCTGAACCAACCAATCTCCTGATTATGATGGTAAATGTTTTCTGCTGGCCAACAACCCAGTGATTGTGCATGTGTAACGTTAGCATGCAGTCACACTCCCGTTCCCTTTCAGAAATAGAGCCCATTAATATCATCCTGTCTCCGGGAGACCAAGAAGGAAAGGAGGTGATGCTGACGGTCTGAAAATCTATTGGAGACAGGCAGAAGATGTACGGTGTACTCCAATGTAAGGAGATTCCTTTTTAGGAAGGGGGAGACCGGCTTCAGTGCAAACCTGAATGTTTTTGTGCCAACTCCTACTGCAATAACTCTAATAAACTACCTTTTAKGTATATGAAGAAAAGAAAAATAGACCTACGTCTTCACATGCTATTCTCCTGCATCCATATAGGTCTGTGGGATGTGCGTAACTGTGTATGTTATCCTGACTATCGTCATCATAAACAAACAGCCATATTTGTGAGCCCGGAAAGAGGTCTGAGTAATCTGATGTTATGCACCCCATCGAGAATCTGTTAGGAACAACTTATTGAAGAGACAACAAAAATAATCATCCCCTTTCAAGTGTGCGAATGTGTAGTGTGGTAATATTTAACATATATACACATGTATTATATACCTCACATGTGACTCATAAGACTAAGCAATGAACCTATTAAAATGTTTATCTGACTTCATAAAAATTATTTAGCAATATGCAAGAGACTATAGTTAAGTTACAGTACTAGACAATCAAGAAATACTTAAATTGAATTCTAAATACAAGTGCACTTAATTACTTTGTAAAATGAATGGATTCACATACAAGGCATAAAACTTAAGTTACAAGGCAATGCTGACATTAACAAAAGCATTATTCTGGGCATATAGATCCTAAGGTTAACTTACAAGACAAAGCATGAACAAAGAGATGCCTAGGAAATGAGAATTGATCATACAACCTTCCTCCATGGAATGGATACAGGATAAGAGAGAGAACAAAAGGCATTTAATTCAATTTATAACATCTGAAGGTGGAACCGAGTGGCGCGGCGGTCTAAGGCACTGCATCTCAGTGCTTGAGGCGTCACTAGACACTACAGGTTCGAATCCAGGCTGTATCACAACCGGACGTGATTGGGAGTCCCATAGGGCGGCGCACAATTGGCCCAGCTTCATCCGTCATTGTAAATAAGAATTTGTTCCTAACCAACTTGCCTAGTTAAATAAAGGTTCAATTATAAAATATGTAATAAAAAAAAACAATGAAACGATACCAAGTTTACAGTAACTTGACTACCAGGCTCAATCTCCAAATGGTGTCACAGCATTTATAGGCTTGTGTGGGGGATAAGACCAATGTAAATAACTCAGAATTCCTGAGAGGATAATAAAATCCCTTTGCAGAGTCATTTAAAGTTCACCCTGTACAGATACAAGTAACCACAGAGATCATACATACATATATAGAAAGCTTCAGAGTCCTCTTTAGGGGAAAAGTTTCCAATAGAATAATACATGTATGGTATCCATCACACATTCAATAGTCAGTCCTCTGTCTACTGTAAAGGAGAGATACATTTTGGCCCCTCAGAGGGGGAATGGCTTACTTGTCCTTGGGCATAAATTAGGGCAGAGGCTACAAGTGCATCCGTGCATGCATGTGTCAGCGTAGGTTGTCAGAAGAGTAATGGGCTACTGCACTTTCTACTCAAACCCTAAAATCCTTAATGCAAGTGTCAATTTGCAAATAAGCTCCGGGTCTTAGCTTCCGGGAACCACTGCAGTGGGTCTGTCAGGTTAACCAGGCTACCGATAAATTCTCAGAAAGCAATCACACCCACCGTCTCTGACTCAAACTCTCTCCTCATCCACTGATAACCCCGGTCTTGCTGAATGTAAGTAAGCCTATATGGTTGAAAAAAAACATGCACAGTATATCTTCCTCTACTCGCTTGAAGAGTTGGGTTCATAGCTGGGTATAATTGACATCGGAATCTGCAGAATTGTTCAGAAAATTAGAAAAAGCACTTAGCCAAGTGCCAATGTTTCATCATACTCATTTCACGCGGTGGTAACTTTCTCTTGTAATTGACGTTGGAGGCTGCTGTCACCAATTTTCAGCTGCCATTTTCTCTCTTTGGTCAAAGACATCAGTCTCAGAATTGCAACGGCTGAACTTCTGAGAACCATACCGATACGTCGGACCTCTTCTTTCAAGTTATTACATTTTTTATTACTAACCCTCGGAGGACAAATATCTTTTAGTTTTTTTGCTACATATACATACAGTTGAAGTCAGAAGTTTACATACACCTTAGCCAAATACATTTAAACTCAGTTTTTCACAATTCCTGACATATTAATCCAGTAAACATTCCTGTCTTAGGTCAGTTAGGATCACCACTTTTATTTTAAGAATGTGAAATGTCAGAATAATAGTAGAGAGACTTATTTATTTCAGCTTTTTATTTCTTTCATCACATTCCCAGTGGGTCAGAAGTGTACATACACTCAATTAGTATTTGGTAGCATTGCCTTTAAAATTGTTTAACTTGGGTCAAACGTTTTGGGTACCCTTCCACAAGCTTCCCACAATAAGTTGGGTGAATTTTGGCCCATTCCTCATGACAGAGCTGGTGTAACTGAGTCAGGTTTATAGGCCTCCTCGCTCGCACACGCTTTTTCAGTTCTGCCACACATTTTCTATAGGATTGGAGGACAGAGCTTTGTGATGGCCACTCCAATACCTTGACTTTGTTAACTCTAAGCCATTTTGCCACAACTTTGAAGTATGCTTGGGGTCATTGTCCATTTGAAAGACCCATTTGCAACCAAGCTTTAACTTCCTGACTGATGTCTTGAGATGTTGCTTCAATATATCCACATCATTTTCCTCCCTCATGTTGCCATCTATTTTGTGAAGTGCACCGGTCCCTCCTGCAGCGAAGCACCCAATAACATGATGCTGCCACCCCGTGCTTCACGGTTGGAGTGGTGTTCTTCGGCTTGCAAGCATCCCCCTTTTTCCTCAAAACATAACAATGGTCATTATGGCCAAACAATTATATTTGTGTTTCATCAGACCAGAGGACATTTCTCCAAAAAGTACGACCTTTGTCCCCATGTGCAGTTGCAAATCATAGTCTGGCTTTTTTATGGCAGTTTTGGAGCAGTGGCTCTTCCTTTCTGAGTGGCCTTTCAGTTTATGTCGATATAGGACTCGTTTTACTGTGGATATAGATACTTTTGTACCCGTTTCCTCCAGCATCTTCACAAGGTCCTTTGCTGTTGTTCTGGGATTGATTTGCACTTTTCGCACCAACGTACGTTCATCTCTGGAGACAGAATGCGTCACCTTCCTGAGCAGTATGACGGCTGCGTGGTCCATGGTGTTTATACTTGCGTACCTACGTTTGTACAGATGAAATGGTACGTTCAGGCGTTTGGAAATTGCTCCCAAGGTTGAACCAGACTTGTGAATGTCTACTATTTTTTTCCTGAGGTCTTGGCTGATTTCTTTTGATTTTCCTATGATGTCAAGCAAAGAGGCACTGAGTTTGAAGGTAGGCCTTGAAATACATCCACAGGTACACCTCCAATTGGCTCAAATGATGTCAATTAGCCTATCAGAAGCTTCTAAAGCCATGACATCATTTTCTGGAATTTTCCAAGCTGTTTAAAGGCACAGTCAACTTAGTGTATGTAAACTTCTGACCCACTGGAATTGTGATACAGTGAATAAGTGAAATAATCTGTCTGTAAACAAATGTTTGAAAAATTACTTGTTTCATGCACAAAGTAGATGCCCTAACCGACTTGCCAAAACTATAGTTTGTTAACAAGAAAATTGTGTGGTTGAAAAAGGAGTTTTAATGACTCCAACATAAGTGTATGTAAACTTCCGACTTCAACTGTACATTTTACATACATGGTACTTTTATATAAAGCAGTCACATAACAATAATACTTTACCAACATAAACTCTTTAATCCCAACCCTCAGTCCATCCCACCTATCACCATAGACCACCCTCCTTTGGTCTCCATGTGCCATATATTTTACAATTGTGTTGTGATGTTTTATATAATTTTGTTCCTTTCTAAATCGTATAGTATCCACAGATTGTGAGCTAAAGATGAAAACCTCTCCTACGAGTATTATTATATTAATTATTGACTGACTATGGCTTTCCAAATTTCCCAACACTGCTATTTGTAAGGTTAATTTGAAGTGCCTGCTGTGATTCTTTTTACCATTCCTGAACCTGTGACCAGAAACAAGCTACATACTGTAGGGGCAATACCAGAATAAATGACCTATTGATTCGGTCTCTTCGCAGCAAAATCTGCAGAGCTGAGATTGTTGTATGCCTCATATATATATATATAGCATTCTGTTGGTGGCAAGAATTATATATAATACTTTCAATTGAAAAACTCTAAGTGTTGAATCAAGTGTAGTTTTTGTACCAGTTCATAAACCAAATGCCATGGARTTGGTACATCGAAAATCTCTTCCCATTTATTTAGCAACCTGTATGGCGCAGCTGTCAACATTTTTGTTCCATCTTTTCTGGAGGATTAAAACTGAAATTGTAACCAGCTTTGTATGGCTTGTTTAAGAAAAGAGCGATACTTTAAACAAAATGTAATTTTAAATTAAATCGGAAATGAGAAGTTGTAACCTGTATAAAAAGGCAAAAAGGCAATTTTTGAACAAAGGAAGAGCCTTTCTTAATAATCTAACCGAGAACCATTTTGGGTTTGAATATAACTTATGTATGAGAGAAGCTTTTAGTGAGAGCTTTAATATTTAATCATTTTAGCCCCCAAACTCATATTCATTATGTAAATAGCCCGTTTAATTTTGGCTTAGCATTCCAAATAAAATGTTTWTTTTTATTTTGCTCATGATTTAAAAATGTAGCCATCTGGAGTAGGCAGTGCCATTAGTAAGTAAGTAAACTGTGATAGGACCAAAGACTTAATGTGATTTTTCCATAAATAGACAAGTATTTACCCCTCCATGGTTGCAGAATCTTATCTATTTTTGCTAACTTTCTATTGAAATTAATTGTGGTAAGTTCATTTATATTTTTTGAGATCTGAATACCAAGTATGTCTACTTCACCATTCGCCCATTTTATTGGTAAACTACGAGGTAGTGTAAACACTATTTTTAACGATCCAATACGTAATATGGTACACTTGTCATAATTAGGTTTTAATCCAGAGAGGCTAGAAAAGTGATCAAGATCTTCAATGAGACTGTGCAGGGGTCCAGATTGTGGACTTAAGAAAAAACTAGTCATCGACATACATTGACACTTTTGTTTTTATCCCCAGGATTTCTAACCCCTTGATGTTCTTGTTGGATATAATTTTAATAGCTAGCATTTCAATKGCCATAATAAATAGATGGAGACAACAGACAGCCTTGTTTACCTCCTCTTAAAAGAACAATACTTTGAGAAGTAACCATTATTTACTATTTTACATCTAGGGTTGCTGAACATAACTTTAGCCCATTGTATAAGAGATTCAACAAAATTAAAGTAATCCAGGCATTTAAATAGACATTCTAGTCGTATTTTATCAAACACCTTTTCAAAATCTGCTATGAAGACCAGGCCTGGTATCTTCGATGTTTCATAATGTTCAATTGTTTCAAGTAATTGTCATATATTATCTCCAATATATCATCCATGTAAAAAACCTGTCTGATCAGGATGAACATTATCTGGTAAAACCTTTTTTATTCTATGTGCTATGCATTTCACCAGGATTTTCACATAACATTGAAGTGTTAGTGGCATCCAGTTGTTTAAATGGACTGGATCTTTATACTTACCACCTGGGTCCTGTTTTAGTAGTAATGAAATCAGAATTTCTTGTTGAGTTCCTGACAGTCTACCATTTGTATAAGAGTAAAACATGCTAATAATGGATCTTTGAGTACATCAAAAAAAGGTCTGATATACCTCTACTGGTATACCGTCAAGCGCTGGTGTTTTCCCAGACTGAAAAGATTTTATTGCCTCAAAAAGTTCCTCTTCTGTAAGTTGGCCTTCACACAGGTCTTTCTGTAAATTTTAAATGTTTTGCTTCCTCTCAAAATATAATTTGGTAAACTCTGTAAATTATTTTTGGTAGAATTTCTGTTGAAGATTCAAGAACAATTTTGTGCATTTTTCACAATTTTCCATCCAATTTGCTTTATTTTTCTAATACATTACACTTGATCGTACCTCAATTTTCTTTCAAGTGTAGGTGAGTCAGGGAAATTGTTTTACAAACTGGTGCCTGATACACCCCAAAGCTGCTAGCCTAATTGTCTCCTCAATCCTTTTCCTCAGACTTTTATCAGTACAGTCTGTGCTGGAGAGTAGTACTTCTCTCTCATTTATTAGGAGTAATGTGTTGAAAGTCATGTGGTTTTGAATATTTGTTTCTGTGAAAGTCATACAACATGATCAGAAGTAAATATCTTATGCCTATGTCTAATTCAATTACAACAAGAATGTCATAGGACAAGGCAACTCAACTACTATTTGAGCAGGTCCACTGACACAAATGTCCTAGGCGGCAAAGGTCCGGATGGATATCATTCTTTATTGGCACTGTGGTACAGCGTCATAACAATCATAGTCATCTATGACTTAGGAAACATGTTGTTTTATAAAATAAATCAAATGTGCYGAATACAACATGTGTAGACCTTAGTGAAATTCTTACTTACAAGCCCTTAACCAACAATGCATTTAAGAAAATAAAACAAATAATTAAAGAGCAGCAGTAAAATAACAATAGCGAGGCTATAAACAGGTGGTACCGGTACAGAGTCAATATTTTTTATTTTTTTTATTTCACCTTTATTTAACCAGGTAGGCTAGTTGAGAACAAGTTCTCATTTGCAACTGCGACCTGGCCAAGATAAAGCATAGCAGTGTGAACAGACAACAGAGTTACACATGGAGTAAACAATAAACAAGTCAATAACATGGTAGAAAAAAWGAGAATCTATATACAATGTGTGCAAAAGGCATGAGGTAGGCAATAAATCGAATAATTACAATTTAGCAGATTAACACTGGAGTGATAAATCATCAGATGATCATGTGCAAGAAGAGATATTGGTACTGGTGTGCAAAAGAGCAGAAAAGTAAATAAATAAAAGCAGTATGGGGGGTGAGGTAGGTAAATTGGGTGGGTAGTTTACAGATGGACTATGTACAGCTGCAGCGATCGGTTAGCTGCTCGGATAGCAGATTTTTTAAGTTGTTGAGGGAGATAAAAGTCTCCAACTTCAGAGATTTTTGCAATTCGTTCCAGTCGCAGGCAGCAGAGAACTGGAAGGAAAGGCGTCCAAATGAGGTTTTAGCTTTAGGGATGATCAGTGAGATACACCTGCTGGAGCGCGTGCTGCGGGTGGGTGTAGCCATCGTGACCAGTGAACTGAGATAAGGCGGCACTTTACCTAGCATAGCCTTGTAGATGACCTGGAGCCAGTGGGTTTGGCGACGAACATGTAGCGAGGGCCAGCCGACAAGAGCATACAGGTCGCAGTGGTGGGTCGTATAAGGTGCTTTAGTAACAAAACGAATGGCACTGTGATAAACTGCATCCAGTTTGCTGAGTAGAGTGTTGGAAGCTATTTTGTAGATGACATCGCCGAAGTCGAGGATCGGCAGGATAGTCAGTTTTACGAGGGTATGTTTGGCAGCATGAGTGAAGGATGCTTTGTTGCGAAATAGGAAGCTGATTCTAGATTTACATTTTGGATAGGAGATGCTTAATGTGAGTCTGGAAGGAGAGTTTCAGTCTAACCTGACACCTAGGTATTTGTAGTTGTCCACATATTCTAAGTCAGAACCGTCCTGAGTAGTGATGCTGGGCGGGCACGTGTGGGCAGCGATCGGTTGAAGAGCATACATTTAGTTTTACTTGAATTTAAGAGCAGTTGGAGGCCACGGAAGGAGAGTTGTATGGCATTGAAGCTTGTCTGGAGGTTAGTTAACACAGTGTCCAAAGAAGGGCCAGAAGGATACAGAATGGTGTAGTCTGTGTAGAGGTGGATCAGAGAGTCACCAGCAGCAAGATTGATGTATACAGAGAAAAGAGTCGGAGTCCCGCTCCTTGAAAGTGGCAGCTCTACCCTTTAGCTCAGTGCGGATGTTGCCTGTAATCCATGGCTTCTCGTTGGGGTATGCACGAATCAGCAGGAATCAGAAGGATATGTAGCTTTGTAGACATCTCTGTGTGTGGAGTAGAGGTGGTCTAGAATCTTTTTCCCCTCTGGTTGCACATTTAACATGCTGGTAGAAATTAGGTAAAACGGATTTAAGTTTACCTGCATTAAAGTCCCCGGCTACTAGGAGCGCTGCCTCTGGATGAGCGTTTTCCTGTTTGCTTATGGCGGTATACAGCTCATTGAGTGCGGTCTTAGTGCCAGCATCGGTCTGTGTTGGTATGTAGACAACTATGAAAAATACAGATGAAAACTCTAGGTAGATAGTGTAGTCTACAGCTTATCATGAGATACCTCAGGCGAGCAAAACCTTGACTTCCTTAGATATAGTGCACCAGCTGTTGTTTACAAAAATACATAGAGCGCCACCCCTTGTCTTACTAGAGGCTGCTGTTCTATCCTGCCGATACAGTGTATAACCCGCCAGCTGTWTGTTATTCATGTCGCAGTTCAGCTACGACTCAGTGAAACATAAGATATTACAGTTAATGTCCCGTTGGTAGGATATACGTGCTTTTAGTTCGTCCAATTTATTATCCAGCGATTGTACGTTGGCCAATAGTACGGATGGCAGAGGCAGATTAGCCACTCATCGGCGGATCCTCACAAGGCACCCCAACGTCTTTCCGCGATACCTCTTCCGTCTTTTTCTCCTGCGAATGACGGGGATGAGGGCCTGTTCGGGTGTCTGGAGTAAATCCCTCTCGTCCGACTCATTAAAAGAGAAATTCTTCATCCAGTTCAAGGTGAGTAATCGCTGTTCTGATTTCCAGAAGCTCTTTTTGGTCATAAGAGGTGGTAGCAGCAACAAAATAAATTACAAAAAATKCTAAAAATAAAATTTAAAAAATAGCAGTTGGTTTAGAGCCCATAAAACAGAAGCCATCCCCTCCGGCGCCATCTTTGAGACAAGACACATTTGAATGAATTACAACTTCTTTCTTTTGAATGTAAACATGTGCATCATTGCATCAACTTTGCCGAAGAACAAAAGTGGTTGCACAGTTGTCTATTCAAAAAGTGCACTGTGAACCATTGTACATGGGCCTTGAATTATTGAATAATATCAAATCTAATTTTATTGGTCACATACACATGGTTAGCAGATGTTATTGCAAGTGTAGCGAAATGCTTGTGCTTCTAGTTCTGACAGTGCAGCAATATCAACAAGTAATCTAACAATTCCACAACAACTACCTAATACACACAAATCTAAGTAAAGGGATAGAAGAATATGTACGGATGAGCAATGACCGACCGGCATAGGCAAGATGCAATAGATGGTATAAAATACAGTATATACATATGGGATGAGTAATGCAAGATATAAACATCATTATTAAAGTGGCATTAATAAAGTGACTAGTGATTAATTTGTTAGGAGTGGCCAATGATTTCAAGTCTGTATGTAGGCAGCAGACTGTGTTAGTGATGGCTGGTTAACAGTCCGATGGCCTTGAGATTGAAAAACAGTCTCTCGGTCCCAGCTTTGATGCACCTGTACTGACCTCGCCTTCTGGACGGTAGCGGGGTGAACAATATTTACATTAAATAAAGTGCATGTTTTCTGGAGAACAAAGGAGAGTTGAATAAAAATAATCTGAATGCTCAGAAAGTCACTGTGGGCAATATTCATGTATAAGCCACTCTGGGCTCTCTCCAAAAAAATTGAAAAAGCTGTTGCGCAGCAACTCACTGCCTTCCTGAAGACAAACAATGTATACCAAATGCTTCAGTCTGGTTTTAGACCCCATCATAGCACTGAGACTGCACTTGTGAAGGTGGTAAATTACCTTTAATGGCGTCAGACCGAGGCTCTGCATCTGTCCTTGTGCTCCTAGACCTTAGGTGCTGCTTTTGATACCATCGATCACCACATTCTTTTGGAGAGATTGGAAACCCAAATTGGTCTACACAGACAAGTTCTGGCCTGGTTTAGATCTTATCTGTCGGAAAGATATCAGTTTGTCTCTGAATGGTTTGTCCTCTGACAAATCAACTGTAAATTTCGGTGTTCCTCAAGGTTCCGTTTTTGGACCACTATTGTTTTCACTATATAATTTTACCTCTTGGGGATGTCATTCAAAAACATAAATGTTAACTTTCACTGCTATGCGGATGACACACAGCTGTACATTTCAATGAAACATGGTGAAGCCTCAAAATTGCCCTCGCTAGAAGCCTGTGTTTCAGACATAAGGAAGTGGATGGCTGCAAACTTTCTACTTTTAAACTCGGACAAAACAGAGATGCTTGTTCTAGGTCCCAAGAAACAAAGAGATCTTCTGTTAAATCTGACAATTAACCTTGATGGTTGTAAAGTCGTCTCAAATAAAACTGTGAAGGACCTCGGCGTTACTCTTGACCCTGATCTCTCTTTTGACGAACATATCAAGACTGTTTCAAGGACAGCTTTTTTCCATCTACGTAACATTGCAAAAATCAGAAATTTTCTGTCCAAAAATGATGCAGAAAAATTATTCCATGCATTTGTTACTTCTAGGTTAGACTACTGCAATGCTCTACTTTCCGGCTACCCGGATAAAGCACTAAATAAACTTCAGTTAGTGCTAAATACGGCTGCTAGAATCCTGACTAGAACCAAGAAATTTGATCATATTACTCCAGTGCTAGCCTCCCTACACTGGCTTCCTGTTAAGGCAAGGGCTGATTTCAAGGTGTACTGCTAACCTACAAAGCATTACATGGGCTTGCCTCTACCTATCTTTCCGACTTGGTCCTGCCGTACATACCTACACGTACGCTACGGTCACAAGACGCAGGCCTCCTAATTTTCCAGAATTTCTAAGCAAACAGCTGGAGGCAGGGCTTTCTCCTATAGAGCTCCATTTTTATGGAATGGTCTGCCTACCCATGTGAGAGACGCAGACTCGGTCTCAACCTTTAAGTCTTTATTGAAGACTCATCTCTTCAGTAGGTCATATGATTGAGTGTAGTCTGGCTCAGGAGTGTGAAGGTGAACGGAAAGACAATGGAGCACCGAACCGCTCTTGCTGTCTCTGCCTGGCCGGTTCCCCTCTCTCCACTGGGATTCTCTGCCTCAAACCCTATTACAGGGGTTGAGTCACTGGCTTACTGGTGCTCTTCCATGCCGTCCCTAGGAGGGGTGCATCACTTGAGTGGGTTGAGTCACTGATGTGATCTTCCTGACTGGGTTTGGCGCCCCCCCATTGGGATACCTTGGCATGATGACTCCTTGCTGTCCCCAGTCCACCTGGCCGTGCTGCTGCTCCAGTTTCAACTGTTCTGCCTGCGGCTATGGAACCCTGACCTGTTCACCGGACGTGGTACCTGTCCCAGACCTGCTGTTTTCAACTCTCTAGTGTCATGACGTTGCCCTCTTTGGGTACAGCGAGCACCATCTCCCTCTCTCTGTCTCCTACAACCAGGCTGCTGTGGTCAGAGAGGTCATAMATTCCTGGAGGAGATTATCTCCTCATGGCCACAGTAGAGAGAGAGAGTGAGTTTTCATAGGGAGAACAAAGGAATTTCTTCCACCTCACAGAACTTGAGGTCCGAACAACAGTTATGTTCTGGAGAAGGTATAAAAGATCGGTGAAGAATCCAGCTACGAACTGGTCCGTTTGGTACAATTTTGTGAAACTCATGGGAGACAATACGGCAACATTACCATAATTCTGTTTATACAATAGCCTCAGATATGAGGCTTACATCTAATTGTTGTATAAGATGAATGAGTGAGGATGATACTGTTTGTGAAATTGTGTAATGTGATTTTGGACTGTTTAATGAAGGAAACTCCAATTCCCTTTGGAGCTTAACTAAATCAGAGGACCGCCCATGAGCACAGTTATGGTCTTGCGTCCTGGGACAGGCCCTTTTCTGCTCTTCCGAATAAAACCCCAACCCGGGTTTTCTATCACCAGATCGAGCTTACCTCAATTTCGAGGGGGCTAAGGATTGAGAGGAGACCATAAACCTAAGGTTTGAGTAGATGGCTGAATCTTTTAACCATACCACGTGGTTAAACTCTTAGACTATCGATACCGACAGAATAAGAACAAGTCTTTGATATTAATTACTAGTCTGCAGCTAAGAATTCGGTATCATTGAACGCGAAGACCGACAACCGCCGAAACATCTATTCTATAACGACATGGATGAATGTCACTCTGAACTATTCATTCTAACCACGACAGAGAGAGGGCGGACAAACTCTCCAACGAGAAACAAACTTTTCAACAGAGATCCCGACGACACACTGAGCGTAAATATATGTTGATTGCAATTATTCCCCAAATGAGTGAGCGTTCATGTGCAAAGGATTAGCATTTCAATTGTTATAATTATCAACTTTGTAGTGTCTCAACTCAGTTGACCCCCACTTCCCATTTTGTCCACCAAGCCACGATACCGGTTTATCCAACTAGGGAAACTCCATTATCATTTCCTTGAAACTATCAACTGTTTGTTCATGCATTTCTGTGAATTACTTAGTTAGTAAATAAATGATTTTAAGACAATTGATGTATGGATGACTCAGTGAAGACTGGGTTCGTGCAGATAACCAACAATTTATGACGTTTGGAATGAGACTAACGTGAGGTAAATAATAATTTATTAATCATAAGACTAAGTGATCAGATCTTAAAATATCTGAAAGTGAGATTAGGAAAATTATAACTTTGTAATCTGAATATTTTCCTTGGTGCCCCGACTTCCTAGTTAATTACAGTTACATGTTTTAATCAGTTTAATCGCGTGATAATAATTAGAGAATTTTTGATAAAGATTAATCTTCAGTTTAATGATGCCAAAGACACGACACTAGAGACAGCAGGAGCGGTAGAGATACTCTTAATGATCGGCTATGAAAAGCCAACTGACATTTACTCCTGAGGTGCTGACTTGTTGCACCCTCGACAACTACTGTGATTATTGTTATTTGACCATGCTGGTCATTTATTAACATTTGAACATCTTGGCCATGTTCTGTTATAATCTCCACCCGGCATAGCCAGAAGAGGACTGGCCACCCCTCATAGCCTGGTTCCTCTCTAGGTTTCTTCCTAGGTTCTGGCCTTTCTAGGGAGTTTTTCCTAGCCACCGTGCTTCTACACCTGCATTGCTTGCTGTTTGGGGTTTTAGGCTGGGTTTCTGTACAGCACTTTGATATATCAGCTGATGTAAGAAGGGCTATATAAATACATTTGATTTGGGCCTTGCCCTTGTATCAACGAGAGAAAGTGCACTGTCTGTCTYCTGCCAATGCTTTGAACTTTGGCACAAATGATGTGAGAGCAACTCTGAGACACTGGTACAGATGTTCACTGGTGAGCCCGGTATGGTATTTGTTTTTTTAAGAAAGGTCATTGTGGAGAAGACTGATTTACAGCTGTATGGTCAGGATGTGTAGTACCAGTTTTTTGAGAATAAGGACATCAACCGCAGGCACCATCTTTCCCCAGAAAGTGACAGGGTCACAATCACAAGCATGCTCCTTCAAAGCCACATTTTCTTGCAGCTCAATCAACTCCATGTGGGGTTCTGGATGAGCAGCAGTAGCTCTCTTCCAACAGTGAAGTCATCAAAGCAAGCCTTGAAGTTATCCATTAGTTTCTGGATGAAATCGACATGGTTGGGAACATCTTAGTCTCCCTGCATTTGCACCAGAAGATTGAGGAAGTGGACAAGYTCTCCCTGGAGATCATTCTGGAAAAGCTCCAATTTCCTCTAGAAACCCCGGACAGCTGTTATCATATCACACACTGTTGTCCCGTCAGCTTAACATTGTTAAGGTGTGATGTAATATCTGTCAAAAATGCAATTGGTCGGCAGTCACTGTCACTACCGTCTTCTCATCTTCCAAAAACTCAGCCAACTGAGTTGCCTTGTCACTCTTTTGCTCTAATAAGAAAGCTTTGATTTTCTCCCGAATGGCCCAAAAACATTCCAAAACCCTGCATTTGCTGTGCAATAGTAAGTAATAAAAATGGCATTGGTCTCTGTCCGAAAGCCTCGTAGCAAGCGGTGTCATAGGGATGATGTTGCTCTMAAAAAGTTGATCATTATCATCATTGTTGTCATGACCTTAGAATACTCTTTTCCCAGACTGGCACACAGGACAGATTGATGGGTGATGCAATGGTAAGATGTCAGGTTTAGGGTGGTCCTYTTTCAAACGTGCAACCAGCCCCCCTCTCTTTTCCTATCAAGGCTGGAGCTCCATCTGTTGTGATGAGACCACGGACTTCAGATCTATCCCCCTTTTTGTCGGCATCCCTCTGATGGTCTCATGGGTATCCTCTCCCCGCGCGTGTGCTTCTAGATTTGTTAAGACCAACAGCTCCTCACAGAATTCCTTCTTTGCGTCATTATACAAGCTGACAAACACCAGAAGCTGGGCATTATCAATGTTATCTGTTGATTCATCCACAGCTAATGAAATGCATGGTGCATTCTGAATGGCCTCATCAAGTTATGAAGTCAAATCTTCAGCTAATATTTCAGTTCTCATTGCTGTGGAATCTGACAGCGGGATCTGATCTTTAACCTAAGATCATTTTTTTGTTACCTTCAAGCAAGGTGTCAGCAACTTCACACATGCATTATTTTACCATCTCAGCATCAGAAAATGTTTTTTTTGTGTTTTCCCAAAACCCAGGTTATCCTCAGTGAATACTCCATTGCATGTTTTTGGGCTGTCAGGGAATTGACATGGACTTTGGTGGACCTCTCATATTGGGATTTGAGTTGCTTAATCTTGTTGGTTCTCACCTCCGTGTCTAGGAGATACATCGGATCGATATTACTTTTGTGTCATAACATTGGCACTTTTCACAAGGGCTACGGACTCACTGCATATTAGGCACATTGGTTTTGTGCTGGTTGTGGGAAGAATTACGTTTGTCTTTTTTAAAGCTTTCTAAAAACAATTTACTTTTATAGAACTAAATGATGTTTAAAAATAGATGTTGTTCGGTCTGTATTGACCCTTAACTGGGTCTGTAACCGGATCGTGGTCCGCCAGTTGAGTTTGGCTGTCATAGGAGGATGATGTGTGTGAAGTCTTGCAATATACAGGGCTGGGCTGTAAAACATACTTCCCTTTTATAGAAGCAGTATTCCTTATTCCACATGACCTATTAGTGGTTAATAATACATGTTCATTGCAAAACAACCTGCTGTACAGTGTACAGTACTTACAGTTCTATATGGGTTTTCATGGAATCATTTGGCATCTTTCCACAGTTTCCAAAACAGACCCTTATTTGACCTTCACATACATCAGTGTTACATAATGGCCTTCTTAAACATGGATAACATTCAAATAAATATCTTCCAACACCGYCGAGAGCAATCTGTCTTCATTTGTGCCGTGCAAGAGACATACGCTCTTCATTATCTTGTTAGCTACTGCAGATATCATAATAAACAGCATACTAAATATGGTGACCCGTTTGACATGTGCATTAGGCTATACAGGAGAGTTTTGCCAGTTTATGTTCAACTGATTCCGAATGTGTTGAATTGGCTTGGGTAAAGTAAGGCACTTCAGACCAGAACAACAATCAGCGGTTGATTTAGTAGATTGTGTATTGTGTCATCGTCACTGAAACATGGGAACTAAAACAAATACTGCTCTTCTAACAAAAATAAGCCCACAAGCCATATCTCACTGACTCACTCCAATAGATGAACAAATAGAAAGACACAAACATGGAAAGACAGACAGCCGGGAAGACAGACCGAGAGTAAACAGTCTGAAAATCATGTAGACAGTCCAACAGATAGGTATTGGGCACATACACATACTGTACAGCGGATAGACAGGCAGGGAGGCAAGCAGACAGACAGACAGATAGTGGTCCTCCTACCTGATTTACCCACTCCTGCTCTACCGAAAACGGCCAGCTTCATCTCGGGACTCTTCGCCATGGCAGCAGGTAGCGACAGGAACCAGAACGGACCAATCACAGAGCCGATCGATCACACAGCGGGTTCCGGGATCAGCCACCCATCCTCAGGTCCAGACACGGGAGCTGGGATGTCCGGGAAAGCAAACCATCAAATACGGGACTAAGGCTTTAATATGAAACAGCTTGTCACAAATGAACTTAGATGTATTTCCTGCTGGGATCTGAAGCTATGTGAAATGACAGGCAAGAAGCCTTTGATATACAATTTCCAAGGCAGTGAGTCATAAAAATGGAAAAAGGCACGCGATTCGAGGTCGTCTGGTTTATGTGGGATGAGGTCTCTGGATCTGAGAAAAATATGTTATGTCTAAATGCATTAAAGAAATATATAATAGGTGTAAGTGTTGTGTTCCCTATAGTTTCCTTTGTATTGAGAACCCAGGTGTAATTTATTTTGAGGCTGTCAAATGGCTGTCAATGGTGTGCTAATTAAAATTCCCTCAATGCGCTGGAAGCCATTTTGGCTCAAGGGAACAGGTGGCTGCAGATATTTCTGGTTATCCTCATTCTGATATTCTCCTATTATATGAACGAGCTCCATATAACTAGGGAGGGTGAGGCAGAGTGAATCTCTCCGAGAAGCTGTGGATGTGTCAGGGTGCTGTGGCTCCTGTTAATCAATGGCTTAGCCCTGACACACACAGACACACACATGCTCACACCTACTGAAGTGATGGATGAGGCCCATCTGCAGAAGCGTTACCGCGGGCAACAGCATCACCACTGATATGAGTCACATAATCGTTTTTTTTGTTGCGTGGAAGGCTGTTAGCAGCTGCATTAGTATCTGAGCTGGTGTGGGAGAGAGAGGGGGAGCATATGTGGGAGGGCAGTCTTCTGAATTATTCATTCAGAAATAAAGCAAATGATTCCGTGCTCTAAATAGCAGTCAATTCTGCACTAATCTGTTTAGCCAGAAACCAGCCGAGCTGTGTTGCTGCTGGCACTGAAGATAACTGACAGAAATAAACTCTAAACATCACGCATAGTSCATTGCTTCACCTTTTTATGAGGAATGACAGGAAATGAATGCACATTTTCTCTTCAACTAGAGAAATAAACACTGTTTAATTATCACATAGTGCAAATGTATGTCTAAGTCCTGGGCTGGCAGCCCCAATGATGTTCTAGCACTATGTTTTTCCCCCCTCATTTAGAAAATGGGTGCTGCTCAGTACACCATATATATACGGAGTGAAATTGTCTGCGTTGCAAATGGCACCCTATTCCATACATAGAGAACCACTTTTGACTAGAGTATGGGCCCTGTACACTATATATGGAATGCAGTGCCTTTTGAGACACAGCCATTGTTTATTTGACACCAGGTTGGCTGAGCTCAAGAAGTGCGGTGAATCACCTCCCATTAGCCAATCGCAATCTCTCAGATCCTGGCACTGGTGCCATCGACAGCCATCCCTCAATACCACTCACTCCTTCACTGACTTGTTGTGTACAGTCACACAGCACTCTCCTAGCCTTCCCTCTCAAATTGAGCCCTTATATGGTATGATTGTGCACCATCTGTGCCCTGTCCTAGCCTCCCGAAGGTGCTCGAGTGGCAAACGAGTGCCTCAGTCAACATCGCTGAGGTCATCCTCTCCATCCCTCCCCTCCCATCATCTATCCCTCCATTTCCCCATCCAGACCCAATAAAGAGAGMGCCAGGAGACCTCTGTCTGTGGCCACACCACCACTCTGGGTTTATACAGCTCTATGCTGCTGCACTAGGGGCTGCAGTGCCAAGCCCTGTCTCTCTCTCTCCAGAGCTGTGTGAGAAATGAGCATCATCTATCTCACAACTTTCTCTCTCCTGCCAAGGGAAGCTGAAGGTTCTAGACTGGAACATCCCGGTCTATCCGTCTGGCTCCAACGTCTGTCTCGGTTTGGGGACACACGTATTGCAACGTAACAACAACATTTAAACAACATTCCCCATCTGTGAGGTTAGCATCGTCTGAGCACCCACCCACCTTGGTCAAATAGACCCAAGGTGAGGAGACGGGGAGGAGGAATCCATCACTTAACTCCCTCGCGTTGCTAACGTCAGTGTCACCTCCCTGGCACTTGGCCATTTATTGGCTCAACTTCATGTACCACAGGTTCCCCCACGGCCCACACTATCCTATCTGTAATCCAAATCTAAAGGGGAGGCCAGATGAATAGCCTCAATAAGGCCTGTGATGGATTGCGTTAAGTGGCTGCTAAGTGGTCAGGGGGGAAACGAGGCCGGGGGAGACTTGGTGACAAATTGAACACATCTGGAGTTTAAAAAGAATAACGAATCCTGCCGCAAAGAGCCTTGGGCAATAGTGAGATCTGAGCATACTGTATGGTGGTGTGTGTGAGAGAACAATAAGGAAAAGAGAGATGGGAGTGGAGGGAAGATATGGGCGATAGGTGCATTGCCTCTCTGTATAATTGTGTTCTACACTACTTTAAGATCCATTGCTTAAGAAAATACCATCAAAGCCTGTTAAAAGCGAGGGTGAGAAATTAAACGTGCTGGGATTTCACCTGAGGGCTGTACACTCGAGACCTTGTCTAAACATTCAAAATAAGCACATTTATTTTTCTTTCCACGCCAAAGCCAGAGCTCTGTGCCCATGCCCAGTCCCCAATGCCATTTAACGTGGCGTCCGCAGTGAATGTGGTGTGTGTCGTAGTTACTTCAGTAGACAGATTACAGGCTGCATGCTTCACAACCCTGGGTGGAGACCTGACTGAGTGCTTTGAGCATAGTGGACCACACGCTAAAGAAAGACCTCTAAAAACCACAGCTTTTCCAAAAGGGACACTAAAAACCTGTCTGATGTGTGCACTGTTCATAAATGCACTGTTTATCAGAGTCAATGTGGCAAATGACGTTAGCAAAGTTGTAATTCAMTGTTCAATTTCTGTTGAAGTTGTTGAAAAGGTTAAACGCTAATTGTGTGTATTTCAGTAGGCTGCACCCTGCCTGAATAATATAATAAAATTCAAATTTTTCCAGATGGTCAGCTGAAGGACACATCGTAGGACATACATTGAAAGATCTCACAATGTGAAATGCCATTATTTCATTCTGTCACATTGAGCTTATGGTATAAAGCAGTAGCTGAAACTTGGCAGTCCTCCCGCCAAACCTGTGTTGAACTCTGCTCTGAGTGTGTGTGTGCTCTGAGAAGATCAGATCTGTTACACAACACTCCACACAGCCAGCTCAAGTCTTAGATGACATGAATGCGAAATGAGCAGCAATGTGATAATTCTCACTGCTTGTCTTGCACAGGYGATGGGGGTAACTGACATATTAGATCATCTTGTACATTAAAGCCACAGTATGTAACACTTCTAGTCGTTTCAATTAATGATATACCCCTTTTTTTGGAATAATATGACTATAAATACCTTATTGGGCTTACCACAACTGTCTTGCCTTATCAAAACAAAGTTTTCTCCATTGTTTATGTTTTTATGAAGTATGAAAAAACAATGTATCKCTTCAAGTAATGTTGCTCTCATGAAATGTCTTTCCTTGAGCATTTTAATAGACCTACAGATATAATTGAAATACAGTTATATTTGCATGTGATAATACAATGGGATGCATTTGTTCCAATGTTTATGGCCCTTTCTTTAGTATATAGATGTTTTATGTCACATACACCAGATAGGTGCAGTGAAATGTGTTTTACAGGGTCAGCCATAGTAGTATGGCGCACCTGGATCAAATTAGGGTCAAGAGCCTTGCCCAAGGGCACAGCGACAGATTTTCACTTTGTCAGCTCGGGTATTCGAACTAGCTACCTTTCGGTGGGTTACTAGCCCAACATACTAACCACTAGGCTGCCGCATGTGACAGAGTGTGCTTTAATTATTTGTTCCTATTCAATATGAAAACGTAGAAAGTTATATCATAGTTGTTGGCTACAGGTAGGTAGGAGATGTGTCACATCATTAGTCTACAGTTGACAATAACATGCAATTGACGTGGAACCAACGCGTATGTGGAAATAGAAAGGGAGGCTGCATAATTACGTTAGAAAAATAATGAGAAATACATATGAAGTAAAATAAACTAAGCTGACTAACTAAGTCATTTTTACAGTTGTAGCCCTGTGAACAACCAGGTGACTTCAGTTAGGTTACTTTTGGACACCAAGAAACAAGAAACCTTCATCTCATAATAAAAGGTTGACTCACCAAACGATTGGTCAATGTAAAACAATCCTTGTTCTGAAAGCAGCTGCGATGGAGGAACAAAAGTTAATCAATGTTTCTACAGCTTGTAACAAGGAGAGGCGATGTCTTGACTCGAATCCAACAGATTCGGACCCAGCGTTCCTGAAGAGAGGAGAGCAAGGTGGACACCGCTACTTGCCCTCTGATCAAAGCAGTCTGAACCGTGGTCAACCACAAGCACTGTCAAGGTATCTCCAAACGAGGGTCAGCTGCAAGACACGGAGTGGCGCTGCTGAACTTGAGTTTTTGATAGCACATTGGCGTGCTGCATACCGTTGCATCTGTTGCAGATGGAAGCGGAGGACACTAGGGCCCTCTACCGTCAGTAAAATGAAATAAAAACACCGTAGGCTACACTCAAAGGTGAACAAATATGTAATTATGTTACAATGTCATTTTAATAATCAATCGATCTATCATGGTATTGTACTGAAAGTAATGATTGATTACTAATTTAAGACGGATATTGTGGGAAAGTGCAAGAGCATAGCCTCTCTCTCTCGCTCTCTGTAGCCTAATTTTGCAGCAAGTATATGATATGGTTATGTTTACACTATTTGGATAAGGTTGATCTTACTGAGATTGGATGTATTTGAACATTTAAAATGTCACATGCTGTAAATTGGTCGGAGAGGAAATGTCTGTTGACCTGTCCTATGTTTTCTTATAATCAGAATCCTTAGTTACCGTTGCTTACATTTTTTTTTTTTTTCAACAAGTTGATAAAGGATGTGTAAATAAGGTGGCCTTCATTCCTTTTGAGATCTGTTGTGCAGTTTGTGAGAAAAAGAGGGCTATTTGATCTTTTTTTGACATTCCCTGATACACAGTGATAGTCTGTTTGGATGAGAGGAACGTTTTCTCCAAAGTCCACCAGACTGGCGATACAGAGAGCAAGGTTGGTCAGAATTCCAGCTTTATATTCAGATACAACTGTGGAACCATATGAGCAGGGACATGTACAGACCTTTGGAGGGGCAGGTGCTTAAAGTGCCCCCCTCGCCAAAAAAAAAAGAATTGACAGAAACGTCTTACATTCATAGCTAATTATCTAATGCCTCTGAAGCCAACATTTAAAATATACAGTACCAGTCAAAAGTTGACACACCTACTCATTCAAGGGTTTTTCTTTATTTTTAGCTATTTTCTACATTGTAGAATAATAGTTAAGACATCAAAACTATAAAATAACACATATGGAATCATGTAGTAACCAAAAAAGTGTTAAACAAATCAAAATATATTTTATAATTCAAATTCTTCAAATTAGCCACTATTTGCTAACTCTTGGCATTCTCTCAACCAGCTTCAAAAGATAGTCACCTGGAATGCATTTCAATTAACAGGTGTGCCTTGTTGAAAGTTAATTTGCAGAATTTCTTTCCTTCTTAATGCGTTTGAGCCATTCAGTTGTGTTGTGACAAGGTAGGGGTGGTATACAGAAGATAGCCCTATTGGGTAAAAGACCAAGTCCATATTATGGCAAGAACAGCTCAAATAAGCAAAGATAAACGACAGTCCATCGTTACTTTAAGACATGAAGGTCAGTCAATTCGGAATATTTTAAGAACTTTAAGTTTCTTCATGTGCTGTCGCAAAAACCATCAAGCGCTATGATGAAACTGGCTCTCATGAGGACCACCACAGGAAAGGAAGACCCAGAGTTACCTCTGCTGCAGAGGATAAGTTCATTAGAATTACCAGCCTCAAAAATTGCAGCCCAAATAAATGCTTCACAGAGTTCAAGTAACAGCCAGGTGGAAATTTGTCCTTTGATCTGATGAGTCCAAATTTGAGATTTTTGGTTCCAACCGCTGTGTCTTTGTGAGACGCAGAGTAGGTGAAAGGATGATCTCCCTATGTGTGGTTCCCACCGTGAAGCATGGAAGAAGAGGTGTGGGGGTGCTTTTCTGGTGACTGTCAGTGATTTATTTCGAATTCAAGGCACACTTAACCAGCATGGCTACCACAGCATTCTGCAGCAATACGCCATCCCATCTGGTTTGCGCTTAGTGGTTTTTCAACAGGACAGTGACCCAACACACATCCAGGCTGTATAAGGGCTATTTGACCAAGAAGGAGAGTAATGGAGTGCTGCATCAGATGACCTAGCCTCCACAATCACTCGACCACAACCCAATTGAGATGGTGTGGGATGAGTTGGACCGCAGAGTGAAGGAAAAGCAGCCAAGTCCTAAGTATATATGGTTATTCCTTCAAGACTGTTGGAAAAGCATTCTAGGTGAAGCTGGTTGAGAGAATGCCAAGAGTGTACTGTATATTATTAGCCTTTATTTTTTGCAAAATACACTCACCCCACTGAAAGCAAGCTTATAGCCTACTGCTCAAAGAGAGGGTAAAGGGGGGTGGGCTAACATCTGATCATAGCAAAAAAAATACAAATTAACTTGACTTAAATTTCTTACATTCATAGCTAATTTAGCCAGGTCACCCATGATACAAGTCAGTATTCAACATCCATCCATGTCTGACTACGTCAGGAAATTACTTGGAAACCAGCCACTAGGGGCAACAGTGAGCGATGTTATCTTCAAATAGGTTTTGGTTTTGCTAGGGCATTGTGGACTGGCATGGCATGGGCGTAAACATCTTTCAATCCAGCCATAGAAGTTGTTTTACAGATTTTTGTTGTAACCTATCCCAAACCTTAACCCTTCTGAGTTATGCCTAACCTTAAGATTTAGGAGTTAATGCCTAAACTCTAACCAGTCTTTACCTGTGATTGGAGTTTATTCTGATTCTGACATCTGCCTCTGTGTTTTTTTCATCATGATAATGATTGATAAAACAATTTACCAAGTTGGACTCAATAAGTAAGTATTACTCTACTCTCAGACCTACTAACAAACACTCAAAATAACTTCTGACTGCTGGAAGAGTGCAGTGTGCACGCTCGTATGGGTACAGAGAAGCGGGGGAGKGAGGATAAAGATCGCACACTATATGTAAGCTCTCAAGAATGTATTGGGTAAAACACCAATGTTTCGTCATCACTGTAGCTTCTTCAGGGTAATGTCATGAATGCTTGAAACAGGTTATGTAGGCCTAGCTGAGGAATGCTCAACTTGAGTTTTGATAACTAGTCGCGTGATTTGCTAGCAACAACATTGATTCGTCTATTCTGAAAATGTTTACCTGTAGGCCTATCTATGTTTGTCCAACTGCAATCCTTCAGAGGGGTACTGAAATTCACAATTTTTATAAAAACTTTTAGCGAATACAACCACTGACTTTTTCCTCAACTGTGGTTGAATAGGCCTATATTAGGCTATTATTTCGTAATCATATTGCAACATGATTAGATGCTTTACATAGTATTAACATCAAATTGAATGATTAATTTCACATATATACACACTACATGACCAAAAGTATGTGGACACCTGCTCATCGAACGTCTCATTCCAAAATCACGGGCATTGATATGAAGTTGGTCCCCCCTTTGCTGCTATAACAGCCTCCACTCTTCTGGGAAGGCTTTCCACTAGATGTTGKAACATTACTGCAGGAACTTGCTTCCATTCAGCCACAAGAGCATTAGTGAGGTCGGGCACTGATGTTGGCCGATTAGGCCTGGCACGCAGTCTGTGTTCCAATTCATCACAAAGGTGTTTGATGGGGTTGAGGTCAGGGCTTTGTGCAGGCCAGTCAAGTTCTTCCACACCAATCTCAACAAACCATTTCTTTATGGACCTCGCTTTGTGCATGGGGGCATTGTTATGCTGAAACAGGAAAGAGCCTTCGCCAAACTAGAATGTCATTGTATGCTGTAGCTTTAAAATTTCCCTTCACTGGAACTAAGGGGCCTAGCCCAAACCATGAAAGACTGCCCCAGACCATTATTCCTCCTCCACAAAACTTTACAGTTGGCACTATGAATTGGGGAAAATAGCATTCTCCTGGCATCCACCAAACCCAGATTCGTTCGTCGGACTGCCAGATGGTGAAGCGTGAGTCATCACTCCAGAGAACACATTTCCACTGCTCCAGAGTCCAATGGTGGCGAGCTTTACACCACTCCAGCCGACGCTTGGCATTACGCACAGTGATCTTAGGCTTGTGTGCGGCTGCTTGGCCATGGAAACCCATTTCATGAAGCTCCCAATGAAGCAGTTTGGAACTCAGTAGTGAGTGTTGCAACCGAGGACAGACGATTTTTATGTTCTACGCGCTTCAGCACTCAGCTGTTCCATTCTGTGAGCTTGTGTGGCCTTCCACTTCGCGGCTAAGCCGTTGTTACTCCTAGACGTTTCTACTTCACAATAACAGCACTTATAGTTGACCGATACAGCTCTAGCAGGGCAGAAATTTGACGAACTGACTTGTTGGAAAGATGGCATCATATGACGGTGCCACGTTGAAAGTCATTGAGCTCTTCAGTAAGGCCTTTCTACTACCAATGTTTGTCTATGGAGATTGCACAGCTGTGTGCTCGATTTAATACACCTGTCAGCAACGGGTGTGGCTGAAATAGCCGAATCCACTAATTTGAAGGGGTGTCCACATACTTTTGTATCAGTGGAGGCTCCTCAGAGGAGGAAGGGGAGGACCATCCTCCTCAGTGAATTTCATGAACTGTAAAACATAAAAAAGTTATCATTATTAGGTATAACTATACTAAATATAATCGCATCACCAAATAATTGATTAAAACAGGTCTACAGTAGCCTCAACAGCACTCTGTAGGGTTGCACAATGATGTAGCCGGAGGATGTCCTCCAGCCTATCAGAGATCTTGCAGCATGAACTGACATGTTGTCCACCCAATCAAAGCATAAGAGAATTCATCTAGTACTGAAAGCATAAACTTCAGCTAGCTAGCACTGCAGTGTATAACATGTGGTGAGTAGTTGAACAGTTTTGAACAAATCCATTTCTTCCAAAATGAAGGAGATGCAAGAGAGAAATAGCGAGAGAGAGAGAGATTGCAATTTTTTTCCAGTTTCACTTACTTAGCTAGCAAATGCAGCTAGCTAGTTTAGCATACTGAAACACCCTCCTCAAACAGAGGGATGCTATGTTAGCTTGCTGGCTATGACTTTCCAACACAACACGAACTCTTCCAAGTCAAGGTAAGCTTTTAGTATTACTAATTTATTGCCACCGAGGCCTGCTGGTGGAACTGCTTACTGTACACTGTAATGTTACTGCATGATTGTAGCGGGTTTACTAACACTTTAGTTCTATTAGCTATGCTAACTTTGACGTTACTTTAGCTAATATGGTGACAGTGATGTAGGCTGTGTGTAACGGTTTGGCTTGGAAAGGTTTTTTCGCCTGGTCACATACAGCTGATGTATTGTGCATTGAAGTCCACACGCGAAGGGAAGAGGTGAGAAGAGATGCGAGAAGGAATGCAACTTGGCTGCTATGAAAGTGAACAGTGTTTACTCGTGATCAGGGATGTATTCATTCCGCCGATTCTGTTGAAAAAAWATATATATATATCTTAAACGGAAGCAAAGGGAAAACGGGGATAAACATACCTGAATTTGTCCAATAGAAACTCTCGTTTGCAACTGTTGGTCTAATGATTACACCCAAGATCAGCTAGACGCAGGCCCACACATTTTTTTTGCATTCCTGTTAGTGAGCATTTCTCTTTTGCCAAGATAATCCATCCATCTGACAGGTGTGGCATATCAAGAAGCTGATTAAACAGCATGATCATTACACAGGTGCACCTTGTGCTGGGGACCATAAAAGGCCACTCTAAAATGTGCAGTTTTGTCACACAACACAATGCCATAGATGTCTCAAGTTGAGGGAGCGYGCAATTGGCATGCTCACTGCAGAAATGTCCACCAGAGCTGTTGCCAGAATTTAATGTTCATTTCTCTATCATAAGTAATTTTTGAGAATTTGGCAATACGTCCAACCGGCCTCACAACCACAGACCACCTGTATTGCGTTGTGTGGGTGAGCGACTTGCTGATGTCAATGCTGAAAACGGAGTGCCCCATGGTTGCGGTGGGGTTATGGTATGGCCTAGCATAAGCTACGGACAATGAATACAATTACATTTTATCAATGGTAATTTGAATGCACTGATTCCTTGACGAGATCCTGAGGCGCAAGGATCTGTACACAATTCCTGGAAGCTAAAAATGTCCCAGTTCTTCCATGGCCGGCATACTCACCAGACATGCCACCCATTGAGCATGTTTGAGATGCTCTGGATCGACGTGTACGACAGTGTGTTCCAGTTCCCGTCAAGATCCAGCAACTTCACACAGCCATTGAAGTGGAGTGAGAAAACATTCCACAGGCCACAATCAACAGCCTGATTAACTCTATGTGAAGATGTGTCACGCTGCATGAGGCAAATGGTGGTCACACCAGATACTGACTGGTTTCTGACCCACGCCCCTACCATTTTTTTTGAAGGTATCTGTGACCAACAGATGCAGATCTGTATTCCCAGTTATGTGAAATCCATAGATTAGGGCCTAATGAATTATTTTCAATTGAATGATTTCCTTATATGAAATGTAAGCCAGTAAAATCTTTGAAATTGTTGCATTTTGCATAAATGTTTTTGTTCAAGTCTACATCCATTTTTGGACTTATGAATTAATATGTAACCATTGATTCTTGAAGAATATACACCTATAAATGCTTCCTGAACTTAGTTTAAAGGGCAATTCCGCAACTTTTCAACCTCAGTCATCTGCAGCACCAAACCTGTCTACATACTGTATGTGTAAACAGCATGCTTCTATTATCTGTGTTTAAAAAGGTCCTAAAAAATAAAAAATAAATGTTTCTTTGTGACACAGGGTAGGATTAAAAAAAATAATAAGATTTTCAAAACCTGCAACAAGTTTCTAGCCCAAGGGAGTGTATTTTTGTGCTCCCCTTGTCACTGCAAATGTCACTACTTGAAAATCCCGTATTATTTCCCCCCACCCAACAAAACGTAGAAATGCGCCRTTTCACACGTTAACCCTGGTATTGTGCTGTAAATAATGAAAATTAAGTTGAAAAGTGCTGGCATTGCCCTTTAACTGTCCTGTAAGAACCCCAAATATAAGTTTGCTTTACTCCAGTGTTTGTAAACAAGGTCGATGTAAACAAAACAGTGTATAACCTCAAAACATGGTTAAAACTAGAATTTTGATATCATGGATGGTGTCTTAACGTCTATAGCTCTGTAAATTAATTTGAAAGGGATTAAATGTATCCAATAGGGGAAAAGATTGTCTGGGCTTCCCCAGCCCGGCCCCTAGAGAGCCCTCCCAATAACATCAACGAGATGCTATTCAGGCTCAGAGGAAGAGAGCAGGACCGTAAGTTGAGTTCACAGCCACCTACACGAAAGACCTGACCTCAGAGATACGCGGGATGATGAAGAGGCTGCTTGACACTGGCGCAGCCTCCAAAGTCCACAGGAAGAAGCTCACTCCAGAGACCCCGGGCACACAGGCAGACATTCCAGTGTAGAAACCGGAGATCTATGCGCAGGTGACATACACCTGGGCGACCGCTGACTTGCCCACCTATTGATGCAGATGCCCCTGCTATGCTGCACAGCCCTTGTACTACTGCAACACCTTAATGAGCTACCCCCAGTATGGCTGTGTGTACTGGAGAGGTGGAGGAGATCATCGACGAGGACGCCATCTTACGTAGCAACTGCTGTTTGCCCCTTTAGGAGCTGCCTATAGGAGTGCAGTCAGGTCTCATTATTAGTTCTGCATTTTTGATTTCAGTGGCCAGATCATTGGATTCACCAATGTTCCCTTTTTTTGTACAATTTAAAACTTTAATAGATGAATTCAGTCCTTTAGAGAAGGCCACATTTGGTAACAATCCCCCCAAAAAGAAAAAAAAGTTACCTACAAAAATAAATCTGCATCATCAACAATATAAATAGAATATAGCAACTTTTTTTTTCTTCATTATAACATGTCAGTTCCATCCCGTCTCCTCCAAGCTGAGCCCACAGCTGCTGTGTTCATCCACATCCTGGTACTGAACCATCACTAACAGCGTCAGCAGAATCATTCCAGGTTTAGATCTTACAGTCTCTGCATGTAGCACTGCAGCGTAGAACATTACAAAGAGCATAGCTGAAGAGACAGGGGGGGCTAGCAATCTTTGGCAAATAACAGTTATGCATCWAACTAGTTGATGTTTATCTGTAAAAACTTTCATACATTTCCAAGTTCAACAGTACTGGTTCCTAAGATCCACATAGTAGGCCTATATGCATTAGGTGTAGATAATGCATGCTTTATAGTATATTTATATGGGTTACTTTAGCAGTCATCCTCCTACATCCCAGACATAACAAAGCTAACCAGATAGCACTGCCCATAACATGATACAATTGAAGATACAACTTTCACAGTCTAACAAATCATACAGGAGCTTGTATAAACATCACGTTTTAGAAACACCTTACATCTTTCATAAAAGCCACACATTTCAATAAGGCCTAATTATGAAACATTGTGTAGAATTATAGTGGAAGCTTGGCATCTGGTAAATAGAGAAGGCAAAGAAAAATCCCTGAATTAAAAGGTAAAGTGCCCAGAAGCTTCAGTAGATCGTAAACTGGTCCGATAGAAGCTCTGTAGATAGATATTAACTTGTCTGTTTCAAAGCCCTGACGCTGAGATGTGCAGACCTCTAACTAGCTAACACAGGSCCAGTGGTATCTGTCAATGTAACACTGTGCTTTGCAACACCATTTAGCAAGGCTTGCAAAGAAAATAATGGCTTTAGGATATAAAATGTGACAGATTATTTTACCATATCTAACTCCATTAACCCAGTGTTTAAACGTAAATTAAGTTCTGGGTGTGTAACCCCTTATAATAAACTCTAGCTATAAAATGTTCCCTTAATTTGAGAGGCCTCTAGGAGCACCAGGCAAAACCTAAAATAAATCCAAACATTTTATAATAGCTTCGGTTATAGAACAGGAAAACATAAGCAACATCGTATCACCAACAGGCAGCCCGAGAGGACAGTTACAGCATTTATCCATAAGGTGGGGCTATATATCCACACCACTACTCTTTCTATAGAGATAAACATGGCAACTAAACGCAGTACCATCAGAAAGAACGTCATATAGTACTGGCAGATAAACAACAAGGCTTTTAAACACGCCAAATCAACATATATTCTTGCATTTGGTCAGAGTGTTTTGAAACTGTGCCRAGGGTTGATGGCCCAAAATGCGCTCACTAGTTGCTCTGTCCATTCAATTGATTGTCCATCTATTCCAAAGTACAGTCTCTGTTCAAATGACCTCCCCTGTAACTACCAGAAGATGGATACAACCCTGGTAGAGATGTAAATACAGGAGAGAGAGAGCGCGATGGACAGGGAGGCAAAATGCGAGAACTTCAAAGCAACAGGTTCTAGCCGCTTTCTCCTAGTCTAGGAGACTGAACACATGGCCATGTGACGTCACCTCTACAATAAAACGGACTAGTCTCTTTGGTCTGTTAGCACATCCATTTCCTGATGTGTCGTGCTTTCTGCATGGGACATGCAGCTTTGCTTCAGGGTTCACACACTGGTAAGACTGATTAAAAGCATTTATCCTACCAGCCCTGAAGCAGATTAGSACAGATGTAGCCATGTTCAATGACTACCAGAGGAACAGGAACATAGCCGTTGTCCTTTGCTGCTATTCCTGACCATGTTATCTGTGGCCACCGGCCTGGCGCTGGCTCCAACAGAGGCCATGAACTTTCTCGGCATAGACAATCTCTTTTAACACGGAACTCCAAAAACTCTTGTTTGTCACATCCATTTCATTTGTTTGTTTTTTTACACAGTCTTTAGTTACTTATCTACTTCCTCTAAAACCATTAGTCAACTTCCTAAAATCTTTCCATTCTCACAGCACTAACCCCTTCTCCTCTGATACGACTAGTCTCTGTCCAGAGGTCAAAGGTGAGCGGTCAGCTCAAACTCCACTGTCGTTCTGGTCACAAGCTGTCACACTTCCATCCTGACCTCTAAACCCCAAACAGCTTGTGACTGTCAGACTCTACAAACGGCACCAAATATGCTTCGCCTTTCAAGACCATCACAACCTTCAGTTTAAATACACCAGTCTTATTCTGGTTTGTATCATTTGCCTTTTCTAGTTTCTATTTCATCTTGTCCATCTAATACTGTGTCCTTTCCATGATAAACCAGTCTAGCCTTTATGTTGCCGATATGTTTTCTGTGCATTAACCCCTGTGAGAGAAATCAGTGAGCACACGAGTCGGTCCCTATGGGGGTCGGATTGCTGCCACGCCTTCATAGAACACAATAAAACAATTTCAGCAAAGAAACAGAACAAAGCTTCAMCCACATAAATTAAAAACGACAATATGTACAAACCCTTGCATCCACCAATTAAATAAAAATGCAAAATAAATTGATTCAAATATTTGGGGGTTTGAATCATTCACGTGTTCAAAAAGGTCATTCCAAAAGAATAAAAAAATTGCAATAACCAGAAGGATCAGAAGAGAGTGAACAGAAGAGTGGATATGGCACACGGGGGTGTAGGTCTACTCAGTAAAGACATGGAGGTAGTCTCTTGAGTCTTGAGTGCTTAATGCAAAGTCCAGGCTGAATGCAGTGGAACCACAGATGCCCTCTAGTGTCCATCTAGTGTATTGCACATAGGGTCCACAGGTATAATCTGGAGTTTATTCCAGCTGTCTGTCTCTCTCCAGTTTCTGAATCAGGTTGGACCAGTTTCCCCCTCAGTGTCCCTCAGACTGGATTCTGGTTCCCAGCCCCCTCTCCTCCAGGGGCAGTATTTACCCCGGCCCCCCAGCTGCTCTCATGGCCTCCTGCAGTTTGAGTCTGTAGTTGTCGTAGCGACGCGTCACGGAACACACCCGCTCAGTCTCCTCCTTCTCCAGCATCCTTAGGAAGTTACCCAACTCTGGGATGGAGAACGCTTCCCACTGGAAGAGGAGAGAGGTATGGTTAATACAGGGAGCGCGAGTGTGTATTTAGTGTGTGTGTGTGTGGGAGTTCAGTGTGTGTCTTACCATGACCTCGCCAGTCTGCTGTTCTCTCAGGACAAAGCCCAGCGTGTCGGTGTTGGGACCTGCTAGCAGACGCAGGAAYAACGGATGCTCTCCCTCCGACAGCCTACACATGTACTCTACAGGAGGAAACACACACAATAATATTCTGTGGTTATAATGCATGATTATTAGGGTTCATTCTACAAAAGGGTTCAATGTCAAGTCGGGGGGGGTGCTGTAAAAACACTAATGAGAGCTTGGGAAACTGGGGATAGGCCAAAGTGGTGTGTGCGCAAGGAAAACAACCATTGATTAAGCACACACAGAAATACACACGCATACGGGTAAATAAAATACGGGTAAACCACACTGGCCCTGTCAGATCAGAGACCGAAGTCTTTCATGCGAGTCAAGTCACCAGGCAGCGCTAAACCCTCCTGCATGCTCCATATCCAGAGACACCACCACATGCTCTCAGCCTGTCCCTCTACAGTAGAGGCTCCCGCCTGCCTGCTAGGCCTAGCCTTCAGGCTCCCCTGTTAAAAACACAGCTGGTGAAGGGGAATAGCTCTACACAGCTATGTACCAGATGGTGCCATGGTGGTACAGTACTTTAGCCGTCCATCTCAGCAGGACTGGGAGAGACCCGCATTCCATGCCGGATTCAGACATCACCGTGGCATTTCTTGCTGCAGGCAGGGGCTTTAAGTTTACGCCACCATCGCAATGGGTCATAAGTTACATAGACATGCATACATTTACCCTTCCTCATAGATCACGCAGAAACCACAGATCTAGGGTCAGATTTATGACGCTACATATCCTAACCATTACGAACTGAGTCCGTGCCCCACACAGCCCAGCACACACAAGCCCCCCCCCGTGTTTTTAATTGGACCACAGTATACTGTCTAGACCTCCCCTCTTCATTTAACGAAGGGAAAACACCACACACACGTCAGAGCTAGCATTCGAGTCACGTTGTCCCAGAGGTCGTGGATAGCGGGTGTGCGCATTTCCCTTGACATAATGAAGAGCTGTCGGATTACAACAGTGTGAGATTAGACAGACCGTGACCGACTGCACGGTCGGCACTGCAACTCGGCTGGAAGTCTGACATATTCGCTACCTGCACTCCTATTCCCGACTACTCTACCCCTAACCCCACCCAGTCTTCAGTAAGATGGGCTTATCTCCTGCTCTGTGGTATAGGGACTGATCCAGCTTTGCTTGTCTGCTGGGGGTCTCGGACTCTGAGCCGGGTGAAGGTCCACGCTGAACCTCACCAGCGAGTTGCCCTCTCAATCTTATCTAGCAGAGCCTTAAAACAGGAAGAACTAAAACAGTAGTGGGGGGGGGGCGACAGAAGAACAAGACACCGGCTGCTACTGTAAACTGTACTGAAACCTGTTGTGGACTTCTCTCCACAGGCTGGCTGGTTGAGAACAGCTGCTGCTGTACACGGTTTGTGTGTGGGGACAGGCCTGTGACATTCAGCAACATGAGGGCGAGGCGTCTAAAAATACACACCCTAAACCCTACAGATACCCACACACACTATGTTCAGACACCAGCCCAGTTCTGGCATGCATGCTATCCAGCCAACTAACACAGACTGGCATCTATGGCATGACAAACCAACTACAATGTCTCCTATAGCCAGAAAAACAGACACCACACACACACACACACACACACACACACACACCTACCATGCTCATCCCTGCGGCAGCGTTTGTACAGGGCATATTTAGCAGGGTTGTCAGCTACGGTGAACTTGGTCAATAGGGCTTGAATCACCTGATAGAAACAACGTTAAAGATTAGCATCGGTGTTCATATATAATCATAGCCATTTTCTACAAATCACTGCACGCAGGTTGTACGTATCTCTGTGTGTGTGTGAGACCCACCTGTCGTACGGTGTTGTTGGAGCTGATGTGAAGAGTGTTAATCGCCCCCTGGGGGAGGTAGAAGGCCTCCTCTCCTCCCCCACCTCGTACTGTGACGGGTCTCCTCAGCTCCAACTGCACCTTGATGAACCCCGTATACACACCACTGGGGTTCTACAGGGAGGGAGAGAGACCGGTTAGGATACTGCAGGGCAACACAGAACAGGTACACAAGCACTCATGTTCGCACACCACACACAGTAAGCTCTGTCATGTCTGTGTGAGAGATGACCAGATGATGGGGTGGGTGGGGGCTTAACATTAGTTACCAGATGGAGCCCAGATTTGTGGGCCCATCTTTAAGCCCATTACTTCACATGCCATCCCCCTGTGGACGGGACAGCACTGTGTGTGTGAGAGAGTGTTTAGCAGTGGTGTAAAGTTACTTAAGTAGTGCTTTAAAGTATTTTTACTTAAGTTGTTTTTTGGGGTTACTTTACTATTTATATTTTTGACAACTTATACTTCACTACATTCTTAAAGAAAATAATGTACTTTTTACTCCATACATTTTCCCTTACGCCCAAAAGTACTCGTTACATTTGAATGCTTAGCAGGACAGGAAAAGGGTCCAATTCACACACATCTAAAGAGAAAATCCCTGGTCATCCCTACTGCCTCTGATCTGACGGACTCACTAAACATGCTTTGTTTGTAAAAGACTGAGTGTTGGAGTGTGCCTCTGGCTATCTAACTTTTCTTCTTTTACATTTTTTTTTTTTTACAAAATATAGTGCCGTCTGGTTTGCTTAATATAAGGAATTAGAAATGATTCATACTTTTAATTTTGATACTTAAGTATATTTAAAAGCAAATAATTTTAGACTTTTACTAAAGTAGTATTTTACTGGGTGACTCACTTTTACTTGATTCATTTTCTATTAAGGTTTCTTTACTTTTACTCAAGTATGACAAATTGGGTACTTTTTCCACCACTGGTGTTTAGAAGGGTGAGAGAGAAGGTCATTAAAGGAGAAGAGATGAAACGCATCAAATCAGCTGACTGCCACTACTAAAATGCACCATCACGGCGTTATGGTTCTACAGAGAAAGAACAAAGAGTGACTTGTGGTTGCGATAGATGGACAGATCAGGGACACAAAGAGGCGAGAAAACAAAGACATTCTAAAGAAGACAAGACCGCAGTAGAGTCATTATGCCAGCCTGACTGCATGTTTTTAGATGACTGACAGGTCTGAGCGCATGGACTAGATGGGCATCAATGTGAATCAAAAGAACAGTGGTTTCGAACTTTGACCCATCCCCAGAAGGAAATAAGCATGCTACAGTTATTCATCTGATACATCTCTCTCAGACAGGCCTGTTCCAGACAGCTAGTCTGGTGAACATGTGTTGAGTGCCACCATCATGCCCTAGTAAACAGAGGAAGGAGAGATGCGGTGGAAGCATGCAGCAAGCAAACGTGTGTGTCACGTCTCTTGTGGATCAGGAGGGGATAGATAACACACAACACGTGAGCGCTGAATGAGCCTTTACAGATCAGCTCTGAGGGCTGCCAGACCCACGCACACACTCGTGGCAGAGATAACCATCAGAGCCTGACGGTCATACAAGTTCGTTTAGGGATGAGGGGTCAAAAGTGGGAAGCTAGGTCAGAAGGGACAATAAACTGAGGTAGCCTAATGTCTGATGGAGGAGTTGGGTTAAGGGTTAGAGGTCACTTACCAGGGTCATTTTGAGGTGGTCCTTGGAGGAGGAGTTGTACAGCTCGACCTTCTGTCTGATCTCCTCTCTGCTGAGATGAGTCCGTAACTCCCT
Organism: Salvelinus sp. IW2-2015; assembly: GCF_002910315.2. Lineage (NCBI taxonomy): Eukaryota > Metazoa > Chordata > Actinopteri > Salmoniformes > Salmonidae > Salvelinus > Salvelinus sp. IW2-2015. The sequence continues at coordinate 12,129,713 of NC_036840.1, read as the reverse complement.
TTCCTGCTCCACATCCTGATAGACAGAAACAGAGCGTTAAGTGGTGTTATTACATATGTTATGGCCTGAAGAGATTGGTAAAGATCAGCTGATACAGATCGACAAAGAGCATACACACTGACAGGCCTCCAGCCCTGGGCCTGCAACAGTGTTGTCCTGACCTTCATTTGGAGGCCCTAGATCAGGGATATTCAACTGGCGGGGCCAAGGCCAAATAGATGCCAATATCGGACGTTCAGTTCCAAAACGACAAGCACTATGGTGGTTGTCTATAGTGTGGTTTCTAGCGCTATGGTGGTTGTCTATAGTGTGGTCTAGCGCTACGGTGGTTGTCTATAGTGTGGTTTCTAGCGCTATGGTGGGTTGTCTATAGTGTGGTTCTATAGCGCTATGGTGGTTGTCTATAGTGTGGTTTCTAGCGCTATGGTGGTTTTCTAAGTGTGGTTCCTAGCGCTACGGTGGTTGTCTATAGTGTGGTTTCTAGCGCTACGGTGGTTTCTATAGTGTGGTTTCTAGCGCTATGCGTGGTTGTCTATAGTGTGGTTTCTAGCGCTACGGGTGGTTGTCTAGTGGTGGTCTTCTAGCGCTACGGTGGTTGTCTATGTGTGGTTTCTAGCACTATGGTGGTTGTCTATAGTGTGTTTCTAGCACTATGGTGGTTGTTATAGTGTGGTTTCTAGCCTATGGTGGTTGTCTATAGTGTGGTTTCTAGCACTATGGTGGTTGTCTATAGTGGTGGTTTTCTAGCACTATGGTGGTTGTCTAGTGTGGTTTCTAGCACTATGGTGGTTGTCTATAGTGTGGTTTCTAGCCTATGGTGGTTGTCTATAGTGTGGTTTCTAGCACTATGGTGGTTGTCTATAGTGTTTTGGTTCTAGCACTATGGTGGTTTCTATAGTGTGGTTTCTAGCACTATGGTGGTTGTCTATAGTGTGTTTCTAGCACTATGGTGGTTGTCTATAGTGTGGTTTCTAGCACTATGGTGGTTGTCTATAGTGTGGTTTCTAGCACTATGGTGGTTGTCTATAGTGTGGTTTCTAGCGCCTATGTGGCATGTTGATTCTTCATATGAAGTCTAGCGGATTAAGTTACAAAATATTATGACCACATACGTGCCTTCTATTTCCCTCATACACACAAGGACTCATTAAAAGGGAGTGTGACAACAAAAAAACATGCCTAATGACTGAGGGAAATGAATTCAAAGCATACTTCCTTCAGACTGGAATTTTGCATTACCTAATGACACACTGCATCTTTGTTATTTATTGAGATGCTTAGTTTTCAGATGATTTTAAAACGACCTATTTACTTTTAGAACCTTTTAATATTTGTTTAAATGAAACAAAAAGTGAGCATCAATGTGTGTTGCACCTTGGCTCACGTTGGTTGAGCACCCACCACTTCTTTCCTAATTACTTTTGGCAACACTTCAATTTAAGAAAAGTGCTTCATTTGTGGTTGTGCGTTGCTTTTTTCCACTTGACAGGTGTGGCATATCAAGAAGCGGATTAAAACAGCATGATTACACAGGTGCACCTTGTGCCGGGGACAATAAAGGCCACTAAAACGTGCAGTTGTCACAACAATGTCACAGATGTCTCCATTTTAAGGGAGTGTGCAATTGGCATACTGACTGCAGGAATGTCCACCAGAGCTGTTGTCAGAGATTTTAATGTTAATTTCTCTATCATAAGCCGCATCCAACATTGTTTTAGAGAATTTGGCAGTAAGTCAAACCGGCCTCACAACCGCAGACCAAGTGTAACCGTGCCAGCCCAGGACCTCCACATCCGGCTTCTTTGGGCTCCCGAGTGGCACAGCGGTCTAACTGCATCTCAGTGCAAGAGGATTCACTACAGTCCCTGGTTCGAATTCAGGCTGTATATCACATCCGGCCGTGATTGGGAGTCCAGTAGGGCGCCGCAGAATTGGCCCAGCGTCGTCCGGGTTTGGGCGTCATTGTAAGTAAGAATTTGTTCTTAACTGACTYGCCTAGTTAAAAAGGAAATACAAAAAAAAAAAACATTCTTCACCTGCGGGATCATCTGAGACCAGCCACCCGGAGAGCTGATGAGGCTTATTTCTGTCTGGAATAAAGCCCTTTTGAGGGGAAAAACTCATTCTGATTGGCTGCGCCCCTGCCCAGTCATGTGAAATCCATAAATTAGGGTCTAATGAATGCATTTCAATTGACTGATTTCCTTATATGAACAGTAACTCAGTAAAATCATTGAAATTGATGCATGTTGCGGTTATATTTTTGTTTAGTAGTTGAATAGCCCTGCCCTAGAAGTTGATTTTGGAAAATAATCTAGGGGAAACACTGGAATCACACGCATACAACCGTCATGCATCTCACACACCCTTTATCTTATTGGGTCTCCCCCTCAAGTCAAGGGTCCACCACAGCACAGACGACTCCATAGGACAGAAGTGCGTCAGGCCCAACCCAGGGAGAGAGGARGTCATAGTTATGTGATGAATGTTCTCCCCAGATCCAGAGAGAGTCATTCTGCTGAAGGCTGTGACCGTCACACACAAAGTTTAAACTCAAAGAAAGCAGAAGGATCTGACTTCAGAGTTTGTTGATAACAATAACTGAATGTTAGTATTATTTATTAATGGACATGACTGCAGCTTCCTCTCCATATCACCCTGGATCATGCAGTCATAGCAGACACACGTCATCCTCCGTGTGTGCCTGAAGGGCTAAACTCCAGACAGCACTGTGTGTTCTTACATGGGCATAGTGCTTCTCTGCTCTAAGGCTCCTTGCTACTAAAAACAAACCTAAACCCCACTCAGTATCCTGACAAGACCAAGCAGGCACTGGACACCTTATAAGGCCACACTGCACGAGAGACCAGGGTGGCAACTTGTACACACACAGAAGAGTCCACCTTAGGTAATAACATTGATAGTGGAGTGGTATGGTTCTAATAGCCTAGTATTTACCTCAGGGAGACCGGGCTGACTGGGGGTATATTCCTGACCTACTAGTGTTCTCTTTAATGTCAACATCAAGGCAGTAAAAGGTATGCTATGTATGCTCTTCTGGAGGTGCTTCTGGTTGACTTGTTTTTACTGCCTATCACAGAGGACAACAGGGTCATAAAGTAACAGAACAGAGCTCCTTACTGTTACGGTTGGCAATGGATGTGGTCTAATGCTGTGGTTTAGACTCCTGCCGCAGCCAGCTGTCTTTTACAGACTGGGAACTGGGCTGGGTGGAGCTGTAGTAGGATGGGCCAGAGGAAACTGTTGGTCCAGTCCACCTAGCCCATGGTGTGACCCAGTAGGTTCGTGAGACTATGGGTTGCAGTGTATGAGCCGAAACAGGTGACATTGACCTGCTGCTTGGTCGAGCCCAGTGACTCACTACAGGATTACTAGGTCAACCGCACGGTTAGCACTACACAGACAAGACAGCCTACTTCAACGCGAACAGAAACATTGATATGCATAGGAGAAAGTGGCTCTGCACTGATAACGCAAGGCCTTTGCTGACAATCTGACGTACTGTCTTTTACTGAAAGCATGCACAGTCTTCATAAACGTCATATGTCTGAAGTCAAAACCCCAAAATAACATTGTCCCTGTGGTAGAACATTTATTTTGATTGSCGATTTTGTSCATTTATCATCAGGTAGCCCGATTTCAGATGTGTCATGTAAACAGGATTATTAGGGAAATCCTTCTTGCACAGCATGCAAATGTTTAAATCAAACTTTTATATTATTCTGACTACTCCCAATAATGGTATTATTGTGTGCATAATCAGTGCTGGGTGTGTTCCTATTGGTCAGTCWCCAAGATTGGCTGGTGTKACGAGCCTCACTGTACGATAAAGGCAAAAGAATTCTGATACTGGCAAAATTTGGGTTTGAGCCTTCGACTGGATGTAGCTGTACTTAAAATCGTCAGATGTAGACCCTGTTGCACTGAACAAGTCAAGACGACCGACAATTGCTTACGACCTACGACTTTGCAATTGTCAGGGATGGCAAAATCGTTGCATAAGATGGCTACATGGTGGACAGACTACGATTTATCTACACACACACACAGTAGCCACGGCAGATAGAGCTAGTCATCCCTGAAGTACTTTACCGGGTTGTACAGGTCACAGCTGATTCAGGTGGCTCACAGTAAGACCCAGGGGATTATGGGTAGCCACAGAGAAAGGTTGGTGATGGTTATGACAACACTTGCTAGCCGCTATTGCATGGGCCATGACCACTCTGGGGTTTTGTGTGACAGAGAGAGAACAGATTTGGGTTGGTTACTGTGCTAAAAAAATGGTCTTCTCACCCTCTCCAACCAGCTCTATAGGATTACCTCRGTTTCAAAGAGAACCTCRCAGAGGTCACGATCAACTACATCAGATGACTCCGCACCGAGCCAGTTCATGACCGCGGTCTTGAACAAACTAACATCAGTATCATTACTTTGGGTTACGAGGCAGAGTATGTAAAAGAGAGTGTATTTGAGTCCATACAGACAGATGAGGATGGGGCAGACAGGAGAGGGTTAAGAGGAGCACCAGTGAGACGGAGCGTGACAGGCAAAAGGCAAAACAAACAAACGTCCCAATGAGGTAATGGCCCAAAAAAAAACAGCCTTCTCACTCCCACACAGTGTTTGTTATAGCCACTACACTGCAGCCGGTAAGGGGGAGAGCAGAAAGACCGCAGAACAGACTCTCCCTGAGAGTTCAACCTGTTGCTCTTTACATCTTCACCCTACACTCACACACCCCTACACTCCCTTCACTGTAGTTACTGCAGCATCAAGGTTAAGGAATGCCAGTCGGATTAGACTCCGTTAAATGAACGACAAGCCTAAACTCTCCCTCTGTACTCGGATTGAAGTAAGCAGTTAAGCAACTTTTCCCGAGGCAGGCAGGGTTAGCTGGGGTGGCAGCGGTATCAGAGCAGGACTGATAAAGAGGAGGAGTAGTTTAGGTTGAAGAGTCAGTAGGCCGAGCAACGTGGGATAGTGTTCGGTAAAGATGCTCTGGGATTGACTGCTTAGAGTAAGCCTTAGTAAGTAGAGTTACAATGAGTTCAGTGCTGGGTTAAGGAGAGGTGGTGTAGCTTAACGTGTGAAGTAATGTGTGTGGCGTGTTCTAAGAATAGAGATTAGGCTATGCTTTGTGTTGTCAGACTGGTTTCTCCAGTGCTTCTCTCAGTCAGGCGAGGAACAGGTTTGACTGACTAATTCAGATTACCTACATAGCTGATGTTATCCGTTTACAGACGGACAGATCCAGACAGCCATGCTTCTCAAGCAAAGAATATACAAAAAATATAGGAAAAGCTAGAAATAGACTAAACACCCCAGACTTAATCTACATCTGGATGGGCGTGGATTTTGTTCTAGATAAAGATTCGGTATGGGAAGAGCAGTTTGACCATGTGTTATGGTATTTTGTGATGACAGTCTCAATCAGTGCCGTTGCGCTGTAGTAACTACCCCCCCCCCCCCCGTGTGAGACTTCCTCTTCAGCTTAGAGGGGAAGTCCACAGCAGCCACACCTTTCCTCCGCATAACAGACATTGATATTCCTCAACTAATGCAGGTTCTGTAGACTTAAACCAAGCACTGCATACACCTCATTCAGTACAAGCCCACTTGGAGAGCTCCTATACTACCACTAAACCACAGCCAATTCCCTGACACCACACTACAAACACAGTATTAACTTTAACCTGGAGGGATTCCAGCAGCTATTTACTGTACTTGAGTCTAACCCAGTACTGCATGCAAACACACAGAATAGCATAGGAAAGACAAAACCACTCCAATGACTGCAGCAGGAGAGTTTGATCCATCCCTTAGTGTCCCACAGGGTAGAACAGAAGTGAATTCCTGCTCAGTGGGCTCAGAGTGAGAGGGTGACAGAGTGAGCGAGTCCATCCTGCCTCCTGTGGTGTCGATGGACTCGCATAACTGAAAGTGGCTTTACTTAGGAGGAGTAAGGAGGTCAGGGCTGAAACACTCTGCTGAACACACAAAACAAAAAAATACTGAGCTGAACACAAACTCTGGGCTGAACAAAAAACGAAAAGAGGAATGGAAACCATCCCGGCAGAACGGCTGACTCTTCCCACAGACCCCTGGGCTGCTGGCCTGGAAAGCACACTGCTGATAGAAATCTCCACAGACCCCCTATCTAGCTGAGGTATGAAAACACTGAAGATTGTAAAATATGAAACTTGGGATGTGCCGGTTTCTCCTAGTCTGCGCTTCCTGTGTAGTCTACTGCACTAGTCTACTGCTCCACACCAAGTCAAACATATGAGAGAGAGGGGTCTGAGGTAGTGAAGGGGGGGCTAAGAAAAAAGTGAGAGTTACATATCAGGATTTTTTGGGGACGATATATTGTTTTGACGAGATTACAATATTTTTGGCCTAGTTGGCTGTACATGCAGAGTCCAGTATTTGTTCTTCTTTAATTGTTCTCCGTCTTTTAAAAAATAGGGAGCCAATTAGCTTTAAGTCGTTTTATTTCCATGAATGATCAAAACTCATCACGGCTTTCGCTTGTCCCTCTGTCACAGACATATGTTGAGCAATATTTTAGAAACAGTGAAACGCAAGAAAATAAAAATCACACTATTGAATCGGAATACATATCGTATCACCACCTAAGCATCGTGATATCGTATCGTGAGGTACGTGGCAATTCCAAGCCCTAGTCAGAGGACAAGGAATTGACGATGACTGAGGGACAAGTCAGAGGACAGGGAATTGACGATGACTGAGGGACAAGTCAGAGGACAGGGAATTGACGATGACTGAGGGACAGACCCTAGGCTCGTGCTTTTTTGTGGGCCATTTCTTGATGATCTCCCTCTCACGGTTTCTCTAGTCTGCATGCATCCGTGTGCTCCACACATCAGTCAGGTCCTCCCTATCAAACTGATGAGTATTACCATGTCCTCTGGTCCCACCGTCTAGGGCTGTTCCCGACAACAAAAATCTTGGTCGACTATTATTTCAACCAATCGACTGGTCGAAATTTTTWAAAAGTGGTATTTTTTTCCCCACACTAGGGCTGACACCATTTAGTTGACTGGTCAATTGTTCGTTCGACCAAGATTTCTTTAGTCGAGCAGTCGCAAAAAAACAAATGTCGTGGTGCACAAGACACCTGTCTGATTCGCACCTGTCTCAGTGGACTAATCCATTGGAGGCCACGGGAAGGCAGAGTCCATCACTAAGACTTGTGATATGGAAATTGTATACGGTTATATTATGGAAATATAATGGTGCAACATTTATATAATATTTTATAACACATGCTTTATCCCGCGTTGGATACGGTTGCTGTCCGCTGTTCTGAAACAATTGTGGGCTGTAGAATTGGCACCTTTCCCTATGTTGCTATGTGCATAATATCAAATTTTACCAGCATATTGGGATTGAGAACAATGCAACGGAGGCAGAAGAGATGAAAAAACAGCCCTTGCCTTAAGCCCTATTCGGATAGGATTAGTTTTACTGGGGGTGGTCGGGTAAGTAATTATGTGCACATGCACAAACCACCACATCAGTAATTTTGGTCCCATCTGAATCTGCCATGTCAGTAATTTGTACATGGCAGGAGTGTAACAATTCCTGCAGGAATACCCTACTGTATTTTGGCAAACTCCAAGGTCCTCTGAGAATACTAGTCCCACGCGAATAAACATCCCTGTGTTTTGAGAGAAATGTCTGAGTTTGACAGCTGTTGCTCGCCGTTTGAGCAAGAAAACATGAACTGATTTGATCAATTGAACGAAGCATAGCCTATATATGAAGGGTCTASGTGTATCARCTTTCACAGTGAATGTTTTTGTTCATACGTTGTATGATTTGAATATTGCCAAATGCATCAGTAAAGAAATATTACAGCTATTTAATGTAACCCTTGCTGTTAATAGACCGCAAAGCAGCATATAACTGACCTAAACGTTTGGAAATGATAAAGTTCACATTTGTATCCATAGCCTTAAAACGCATCTCAAGTGCAAATGCACTGTTTAGCGCACATCTGAAGGCTGGGGGGCATTTAGGACGTCTACTGCGAATTGCTGAAATATCCTAATGATTATGATCGCACTTCCTCAATTCAAATATTATGGCGACACTGTACCAATGATGGTTTGGTATGGTTTAGAAACTTGGGAACCAAGCTCGAGTTATCAGTGTAGTCCTGTTATCGCCTGGACTTGTTGAATATCTTTGCCCCTAAAAAAACAACAAAAAAACAGTACATTGGAAGAAAGAATGTGAGGGGGCAGTTTAGAAAAAACGATTCCAGTCAGAATCATCCTGTGGAATAACAGACATTTTGGGTTAATAATTACATAACCAACGTTCTCTGGTAATACTAGTCCCGTGCGAATGCGGCTTAGCCTAATTGTCTAAGAAAATTGAGAGCGCAAACCAACTTAATTAGGTCTATAATCAACAGTGTAACTGTTAAATGTGCCTATCTTTTTATAAGTCATCCACATATACAGTACCAGTAAAAAGCCCTACTCATTCAAGGGTTTTTATTTTTTACTATTTTCTACATTGTAGAATAATAGTGAAGACATCAAAACTATGAGAACACATGGAATCATGTAGTAACCAAAAGAGTGTTGTAAAATTAGACTTGTTTTTATATTAGATTCTTCAAAGTAGCCACCCTTTGCCTTGATGACAGTTTTGATAAGGGGTCCAAACTTTTGACTGGTACTGTTCATCTACAGAAATAAGACCTAGCTTGCTTCTGTTGCCTGTTTGAGTGTTTGTTTATTAGCCTACTGATTCCGTGAGCGCCAAGCCTCACGCAAGTGCAAAATGTTTCACAGCAATTTCACAGAATCTTTTGATAGGCTATTGGTCAGGCCCTATTGGTCACATGCATGCAATGCTTACATGTTTTACGTAAAGAGAGCAAGGGTTAATGGAACGTTTTTTCTAAACAAATTGGGGATTCTGGTAACAGAACAGCGGAATAAACACTTGCTGTGCTGTGGTGCCTTTTCACTGCAGTAGGGAGGAGAGCGAGACAACATGCACCAGTCACAGGCACTCGCTGTCTTTTTTTTAACACAGTTTGACCATCGGGCTCAGAGTCATTTGTGGTTCTTTATTATTTAATCAAACAGACAAGCTCAGTGCACTTGCAGTTGGTTTTATTCAAACAGAGTGTGTCTATATATGGAACAATACATTTAAACATTGACCAATCGATTGGTCGAAAGAACAGGACGACTCTTGGTCGACCACAATTCTTTTTTTGATTACAGTAACTTATTTTATAATAAAGTCTTTGTATCTATATGAATCTAAAAGTAACTTCTATTGCCAACTTTGTAAAAATAGACTACATAAAGCCAAAAAATTCAAAATATTGCAGCCTGCAGGTAGAAAATATCCCGATAAAAATGCAGGAAGCTGGTGCTAACAAACTTGCAGCATCGTGTAAAATATTCTGGGCCCTCAGAGTTATCCCACACCAGTGAGCACCAGACAGACACATCTGTAGCCTATTTGCGCAAGGGATAAGAAGTAATCAGGTAGGCCTATTTTATGAAGTTTCCACTGGATAAGAGCATGATTTTGTTTTATTTCCCCCCCAAGCTGAGGGAGAGAGATGGAAAGATTTTTCAAACTGACAATAGTTCCTCAATGCAGCCTTTCTCAATGGATGTAAAAACAGACTTTGTTTACTTGACCTTTGAGGTGAAAAAACAATTCATTTGATAACTCACCACCACTACTGAGCCGTGGAGCTTAAGACAAATCAGAAATACGATCAGATCCCCTACATTTGCACGCAGGCCAGGTAGCCAAGGCCTACTTCTACGCGTAATCAGATGCGCGTCCTTACTCAACATTGACAGGAGCGCTCCAAACAAAACAATGAATATATTGATAACTCGTAAATGGAATGAAACAAACCAAAACTTGTTTCTCACAAGTGTAGCCTAGGTTGTGCGCTCTGCAAACAATGTGTCCACTCCGACAATGAAAACTGTACAAGACTAATAATATATATTGAACGCATTAACAAAAATGACAGTAACCAAACAAACCTTGTAGATATGAAAATATGGGAATTAACTGTAATGTACTACTGGTGAGCCATTGGCGCGTTCTCCGCAATGGATTAGTCCACAGACAGGCGTCAATCAAGACGTTTTAGTTGTTGTAACAGCGACTAAAGAAAATAACTCTAGGCCGACCAAAAGCTTATTGTCCAAACAATCGACCAGTCGACTAAAGGGGGTCAGCCCAAGTACAGTCCTCCGTCAACACGGCTGTATAGCTTCACCACACAAGACAGTGCAACTCTTCACCCCTCAACCCCAAGTGGCTTCTTGCCAGGATGTTCCAGCACAGTTATTGGTTTTCTAAGACTCCTGAAATATAGGCTTAATATCAGTGTGCGGAGTACGACTGCCTGGGAAGACAGGTGTCATTACTGCAGCACGTAGCCTAGGCCTGTAATAAAGACATTACATCACTGTGGTCCAATAACAAGACTGTTGTACTTCGTCACGCCTCTCAGCCCCTCAGGCTTTTTACCACACCCCATCCTCCCCAATCTCTTCATCTGATCAGCCACTGTTACCCAACTCTGTGTGTGTTTTTCAACAATGGGGAGTAAGCATGGGGTGGTGAGATGTGACATTATGAAAAGGCAGACTTCCCTGTTCTTCAGTAGCTATGTTAGAGTGTGAGGCAATAGAACATTTCACAGCACTGAAAGACACCAGTCCTTTGAGAACCCAGGTCAACAATAACCCAGACTTCCACTGTTGAGTTTTAGTAGCTGGCTCTGTGGAAACCTGGACTCTGCACTACAGCCCCAAGACACACACAGGCCTGTTACCTAGGGAGAYAGGGATGATTGACAGTTCACATTAACTGCCTGGGGAGGATTCATCATGCCTCAAACCACTGTGCTGGGTCAGCTTGTTGTTAACCTAATGTGAGAGGCCCACACAATACACACTCGCTATAGTATGTAGCCTAGGCCTATGACATGGCGCAATAGGAGACACATAGGGAATACAGTGTAACAAATAGCACTAGGCCCAGCACTGTTCCTCTGTCTTCCTGATCCACTTCTCGCTCTAGAGTGGATCTCCATCTCAGAGACAAAACAGGCTTGGCTTCAGACAGGTCTAATTACAGTAACGTGGAAAACATTCCTATAGACCAACACAAYGAGGATAACAAAGAGGGATGAAAAACAGGTGTGTCTGTGGCAAGAGACAGGAATACAATAGAACACACAAGAGAGCAGAATGTGAAATATGGGGAAGACTGAGCAGATGTGATACTATGTGGTTCACTCGGGGAGGAAGTAGACTTGTCTGACTAACACTCATACAGTATCTACCATAAAAACTGGCACGGAGGTATGAAGCGGCAGGGAGCTAGCCTGTAGAACTAGTCTATGGGGAGTAGCATTGACCCACTCTCTATCATGTCTGTAACCCGCACTTAGCAAAGACAGACTGGAACCATTCTGTAGAGARCGTAACAAGAGCAACAGCACCAACACGCTAGGCTAGACCACTCAGTCGGCATGGCTGCAGGGAACCTKCAGTGGAAAATGAATTGAAGGTCCTTGGCTGCAAGGTACAGACGGTCACATCAAACACAACCTCTGGGAAGCTACTGTACTAACAGTTCCAAGCCAGTCAAAACAGGCTAACACTATAACTGTAGACTAAACTCTGACGATCAAAACTGCACTACTTTAAATCAACGTTGATGAAAGGCTCTCAAACTGGAGTATGGAGAGTTGAGACATTGACAAGCCTCTCATAGTGAAACTGAAGGTCTGTTAATAATATTGGCCTAAAGGCAGCTAGCTAACCGGCATTAACTATAGGCTACTCTCCTGTGACAATTAACTCAGCCTGTCTGTTTGTGTGTGTGAGCGTGAGAGACATTAGACAGATAAGCGCCAGTAGCCTACTACAACTATAGCGGCCCTGTTCCGAGAAACACAGTAGCCGCGTTTTACCATGAGCATGTTCAAAACTGAATAAGTGCTGAATTAAATCCATTCAAAATAGAAATAAGAACACATGATAGCGGGGTTGTGTAACTCATTAATGCATGTTTAGACCATAGTCAGGCACTAACCAGGTGCAGAAACACAGCACACAGAGGCTCTATAGGGTTACAAAGCCACACTTACCAACCTGTCCACGCTCTCTGTCAGGGAATGGGACGGGGGTGTGTGGTTGCTTTTCCTACCATGAATAAACCCATACAAATTGGACATGACAGGTCACAGACCCCTGAGGCTCAGTCACCTCTAAGCACCAATAGAAACCTGAACAGACCCATCTCTGGCACAATGGAGTGTGATATGAATGGTTTGGCTGATGCAGAGGACTGTGCCGACAGGAGCCGTAGACAAATCCTTCACTAAAATCACAGACACAGCTACAGTACTAGCCAGGGCAGAGACCAGCAGCCATAGCCACACAGTGCAGTGACTGTAGCAGCCAGCCATAGCGGGGCGGTGACTGTAGCAGCCAGCCATAGCGGGGCGGTGACTGTAGCAGCCAGCCATAGCGGGGCGGTGACTGTAGCAGCAGCCATAGCGGGCGGTGATGTAGCGCAGCATAGCGGGGGTCGGTGCTGTAGCAGCCAGCCATAGCGGGGCGGTGACTGTAGCAGCCAGCCATAGCGGGGCGGTGACTAAAACCCAGAGAAAAATAATAAGGCTCAGTGAAGACACCAGTAATTGCACCTTTACCTGTTGTTTTACAATGTCACAATCCATAGGCATAATTAGTCCCTGTGCCCAAGAAAGCAAAGGTAACCTGCCTAAATGAGTACCGCCCCGTAGCACTCACGTCTGCAGCCATGAAGTGCTTTGAAAGGCTGGTCATGCCTCACATCAACACCATCATCCCGGAAACCCTAGACCTACTCCAATTCGCATACCGCCCCAACAGATCCACAGATGACGCAATCTCTATTGCACTCCACACTGCCCTTTCCCACCTGAACAAAAGGAACACCTATGTGAGAATGCTATACATTGTCTACCGCTCAGCGTTCAACCCCACAGTGCCCACGAAGCTCATCAATAAGCTAAGGACCCTGGGACTAAACACCTCCCTCTGCAACTGGATCCTGGACTTCCTGACGGGCAGCCCCCAGGTGGTAAGGGTAGGCAACAACACGGGGGTCCCTCAGGTGTGTGCTTAGTCCCCTCCTGTACTCCCGGTTCACCCACGACTGCGTGGCCAAGCACGACTCCAACACCATCATTACGCTTGCTGGCGACAACGGTGGTAGGCCTGATCACAGACAACGATGAGACAGACTATAGGGAGGTTGTCAGAGACCTGGCAGTGTGGTGCTAGGACAACAACCTCTCCCTCAACATAAGACAAAGGAGCTGACCGTGGACTACAGAAAATGCCCCCGTTCACATTGACGAGGCTTAGTRGAGCAGATGAGAGCTTCAAGTTCCTTGGTGTCTATATCACCAACAAACTATCATGGTCCAAACACACCAGTCAAGGGCACCACTACCAGATATTACTTTGACTAACCTGTACCCCCACACATCGACTCAATACCAGTACCCCCTGTATATAGCCTCATTATTGTTGTGTAAATATTTTCTTAACACTTGTTTTCTTAAAACTGCATTGTTGGATAAGAACTTGTAAGCGTTTCACGGTATTGTATTCGGCGTGTGTGATAAATAAAATTTGATTTGAATTAGGCAAATGGTGTTCAGTATGTTGTGAGGGCTGGAACACCCATGCCARTGTGTATTGAGAGTGCTGGGATAGCAACCAACAACACAATAAACACATTAGGCCCACAGTAAAGAATGGGTTTCCACAACACTCTGGCCGAGCAACTTCAATCGCATCTCTCCAAGACATCCTGTTACACTTCCTCTTACATGGACCTACAAGTGACATGATTGAGCAGCCGATACACTGTATGTATTTAAATGTACACATGTCAATGGGTATAGCTAGCAAGTAGCTACGAGATCCAATTCACTCCATGCTGTTGGCATGTTCTCCCTTTCTCGCTCTCCTCTCACGTATTGTGCAATGGTGTGTGTGGCGCTTGTACGTAGTGTGTAATGATGTGTGCAGATACCATGCGTAGTGTGTGTGATGGTGGTACAGCAATTACAGCCACAGCCAATTTCTCTAACTGCTCCCAGAACCAAYATATGGTAGCCAGGGATCCTCAAGGATAGTGACCCACAACCCTCTGCTCTGTACCAGTTGACCTCTGACCCTAGCCAGGGGAAATGAGAGGGTGGTGGCCGACTCCCATCAGTTAAATGACCACCTGGATACCCTTCCTAGTGTGTAATACACACCTGTAGGCCAGGTGACTTCTGGGACCTATGAGTAAGAACCAGCTCCTATTGGGCCTCAGTAGTTCTACAGGGCATTATTCAGGATAATGATAGTTTGTTGTCCAGAGAAAAGGGATTCTCTCACAGACAGTGAAGRGGTGKGTCTCTCATAGACCACCTGTTCTGTTGTCTTGCTACGATGGGACAGGACCATAGGTGATACAGTTCAGTAGGTCTGGAAGCTTGATCAAGTGCTGCCGTTCCATAACCGATGTGGCTGTGCATGCACGAGTAGTCGAGCACACACACGGGTCCAGTGTTTAACAAACACCTCATCTGCTCCATGACGCAGGCAGTCTGAAAGGTAATCATATTATCAAGGAGCCTGCTCTGTGTGTGTGTGTGTGTGTCTGTGTAGGGGGGTGGGAGTGAGAGGTGGGGGGTGTGTGTGTGTCGGGGGGGGGGGGGGGGGGGGCTGCGATAGCAACCGGGGCCATTGCAAAAACAATCAAATTGAGTTTCCTCTGGAACAGAACACTTAGAGCAGCAGGCAGTTATAAAAAGGGCTTTATGTAACATGCAGGCAGGTCATGCGACAGCAACATAAGAGAGCAAGACTGGCCACGAATCATGAAGCAGCCTACTCCCATGCCAACTCCCTGCAGTAAAACCCACCTTTGGAGCASAGTCTTTTTTTCAACATGGCTCTGTTTGGTATTTAGGCTAAATGACGTAGGCCCCGTTTTGCATTTCTAAACTAAGAAGCACGTTTCCATAAATCAGCCTTTTTTTTATCAGTAGCTGCAAGGGCTGAATTGGTGGAGTATGCTGTGTGGGTCTTGCTTTGTTTATCTGAAGTATGAAAACAGAGAAAGTTGACATTCTCTCCTCTCTGCAGCAGAAGGAAACTCACAACAGCAGGAAGGAAACAGGCCTGCATGGCACCCATTGACACAAACACACGGTGCGCAGGCACACACAGCTGAGTCGAGCTGAGCAGTGTTTAGGGCTGGCTAGGTTGTGAACATAAACAGATGAAAGCCTCAGGGACTCTTCTTCAAACAGTCTGTACCTCAAGTGGTGCCCCGAGCCCTCTGCCACTGCTTAGTCACGCTATTCTGTCTCCTATCATTAACACGCAATATCGAAACACACACAAAGAGACAAGAAAGGCTTTGTGTAAGGTTGATGAAGGTACAACTGTAGTGGCACCAGTCACTCCCTGCTTGGACATCAAATATATATATATATTTAGCTTGTTAATTACACAGATCTATTGGAGATCTCCCTGGAGCAGATCCTACATTTTGTCTAGGCTGGGTGTGCCACTGCCAAACTCTCTTCATCTCCAAATCTGAAGACTCAAGTCAGAGGAGTCATCTCTCTCTCACACACACACAGACCGGTATGCTGGAAAAACGGACACCCCGTCCCTGAATAGCAGAGACAAAGCTCTCAGGCGTTCTCACTTCTCCTTCTGGAACAGGCGTCTGGAGAGGTCTGGCTGCCGTTATGTAAACTCACAGCAGACTGAAGGTTCTAGTGTGAGTTTGAGATTGGCTGGGGCTCCTGGAGGTCTTCTCTTTCACTCAGACCTTTTCCACTCCCCGAAAGCTAGTGCTAAGTAAACGCTAGCACAGTACCGCCCAGGAGGAAGAGCAGGCCTGGTGAACAGTTCTGTTGTATGTACTTTGGACTTGCATGTTTGTTTACATTTCCTACAGCAAGATGATAAGCAGGACAAAATGGAGGAACTGTGGTAAGTGTGATACTGTAATAATTAGGACCAGGAGGATACCAATAGCGCAACATTTTTGGGATGGCAAAAATGAAAACACGAAGCAGACCAAACTCCTTGGTCCTTCAAAAACCTGCAGTATGTAAAGTATYGTGAGTATTGTATTTCCCAAGTATTGCTTGGGAAATAAATGTGACTTTGGATGACAACATAATGATGTTTGTTTTCAACATTAGGGCTGATTTATTAAAGATATATCCTCTTCATGTTGTGTTTCCTTGCCACAATACTAACATGGCAAGGAAGTTAGTCCCAGCTCTAGTAATAATGCACAACTTGTCGCAGTGCTAGCAGCATCACTACAGATCCTGGTTCGATCCCAAGCTGTGTCACAGCCGGCCGCGACMGGGAGACCCTTGAGGCAGCGCACAATTGGCCCAGCGCCGTACGGGTTAGTGGAGGGTTTGGCTGGCCGGCCGGGTTGTCCTTGTCCCATCGCGCTCTAGCGACTCCTGTGGCGGGCCAGGCGCAATGCACGCTGACTCAGTGGCCAGGTGTAYGGTGTTTCCTACGACACATTGGTGCGGCTGGCTTCCGCTTTAAGCGAGCAATGTGTCAAGAAGCAGTGTGGCTTKGCGGGGTCGTGTTTCGGAGGAGGCACGGCTCTCGACATTCACCTCTCCCGAGTCAGTACGGGAATTGCAGCGATGGGACAAGACTGTTACTACCAATTGGATAGCACAAAAAATKTAAAATACGTTTCTGCACAACTTGAACTGAAAGTGACAGCAAACAGAGAACCAGATACAAAACTGAGAACAATCAAGAACTGCAACACAATAGCTGAGGAACTAGGGGTGGAAGAGGGGGAGACGCGTGAGGGAGGGTGTGTTAATGGATTGTGTGGTTGATCAAGGTCCTGACATGCGTTTGCACACCATGCTGTCAGGTAATGTTATAGACAAGTCAAACCCAGCCTCCCTGAACGTGTGTGGGGGCACTGCCACTGCCATCAAAACCCTCCTGTACTTTCACGGGAATATAGTCTGCGGGACTGAGATCCAACTAAAAGGGGCCTTTTCCCACCAGCAGCAGCAGAGACTGGAAGGGAGGCTAAAGCAGCTTATTTATCTGTAGCTACCACAGAAACCATGGGTGTGATTCCATCCCCTTCTAGTAATCTGGGGCATCCTCTGGTCCGGACAGAGCAGTGTTTCTGATGTCTGAGGAAGACCGACACTAAGCTGTTTCTTTCCCTCCCTCTGTTGGACAGATCTCTCTCCCACCCTCTCCATCTGGAAACAGAGAGCACTCAAGGAGACAAACTGAAATGCATTATTGTTGTACAGCACCCTAAACACACAAACAGCCACCACTTGTCCTCCACTCAACCCAACMAACAGCCCTCTCTGTGACCGAGGCAGCCCACAGTTTGAGTTGTATACAGGAAGACTGCCAGAGGAGATAATGCGTGGTGATTATCTTACGTAAGCGTCTGCCGTTGTTGACTTTGGAGTAGAGAAACAAACAGCAGCCCTCTCTTCCTACACGGCTGCCATGTTAGATTGAAACAGACCGACTCACTCCTGCCCAGCTCTACTAAAAACCAACTATTTTAAGTATTTATTTAACTAGGCAAGTCAGTTAAGAACAAATTCTTATTTACAATGACGGCGTACCAAACCTTAACCCGGACGACGCTAGGCCAATTGTGCGCCGCCCCATGTGACTCTCAATCACGGCCGGTTGTGATACAGCCTGGAATCAAAACCACTGTCTGTAGTGACGCCTCTAGCACTGRGATGCAATGCCTTAGACCGCTGTGCCACTCAGAAGCTAATACGATAACTAATACTACACACACTCTTATACCAAACACCTACTATTACGATTAACGTACTATACATCAATATAACTATCACATAGCGCCACTACAGACCCATTAGGGTCATCTCCTCCCGTATATAGAAAGAGGGCTGTGAGTTACTGAGTAGTCCACAGTATTAGCTAGCTACTCTGGAGACAGAGACTAGCTGAAGAGGGTTATGAGGCCCCGTCACTCAGWAGCTGTGCCGCCGTGTGTGTGTCTATTGCAGCCGTTTCCCAGCAGCCCAGGCAGGGTCAGAGCCTTTTGAGTGTCCATGGTGCTAAGGGGTAAACAGAAAGACTAGAGGCATGTTGAAGCTGAAACTTCAACTTGTAAAGACACACCACAATGAACAGGCACKCTTGGTTAAACATGGGCCAAGGCCAACAGAGACTCTAAATCGTCACAATAACCATTGCTCAAGAGGAGACATTGCTACGGAAGAAACTAACTAGCCCCTCGGCTTTATCATTAACTGGTAGCCTAACTGTTGTTGTTTGTTGGTGGTGGTGTTGTCAGGGGGGAAGGAAGGAGATTTATCTAAGCCCATGAAACCTATTTGAAACAAGTAGCATTGGCATAACCAATGGCACCATGAAGTACAGTACATTTAAAAGAAGGCATTAAGTCATCCACATGGTGCTGGATGAATAGACCCCATAGAGTATAGAGGTCGACCGATTATGATTTTTCAACGCCGATACCGATTATTGGAGGACAAAAAAAGCCGATACCGATTAATCGGACGATTTTTAAAATGTATTTGTAATAATGACAATTACAACAATACTGAATGAACTTATTTTAACTTAATATAATACATCAATAAAATCAATTTAGCCTCAAATAAATAATGAAACATGTTCAATTTGGTTTAAATAATGCAAAAACAAAGTGTTGGAGAAGAAAGTAAAAGTGCAATATGTGCCATGTAAAAAAGCTAACGTTTCAGTTCCTTGCTCAGAACATATGAAAGCTGGTGGTTCCTTTTTACATGAGTCTTCAATATTCCCAGGTAAGAAGTTTTAGGTTGTAGTTATTATAGGAATTATAGGACTATTTCTCTCTATACCWTTTGTATTTCATATACCTTTGACTATTGGATGTTCTTATAGGCACTTTAGTATTGCCAGTGTAACAGTATAGCTTCCGTACCTCTCCTCGCTCCTCCCTGGGCTCGAACCAGGAACACAACGACAACAGCCACCCTCGAAGCAGCGTTAYCCATGCAGAGCAAGGGAACAACTACTCGAAGTCTCAGAGCGAGTGACGTTTGAAACACTATTAGCGCGCACCCCGCTAACTAGCTAGCCATTTCACATCGATCACACGAGCTTAATCTCGGGAGTTGATAGGCTTGAAGTCATAAACAGCGCAATGCTTGAAGCATTGCGAAGAGCTGCTGGCAAAACGCACGAAAGTGCTGTTTGAATGAATGCTTATGAGCCTGTTGGTGCCCACCATCGCTCAGTCAGACTGCTCTATCAAATCATAGACTTAGTTATAACATAACACACAGAAATACGAGCCTTAGGTCATTAATATGGTCGAATCCGGAAACTATCATCTCGAAAACAAAACATTTATTCTTTCAGTGAAATATGGAACCGTTCCGTATTTTATCTAACGGGTGGCATCCATCAGTCTAAATATTCCTGTTACATTGCACAACCTTCAATGTTATGTCATAATTACGTAGAATTCTGGCAAATTAGTTCGCAATGAGCCAGGGGGCCCAAACTGTTGCATATACCCTGAATCTGCGTGCAATGAACGCAAGAGAAGTGACAATTTCACCTGGTTAATATTGCCTGCTAACCTGGATTTCTTTTAGCTAAATATGCAGGTTTAAAAATATATACTTCTGTGTATTGATTTTAAGAAAGGCATTGATGTTTATGGTTAGGTACACGTTGGAGCAACGACAGTCCTTTTTCGCGAATGCGCACTGCATCGATTATATGCAACGCAGGACACGCTAGATAAACTAGTAATATCATCAACCATGTGTAGTTATAACTAGTGATTATGATTGATTACGTTTAATGCTAGCTAGCAACTTACCTTGGCTTCTTACTGCATTCGCGTAACAGACGGGCTCCTCTTGAGGCAGGTGGTTAGAGCGTTGGACTAGTTAAACGTAAGGTTGCAAGATTGAATCACTGAGCTGACAAGGTAAAATTCTGTCGTTCTGCCCCTGAACAAGGCAGTTAACCCACCGTTCCTTGGCCGTCATTCAAAATAAGAATGTGTTTTTAACTGACTTGCCTAGTTAAATAAAGATTAAATAAAAGGTGTAAAAAAAATAAAAAAAATATTAAATCGTTCAAAATAACCGATTTCCAATTATGAAAACTTGAAATCGGCCCTAATTAATCTGCCATTCCGATTAATCGGTCGACCTCTAATAGAGTAGGATTTGAGCCGCTGGAGGGTTAACTAGAGGAGCTACTATGAGAGACCCTCTGAGTGACGTTTCACCCACAATAACACAATTGTGGGGGCAGACACAGCATTATGCTTAGTGGGCAAGTCCCTTCATGGCATAGTGTGTGTGTTGCATGGGCCACATTGTCCGCAGCCTGRCATGGAATATGACTGTCAAGGTCATATGGAAATATGAGAGGTCAGGCTGAGAAGAGTTTGCAAGCTCAACACAYACATAGTGAATGCAGTTGTGTGTGAGAGACAGGACAATAACTTACATTATATGCAGAGTCTTGAGTCTGGGAGACAGACCAGTATTGATGAGCACAAATTGACCTATTTATGAGTTCCAGACCCCATAGTCAGGATGTCATGGGCTTTAACMCAATCAGGGGCTAAAAGTCTCCTCTGGCATGCACTTTTCCAATTAACCAACTCTTCCACTGTTTAAAATACAACTATACAATTTAATTGTTGACAATAGCCTATCAAAGTATGATCCCAAGTGGTTCTGAAATATATTAGCTGCACGTGCCACTCAGATTACGGCTATAATTGTCCACCATCAGATTAGTTCCATTCAAATCTAAAATCATAAAGCCTGGAAAAACCAATATGGATTTAGCCTAAACAAATAATTGATAACTAAAGTTAGCTCATGAGACGGCTAGCCAGCCTGCCTGCCATTGGTTACGTTGGAAATACTGCACGCGAAACTGGTAACTCCTTAACGCGTTAGCAACAGGTTGATAACTTTATATGACAAAACACAGTAGCTACCAGGTGAGACGTTGGCACAAATTAAAGTCCATGTACCTTGCACTGGGTTGGTTTCCCTGAAGGCTTCTTGAAGAACGAAGTTCTGGCGGTGAAAAAATACTCTTCGGAGTCCTCCTCTAAACTACTGTAGCCACTACTCATGGTGCTAGTCCACGTCATTTGAGGAGAAACCTAATCTCTTCAAATTTGGCTGCAGCAAAGCAACAACTTGAAAATAAAGTTGGCTACACCTCCGCAAACTTGTTTTTGTGAACCGCAAAAAGCAGAACACTTTCCAACGCTCGAATCCTCCGTTCACTCTTCAACCAACTACTGATCAATCCTCACACTCTAGCAACTATGGAGCCGCTGTCTGTCAGCCGCTCTGAAGACACGCCTACTAGAACTCATTGAAAATCCTCTATAGAAATCACCTTTGACTTTCTTCCTCTTCTTCTTCTTCGTGTGGTTTTCCGGCAGACTAGACGCTGTGTTGCTGCCGTTTACAGGTCGGAGAGCGGATTGCACATTTTGGTCACCCCCAAAAAGGGAAAAGAGGAATGGAACAAATTCAAATTGCACCACCATCTAACCATGCAACTATACACTATTCCCAAAAACCAACCACCTCATCCCACTATTTTTGCCCGATGGATGGAACCCCTTCTCTCAAAACTTCCTGTAGATCTTCTGCACTAAAATCTCTCACAACCAAATATTTCTCTGCTACTGCAACTACCACATCTATCTTCAGTCGTGTCTGCTCCATCAGTGTAGTGCAGTTGATCACCATGGCTATAACCGCAAGAAATCCAACCTTACTAAACTCATCCTCTCTGGCTCTCTCTCTTCAGGCCTGCTCACTGGGGGGCTCCCAGTCAACTCACTCACCCYCGGGCTATCCTCTATTCTCTTCRCTGCCTTAGCATAGGAAACTTTCTGCCCCACTCAAACTCTGGCAATCTCAACCTGTCTCTCTTTCACAGGGCACTTTGTATCCCCAGCTGCATTGGCACCCCCACAGTTGACACACAGTGCTTTCTCTATCCCAACTGTACACTCCCTCTGACTATGCTCTCATGCACATTCTCACATCGTGGGATTTCCCTTCTACATACTGCTGCAACATGTCCAAAACCTTGGCACCTAAAGCACCGTAGCGGGTTCGGAACATAGGCCCTCACAGAATAGCAAATATAACCTAACCTTAACAGGTAGAAACTCTGGGTCAAAGCTCAACAAAACAGACAGGGTATTTTCAGTCTTGCCATCGGGTCTACATCTCACCAAATGGCGGAAGTCACAAACACTAGGAATCTTCATTTTCATTTGATCCACCTCTACATTCAACACTTCCCCACAGATCACCCCTTTCAGCGGTGCCCTGCTCCGGAGAGCAAAGCACACCACAGGTTGAACCCCGAGCTGCGTGACTTAAAGCACCCGCTTCCTCTGGGAGGCGGATACATAAAAAATCCAAACAATTCCACTTCACAGATGTAACCATTCCCAGTTTATCCTTTACCCAGCTTGACACAACGTAAGGGTTGCCCAAAAAGCAGGAATCAACCCTTTTCTAAAATCTCACTCCGACCGGTCCAAAATCMTCTCTGGTAGGATTCTCGGGGCAAACGTTGAAAGACTCTACCACACCTGCTGCCGCAGGTAGGCCCACTACATCCTGGACTGGCTCAACTTCAGAGTGCTCGCCACTGCCAACTGACTCCATTTCAAGATCCTCAAGGTTCTCAAGAGAGCATGAAGACCTATAAGTAAGATTACTTAGTTTGTAATCAGGAGACGTAAGTATGTACAGTATGTACTCCTCAAACGAAGGTCTATACACAGGAGACAAACCTCTGATCTTAGTAGCGCCATTCTTGCGCTTTCGCGTCATCGCACCTCCTTCGCCTCTTCCCAACCTACACTTTCCACCGGCTTCTCCGTGGTCCACCTTTGATTTGTTTGAATACATCAGAATAAGTAGATATAAACCATTACATTCACACCAATGAAGTGAAACCCGTAGTTATTTCATTCTTTCTTTCTTGCTTGCTTATCTCCTCCTGCCTCGTACTTTTCTTTCCTTAGTCAGTGGCACTTGATGACATACTCCCGAGTGGCGCAGCGGTCTAWGTCACTGCATCTCAATAGGCCCAGCGTCGTCCGGGTTTGGCCGGGGTAGGCTGTCATTGTAAATACGAATTTGTTCTTAACTGCCTAGTTAAATAAAGGTGACATAATTTTTTTTATACTGTAGGTCTATATGCTCAGCACTTCCACTCATCATCAAATAATCCATATGAATCCATAAATACACACATCCTAAAGAGACAACATAACATCTGCTTGCCACTTACCTCAATGAACATGCAGCACAGCGAAGCTAGCTTTCTTATTTTCCTTCCCTGCAACATGCTGCTTTACCCGAGCTCCAGGGCCAACTAAACTAAAAATGCAGACCAAAGGCATTTAATACTTTAGACTGACATACGCCCAGATGAATGGGTGGAACATCAGGCGTTCAGTCAGACCAACCTTTTAAAATTTCCAGTGACCCTTGATAGTAGTGGTAGTGTGTGTTTGTGTGTCTCTAAGTGTGTACATGTCAAAAACCCCTGCCTATCTACCAGAACCACATATAACCTATATATAAAATCAGAATGTCTTGCCCCTTTCTAAACTCTGCATAGGCCTATGGCAGCCACCCTAACATAGCTCAATGTGCTCGGACGGGATTCTGTAGCCAGGGGTAACATGACATCATCAGTAACCAGGAAATGGAACACGAGAACCCTACGCAGGAACTCCGGTTCAACTGCATTCTCACCTTTCAATCCAAACTGGTCAAGGCATTGGTTATAGTGACCTGGGGGTCCATCTCTGGTCCATCTCTACCATATGAGGACAACATTAGTTATGTAAACGTTTGGCATGGGCGAAGAAAAGCTGAACAAAAACACCCAAATGAAAGCCTTGTTCTCTGTTAGACATGAGATTGGGTTGGGTTCTAGCCAGGAATAAACCCCTCTCTGCTACTGACTCTCATTCCCTGATGTGGGTTGGCTTTCTCTCCTACTGGCGTTGATCACAGCGAGTCATGAAAATGTAATCATTTCAGCAGCAGCTTCTCATGCTGTTGTTACGACAACCACCC
Organism: Salvelinus sp. IW2-2015; assembly: GCF_002910315.2. Taxonomy (NCBI): domain Eukaryota; kingdom Metazoa; phylum Chordata; class Actinopteri; order Salmoniformes; family Salmonidae; genus Salvelinus; species Salvelinus sp. IW2-2015. Next base: position 12,105,412 of record NC_036840.1, on the reverse strand, counting down.
CATGCAGTGTCAGATAATCTGTTGTGTAAGTATTAATAAACATTCTTAAAACACATTCGGTGTTTGACTGTGGGGAGGCTAGCTGGCTCCTGGGTTTATTTGGTTATAAATGTGTAATATGGTTTGATTCATGTTTTAACTCAGTGGTGGTGTTTTTAGTGTCTGATAAAGTCGTCTTGCATCAGCCAACAAATGGAACCCATTACTGCGATTCTCAGAGAGCAGAGCTATAATGCTTTAACAGCCACAATGAAAAGTGCATGCAGTTCATTTCTATTAGGCTTTGAGTTGCCCGAAGGCTTTTTTCTTAGTACATTTCTACATGGCTCCTCCTGTGTGGCTGGTTCTTTAACACACTAATATCATACAACTAGCTAGCCCACCCAGTCACTAGAAAGGCTGTTACAATGTCAGATACTGGGTCAAACGTATGTAACATCTGTAGTGAATAAGGCGTACAACCCTTATCCTGACCACACCCAACACATACTGTAGCAGGCTTCTTGGGGCTTTATGGAGGGACAGGCCTCATTTAAACCCAGAGTGCAGAGGCGACCTAAAAATAACCCAGGAGCACTGGAACAGCCAAACCCTCCAACCACACCACAGCCTGGCCAGAGAAGATTCATACAGCTGGCCTCTCTGTCCAGTTCTCTTGCAGTCACAGAGCCAACTGCCCACGTGTCTGTTAAGGACAAACTATACTGTCCACTAGAACCCTGTTCTAGTGGACAGCTTCTGGTCAGGTGGAGTGATGGGCACTAGTTGTTACGGCTTCCGTGGCCTGTATTTCTGTAGTACTGTGCTGACTTTGGAACCAACAGATCGGCTCCTGTATGTGCATGGGAGCGTGTGAAAAAAAACACAGAGAATGTCTCAGACACATGGAAACTCATTCTCAGTCCCAACCCCCTCACACTCCCCCTCCCTTCCCTGGTGTAAAACAATGGACACTCGGCTTGAACCCCCCCCCCCTTCCCGATCTCCACAGAGAGAGAGAGCGGTCAGGCAGGCCAGGCTAGAGAGAGAGAGGTAAACGGTCACTGGGCCTGTAGTCTGTCTGGCTGAGAGCCACAGCCTTTGGCAGACATTACCCACATTCCTCTGCAGACAGGGGGTCAAGGTTCTCAGCACCCTGCAGGTTTACAAGCGGCAGGTTTAGTTAGTTATAGGCGAAGGGGTAAGAAGAGGTGAGGGTGAGGTAAAAGGGGTAGGTGCGTAAGGAGGTGAGTGGGTGAGGTCGGGGAGGCGTAAGGAACGTCCCATAAATGACTCCATAAATGAGACTTCCACTACAAAGGCTAGTCTGTGGAGAGAGTGGTGTGAGAAAACTGACACTCTCTACTTCAGGCTAAGGAGGTGTATCAGTGAGTGTGGGAGTCCGAGTTCCCCTACCTGTATCATCTAGAATGACGACATTGTTGTAATAATTCACCCTATTTTATTATCAGGAAGTACAAAAAATATTCCTGTGAGCAATGATATATGATGTGCTTGAGATAAAACACAGATGAGGAATGCTCACTCATAAGAGTGATGGATAGCTAGTTTCAGTATACTGTATACAGTGCATTCGGAAAATTATTCAGACCCCTTCCCTTTTTCCAGATTTTGTTACATTACAACCTTATTCTAAAATGGATGAAATAAAAAAATTCCTCGTCAATCTACACACAATACCACATAATGACAAGGCAAAAACAGGTTTTTAGAAATTTTTGCAAATGTATGAAAAATTTAAAACAAATAGCTTATTTACATAAGCATTCAGACCCTTTGCTATGAGACTCGAAGTTGAGCTCAGGTGCATCCTGTTCCCATTGATCATCCTTGTGATGTTTCTACAACTTGATTGGAGTCCACCTGTGGTAAATTCAATTGATTGGACATGATTTGGAAAGGCAAACACCTATCTATATAAGGTCCCACAGTTGACAGTGCATGTCAGAGCAAAAACCAAGCCATGCGGTTGAAGGAATTGTTCGCAGAGCTCCATGACAGGATTGTGTTAAGGCACAGATCTGGGGAAGGGTATCAAAAGAATTCTGCAGCTTTGAAGGTCCCCAAGAACACAGTGGGCTCCATCAAATCATATCAAATTGTGGCAGGGACTGGGAGACTAGTCAGGATCGAGGGAAAGATGAACAGAGCAAAGTACAGAGAGATCCTCGATGAAAACCTGCTGCAGAGCGCTCAGGACCTCAGACTGGGGTGACGGTTCACTTTCCAACAAGACAACGACGCGAAGCACACAGCCAAGACAACACAGGAGTGGCTTCGGGACAGATCTCTGAATGTCCTTGAGCGGCCCTGTCAGAGCCTTGAACCCGATTGAACATCTTTGGAGAGACCTGAAAATAGCTGTGCAGCGACGCTCCCCATCCAMCCTGACAGAGCTTGAGAGGATCTGCAGAGGCTGTAATCGCTTACAAACACAAGTTTAACAGTCAAAGGACACAAACAGTTTAAAAAATATATATTACAAAAATACATAAAAATAAACCAATATGTTACCCTTTTCTATTTTTTTCCCCAAAGCAAAGTAAAGAGTCGGAATATTTATGTAAATGTCATATTTCAAAACGGGGTTTTGTGTGTAGATTGATGAGGATTTTTTTTTTGTAATCAATTTTAGAATAAGGCTGTAACGTAAACATTTTGGAAAAAGCCAAGGGGTCTGAATACTTTCCGAATGCAATGTATATGGATTACACACTGGCCCCTTCTCTGTGGATCAACTTTAAACACCTGTGGCCATATACGTGGTTAGATTACACCACAATAGTACTGGATACCTGTCCCTACCCCCTTTGACTTAGCCAAATAAGGCCTGAGTGACTCAACTTTGACTTCTGCTGTGTTTCTTCTGAGGCACTGAGTGCATTGGAGTGAGTGTGTGTGCGCGCGAGTGTGCATGTTGCAATGTATCTGCTGCCTCTCTTCCTCTGAGGCACAGTAACTCACAACATTCTCTGACAGCCAAGAAGCTCCACTCACTCATGAGCAAACACCATAGGAATGCTTGGATACAGACACGATGCTACTGTAATATATTCCATCTTTGCTTCTGTAGTTACCTAATTTTCACAAGTTCACAACAACAACAACAAAAAGTTCTTAGTTATGTGCAGACTACTGTATTTCACTTAACTGGTTTCTGAGCTACACAAACCACCCTCCATTTTGCACTTCAAACGGTAAAGAACCTGGCACCCAACGTTGACCCTGGAGAGATCAAAGGGACTATTATACTGGGTAACATACTTACTCTTTGGGGAGTTGAGCTGCTGCCCATAATTCTGCACTCTTTGTTGCCAAAACAACCAGATCAACACTATCCACTTCACACGCTCTCGCTTTTCTCAAATCAAGTTGAATCTCAAGTCTTTCAACACTCATTTTGTACATGTTTTTATACCTTTATCAATGATGAATGTGTGCCATTTACAGTGGAAGCTTATTGGAGAGGAGCGGAGGAGGAGGCAGCGATTATACGGGTAGATACGGTGGRCAGAGTTCAAGGCAGCATTGTAAACATAAACACACACCGACCCAATTCATACCACACCATTGGCTACCCTACGATCAGCCCATAGGCACAGATCTATAAATGTATATGGGGCAACTTTATCCTACTCATAGCTGCAGACAACACAGGAACAGCTGCTGCTCACAGGTATAATACTATAGGCAGGTCAGGACTCGCTTAGACACAATAGACCTGCTCTCTCCCTGCCTTATGCCCCATATACAGTAACTAACTGTGGCTCCTTTGTCTGGCCCTTAGATGGACACAGGGCTTAGAATAATCAGGTCCCCACTCTGTCTGTACATTGAGGGGGAAGCGCAAACACAACCTATAGACACTGAGCGGGAAGCACAGAGACGCTACAGTTAAAACACAGTCACTACAGGCAACATAAACATCAGGTGAGATTATCCCTCATCCCGCTTGGATTAGACGCAGGCTCTGATTAGATGTTGGCTCTGTCAACAACATGGACGTCTCTCCTCCTCAGGTAACAACACAATGACTCACTGATTACACTACAGACTGGCAGGAAAGATAGGAGACGATGGGAAACAGGGGAGAGGAGGTGCAGATAAGAAACAATAACACATCATGTATTTACAGGCTGACCTGGAAGTCATCAGGCTGTGATCGTGATGGGATTTTGATTGTGATTGTGGCACAGAAGCCACTCTGTCGTGTGGTTGGACATAAGGTTTTCTTTTATAGACATGACTTCTTAGGGCTGTGAATGATAGGGGACCTAAGCTGGAACCATAAGGGGCTGCGATGACCACTGACGTATCGCAGACCAAATGAATATTGACTAGTAGCGATAGACATTCTAGTTCACTGCAGAGTTCCAGAAGATTCTTGGATCCAGACCGTCATGTCTGCTATGTCTGCTGATAGGAAACACTGTCTGTCAGAGGTAGCTGGGGTATGGGGAAAGCCTGGGGAATGTCTGGTGTGTTGAAGATGTTATCGTACATCTTTATCTGTCCAGTTTGACACAGAGAGGGACCGTTGAAATAGCTGGAACACCCTGTCTGTAAAACAGTAACATGATGAACCAATCTGGGCTGAACTCTGACCCCGCTCCCTCACAACAACCACGTAACAATAAAATCCAACATCAACATCTACAGTAAATCAGGACCGGGTGTGATTTTGGAAACTATCTGAAGTTACAGCCCACTAATCATATAGAACAGAGCTGTTATGCAATATATGATTTAGTGGATTTTGTATCCGCGTTCTAAGTTCTGGGTTCTGGGTTGGAGAATGGTTCCAGGACCAGGCACTCTGCTGAGAGGTTGGGTTCTGTTATCAGAGGCGTGTAGGCCTATATCTTATAACGAGAGCCGTGTGACACGAGCAGCCTTTTAGTGATTCACATAGCAAAAGTGAAAAACAGAGTCGTAACAGTGTTCAGGGGKTATTTCCACAAAAAATGTACATTTTAGTAATTTATCAGACGCTCTTATAAAGAGAGTGAGTGARTGCATACATTTTCATACTTTTTTCATACTGGTCCCCCGTGGGAATTGAACCCACAACCTTGGCGTTACGAGCACCACGATATACCAACTGAGCCACACAGAATTGTATTTAACATTAGGGGTCACTAAGGAAACGGTTGSCTATTTCYGTTGGCTGCACAGTGTGCTGTTGAGGAATCTTCATTCAGCGTKAGGTCTAAAGCTTYGTTCGATCTATGTAGAGCTTTTCYTGCCCTCTTGTATATACTTACGGTATCCTTTCATCTTGGCCCATAGCTTAACCTTAGTAATCAGTCGGTCTTCAGGTCAGAGTGGATGTTTTTAAGAGGAGCGATAAGATCTTAGCCCAGCTAAGATAAGGAAGAAAAACTGACTGAAGCAGGTAAGATAGCATACCTATGGCATGACGCAAGCAACCCTATAGGACGTTCTACATTACCCCACGCACGATGAGGAGGAGAAGAGGGAAGGGAATAAGGGAGACTCCCGTTAGTCTGAGAGCTCAGAGAGGTGTCGAGTCCCTGATCATTCCGCCACAGATAAAGAGTTCTGTGAAGGTTTGTGAAGAATGCACATATTAACAGAGGTGTCACAAAGGTCAAAGGTTAAAGTTCAACATCTTATGCAGGTGTTCCTAAGCTAATATTTGGGGTTAACGAGCAGCAAAGAAGCCCAGAGGGAATACATCAACATTCTTCTCCTCCTAACGACTGTTTTCCCCCAGGTCCCTGTGTTTGACTTTCCCATCGTACAGGAACAGGAAATAGACCTATTATTTACCGCCTGTCTGGTTAGCTAGCCTATCAGAGGGCATGGCTCAGCCTATAAGAGTGCAGTAGGGGACATTGTCATATTAGTTCAGAGGTCACTCTCAGCACTGTGCATAGTCACTCAGTCAGAAAACACATCCCCTCAGTCAGAACAACTATCTCTACAGCTAAACTTACTATACATGAACTAACTAAATCACACATTAACTTGTGTCTTTGTGTGTCATTTCTTGCATTAGTGTGTTCATTTTTGAGTTAGTGAGCTCTTGTTGTGTATAGACCTTTAGTTAGCGCTGACAGAGATGTAGATTGCATGTGATTGCATGTGACACAGACAGAGTACCACTAGGTGTTAATTTATTAATCATGATAGTTACTGAGTAATATTGTAGAGGCCCTCTTTATTCCTAGTTTATTACAGACTCTTCTAAACTGGGATAAGGGAGCTCATTGTCTTCCTGTGTCTGTGTCCTCTGGGTATAACAGAGGCTGAGAAGATCCATCCATCCATCCATCCAGCCTCTCTCCGATTCCATTTCCTTCACCGAGACATTTCCTGTCTCATGGGTTCATATCATTATTTGTCCATTTCAGGAGAGTTGGAACCACAGACCACAGAGCAGAGACAGAGAGTTGGACAGAGATAGAGCTACGGTCTACTGGGAGGTTCAGAGTACTTTAAATAAGGATAGTAAAGGATCATCTGAAAATATGAGTCTGGTTCTGGTTCTGGGCAGTCACATGGGAGAGTTGATCAAAACCCAACAATGCCTCCCGCTGTCTGACCCGGCCGCACGCACGCACGCACGCACGCACGCACGCACGCACGCACGCACACATAGACACAGACAACACACACACACACCCAACCACAGATTAACACAGAAACAGAAACACGACACTGTGAAACAACAACAATGACAGACATCTGCATGTCTCAGCAGCACAGTTCAGCACTGGTCCCATTTTTCTGCTGAGCTAACATCTCACCACTAAACTGTTTCACTGCAGTATTGAAGCCAGACTGTTTTTGACAGAGTTGAAGATCCCTGACATGCTGAATATGTCACGCCCTGATCTGTTTCACCTGTCCTTGTGATTGTCTCCACCCCCTCCAGGTGTCGCTTATTCTCCCCAGTGTATTTATCCCTGTGTTTCCTGTCTCTCTGTGCCAGTTCGTCTTGTAGGTTAGTCAAGTCAACCAGCGTGTTTTTCCCGTACTCCTTTTGCTATTCTCTTTTTTATAGTCTTCCCGGTTTTGACCCATGCCTGACTCTGGACTACCTTCCCACCTGCCTGCTCTGACCTTGATTCTGCCTGCCCTTCGGTACCTTTTGGACTCTGAACTGGTTTTGACCCTTTTGCCTTTCCACGACCATTCTTTTGCCTGACCCTATTGGATTAATAAATATTGTTAGACTCCAACCATCTGCCTCCTGTGTCTGCATCTGGGTCTCGCCTTGTGTCATGATGGAATATGATCCACAGAGGTGTGTCTATATGGCGTAATGCCCTCACTCATTCCATCCATCCATCCATCCATCCCACACGAGAGTTGTGTGTGTGTGCATGCTTGGGTACATGAGGTTGACCAAGGCTCAGGGACTTAGGGACAGGGCCCCCCCACACACACACCCTTGGATTCCCCTGGGACCACAGAGGACAGAAATGTGTGTGAGGCCACCCAACACAACCCCTGCTATATGTGGCAGCCGGCTCATGTTGCTGTTGGGTGTGCTACAGGGCCAGGTAGTTTAGAATGTGCACACATGCGCGCACGCACGCACACACAAACACACAATGACTCCAGGGTTATTAGCCTAGTGGTTAGAGCATTGGGCCAGTAACCGAAAGGTTGCTGGATCGAATCCCCGAGCTGACAAGGTAAAAATCTGTCATTCTGCCCTTAAGCAAGGCAGTTAACCCGCTGTTCCCCGGGCCCCGAAGACGTGGATGTCGATTAAGGCAGCCCGCCTGCACCTCTCTGATTCAGAGGAGTTGGGTTAAATGCGGAAGACACATTTCAATTGAAGGCATTCAGTTGTACAACTGACTAGGTATCCCCCACTTTCCATTTCCCTTTCCTATTATATAGAGAATGACATGGACAGCTGGTCTCAAAACATTGGCTCCACATAGCTAATCCCAAACACGCACCCTTCAGTATGATACCATCAGAGTACTCAGAGCCAAGCCATTTATCCCCCCAAAAAACCCTGAGAGCAACACATCCCCCAAACAGTCACTCACTCCAGCCAAGAGTTCTATGACAAGAGATACAGTATAGAGACAGAGAGAGCGCCATCTGGTGGTACATTGGTGAACTACGTCTCAGTCCCTCACTGTAATCACAGGCAGGGCGAATACTCATTATATGCACTCTACCGCCCCCTTGTGGTGAAACACACGAAATACAGTCATAATGTGACCATCACAGAATATAATAATATCAGCACTCATCTCAAGGAACAAAGTGTTGACCCTTTAATTAGACAACACAGACACACAGAGGGAGTGAGAGAGAAGGTGGGTACTCACAATGGCCGGTGTGTTGTTGTTAAGGTGGTCCTGGCTGAGGGGGGTGTCAACGGCAACAGGACCACCGGGGTGACAGTCCAATGACACTCGCTCTCGACACTCTGGGTGACACGTATACTTACACCCTGGAGCAGGAGGAGAGGAGCTTGTTAAATAATTGTAAAGAGCACACTCTGACCTGACCTTGCAGACTCATAGAGCCTGCATTACCTCTCGGTGTGTGTCAACGGAGCGGGCAGTGTTTAACACCGCACCGAATACCCTCATTTCATACTTCAAGTTATTCTTCCACCTCTTGAAGACTCTTGCCACTTCCTTGCCAGGAGGATTTAAAGTATTTCATCTGTGTTTGACTCAATAGCAGCGTGATCATTAACAGAGACCCGTGGATTCACTCAGGTCACAAGTACTAYGTTAAATACRCAGCMARCCCCTAACAAGTTGAATCCATAACCAAGTAACTAATGTATAACCCAGCCACTAACGTATTTAATCTGTAACGCAACCCAAACGGCTATGGGAGTATTCCCTGGGACTCCAGGCTCGGGTCTCCAGCAACAGCAATAACCAGGTGAGGTTGTGTTGTGTCTGGAGAGAGAGGACGAGATGGAAATGAGGTTGTCCACAGTATGCAAACACTCACACTGACCCCCTGTTCGCAGACACCRTTCAAACATCTTTCATCTGAGCTCTCAACATTCAGCTCGGTCAAGTGAAACAAACGTTACGATTCCAACTCTTCCAAGTGCAGGAAAAATGTAAACATGATATAATACACCGGAATGACAAAGAACAAGAGGAACTGTTCCGCTGACATTCAATCAGATCTGCCTGACAGGCTGGGGAAAGTCTACAAGTGACACACAAACTTCCTCCCGTGCATACTGTAACTCCGCCACGGCAGAACAAAAGGTTGAAGGGATCTCTAATATGTACTCGCTTTCTTTCTCTTTCTCCTCTCGTTCTCTGCGCTGGCTTGGCCAGCATCCAGCAGCCCACTTAGAAATAACTCAGTCTGGGAGGAGAGACAGGGGGAGACTGCTAATAACACAGAATACATTACACACCACTGTGACACTCCCTCTGCAGAGTACAGAACATCCAGCAAGTCCTCACTGTTAGCACTGGTGTACAGGAACAGAGTGGAGTGTGCGTGTGTGTGTGTTTGTGTGTCTCCTCTCTTACCTGAGGACCTCCTCTTCACCTGCCGGCTGAGCTTCACCGACAGTTTACAGATGGCTGCTCCCATCCCCGACCAGCACACCATTTCCCTCCTGCCTCACACACTCTTCTCTCTGAAGCTCTCCCTCACTGCTCTGTCTGCCAACCAATACTCCTTGACCACTGCCTACACTGTACCACCACTGGCYAGTAGCAACAGGCCCAGCTTCGACGCGCTCACTCTCTTACACACAGGCACAACAAGCATCAGGAACAATAGCCTGTATGGACTGGGAACCCCCCCAGCTCCCTCGCCAGCCCAGACCTACACAGAGACTCATTTGCCTAGCTGCTACCACTCTCTCTCTCTCTCTCTCTCGCACTCGCCCACTCACTCTCGGTCTCCCCCTCCCACTCTCTCTCTGTATGGTAGTGCTGAGTGGGTGATTTGCCTGTCAAATGGAGGCTCGATGGGTCACAGTGATGGACACACAGACAGTAGGAGAGAAGAGAGAGGGAGAGATGGAGGGGGAGAGAGAGAGAGAGAGAGAGTGTGCGTGTGTCCGAGCGTGCGTGCGTGCGTGCGAGAGAGAGTGTGTGCGTAGGCCAGGGATGCTCCTCTCTGAGCTCACCAGCACACAAAGAGGGTGGTCAGCTCTTGTCTGCTAGGCTTCCTGCCTTAACACTCGCTAACTCTCTGTAGCTCTCGATACAATGAGGCAAAGCCTGGGCATTGTCTCAGCTAGGCCCTAGCGCTGGGACAGAACCAGAGAGGAAACGTTACACTGTCCGTCCACGACGCCATGACATAATAACAAACACCACCACAGGCTATGTCATCAGACATAAGGCACTATGCCTGTGATGCATGAACTTAGAGGAGATTTGTCTCGCCCCAGTGAGGAGAAATCAAACACATTTACATTACATTTACATTTAAGTCATTTAGCTGACGCTCTTATCCAGAGCGACTTACAAATTGGAAAGTTCATACATATTCAACACGGAGGGAAACACGCTTCCATGCCTTACACAACTGCAAAAGACTGACATCTGATGATCATTTTTACTGTCTGTCTGATGAGTTAAGCACTTTCTTTTCCTCTGGGAGTCTACTGGGCCTTGTGGGGAGAGAGAGAGAGAGTGTGTTGTGTGTGTGTGTGTGTGTGTGTGTGTGTGTGTGTGTGTGTGTGTGTGTGTGTGTGTGTTGTGTGTGTGTGTTGTGTGTGTGTGTGTGTGTGTGTGTGTGTGTGTGTGTGTGTGTGTGTGTGTGTGTGTGTGTGTGCGTAGTATAGCTGTGCTGTCTCGTTGATAATAGCCCTTCCTGTAATCAGCCAGGCAAAACCAATCGATCAGACTTAATCAGTGGAGCTGAGAGGAGCACAGAGCGCAAGTCAGCATCTTCCCACACTCCCCCAAAGAACAACAACACACTCCACAAACAGATGCGTACCAACACCACTCGCCCCTGAGCCTAGCCAGTGTCAGCTGTGTGTGGTATTTAGAGCTGGCTGTCTAACCATGTCTCTGTGTGCTGGGAGGAGAGATGAGAAACCTGTGGCGACCTTCTCACCGACGTGCCAAGAGCCAATTCAGCCAAACTCTGTCCCCCCCCACCTCCCTACAACACACACACATCTTGCAGTACCACTCCCAACATGTAAAGACCATAGCCTTTGTTTTAAAAGCAAGTAAGAGAGGGCCAGACCTTCACCCAGAGGACACCGTGTGGTTGCAGAAGACATAGCAGTACTCAAGCCTACTCTTCTTGGAGTCCCGCTGTGACCAGGTAGACCTGTGTGCGTGTTCGGGGATGGAGTGTGTGTGTGTTTGTGTGAGAGAGAGAGATATAGTTTTCTTATCCTGTAATCAAAGCTGGAGTGAAGCCTTGTGTTTCACTAGGTACAATAGCTGTATCTGGGCTATGGGGTCGACGTGATCAACTTACGAAAGCAGTTGGTATGACACTAAGGCTCTGGATGCAGCAACACAAAAGGACAACACTGTTTAGTACTGGACTGTAATCGGAGTAGAATGGTCTGGGGCTGGAGAGCTGTGTGTTTGTGTGGCTCGTCCAGACAGGTGGCGCGCTGTATTCGTTCCGGCGCTTTCTTTAGACTATAGAAAATAGATCTCCTTTTTGAAGCAGCATTGCGCCCACTCAACAGCCCTCTTAGTTCCACATTCTACATTCGGAGACTTCAATTCTGAATTCCACGTCTCTCGTTCCTATCCGGCTCCACTCAGGCCCCCACTAACAAAACACACCGCACTAAAACACAAATACACACTGCCAGGACAGCAGGTGGTCTCATACCGGTGCTGGCTGTCAGTGGAGGAGACGGAAGGGTTGTCATTCCACTGTGGTAGTGTTGTTTTTCCTCCTTTAATCAGTTTCCCATAGATACCAGCGACGGGACTAAACCCATTCCCTCAGCACTTATGAGCCTTTTCACACATGGCTGCCAAACACCTAACTGAAATGCACACACACTTAATTATGGAACGTGCATATTTTTCCATCTCTCTTCCACTCTCCCTCTCATCGGTATCCCTTCCTCTGTCTTTCGGTTTCTCTGCAGAGTCTGTCTGTTTGCCTGCCTTCCACACAACGTGTTTGTGCTGAGTCTTGCGTGTTTCATGACAGGTCAGGGATGACATTGAGTGATCTGTCTGTGGACTCAACACTGCATCTGTGGACCTGAACTGTAGGTCCCTAAACAATGTGTTTATATACTTGTTTTATCTCTCAGCTCATGGCCTCTTAGTGACACCAAACCATCTGCCTGCCTTACCACCATTGCTCTGGGGTTGGCTAAACACAGGCCCACATACACACACTCACATAAACAAACGTATACACACACACACACACACACACACACACACACACACACACACACACTCACCAGAGTTCCTCCAAAGCAGGCTTAGTTCCAGGCGTCCAGAGCGGCGGATCAGTTTGGGAACACGGAAGAAGAAACCAGATAATCTCCTCAGAGTCCTCCCAAATCCTTTAGCCAGCCCCATTACTCATTCACTCACACAGAGCTCACACACACTCATACGCTCACACACCCAGGTTCCAACTCATACATACTGGGCTCCATTTTGCAGAGAGCGCTGCGCATATCCAACATAAGGTTGCCCCGGTCCTGCAAATCCCAGACTGTCTTTCACTCTGGCCCCTCTCTACCCTCTTTCTCCCCCTCTCTTTCTCTCCCTCTCTATCCTCCCTGTCTGGCTTTTCTGTGTCATGTCTGGCCTGTGCTAGTCCCTCCCTTACTGTCGCCCCCATTCACCCCATGCGTGCGTGTGTGTGCGCGTGAGAGTTACACTCCTCATGAGTGCCGGAAATCCCCACAGGATAATAAAACAAGGAAAATTCTCCCTCGTGGGGACATTTCCCAGGACCCCACAAGGACAAAGGCTATTTTAGGGTTAGGTTAAGGGTTATGGTACAATTAGGGTTAGAGGTTAGGTGAAGGAGTTAGGGTTAGGGTCAGGGGTTAAGGTCAGGTTTAGGGTAAATAGGATTATGAATTGAAATACATTTTAGGTCCCACAAGGATAGTAATACATAAAGTGTGTGTGGTCATTGTGATGGGTCATTAACCTGTCACAGAGGTAGTGTCTTCTGGAGCCACACTGTCACTGCACCTGCACAAACAGCAGCTGTGCGCTAGGGCAAACACACACACGCGCAGGCAGGCGGGCACGACACACACACACACACACACACACACACACACACACACACACACACACACACACACACACACACACACACACACACACCACACACACACACACACACACACACACACACACACACACACACAGCCTTCAGTGGAGAATGAAATCTGATCTAGTCAAGGGGAATTACAACAAGTTATTTCCAATCCAGGAGCACAACAGGTCTCTAACACTTCCCTGTGGTGAATGAATGGTCATGTTAATCCACCATCTCCTCTGTGTCTAATCTGATTTCACAAACTTCTCACCTCTCCATGTAAATGGATTTGGACGAGGCACACAGGCCTAGCTGACCATGTAGGCCTATAAGGCCAATGGTTCTGTGTGAATGACAGGGATAAATACCGCCCCAATGTATCCACGGGTGATACAATCGCCATCGCACTGCACACTGCACTATCCATCTGGACAAGAGGAACACCTATGTAAGAATGCTGTTCAATAACTACAGCTCAGGCTTCAACACCATAGTACCCTTCAAGCTCGGGGCCCTGAGTCTGAATCTGGCCCTGTGCAACTGGGTCCTAGACTTTGTGATGGGCCGCCCCCAGGTGGTGAAGGTAGCCAACAACACCTCCACTATGCTGATCCTCAACACAGGGGCCCCACAAGGGTGCGTGCTCAGCTCCCTCCTGTACTYCCTGTTCACCCATGAATGCGTGGCCACGCACACCTTCAACTCAATCATCAAGTTTGCAGATGACACAACAGTGGTACGCCTGACTACCAACAATGACGTGACGGCCTACAGGGAGGAGGCAAGGGTCCTGGCGGAGTGGTGCCAGGAAAATAACCTCTTCCTCAACAAAAACGAAGGAGCTGATTGTGGGCTTCAGGAGACAGCAGAGGGAGCAAGCCACCATCCACATCTACGGAGTCACAGTGGAGAACGTGAAAAGCTTCAAGTTCCTCGGCATACACATCACTGAAAATCTGAAAGGGTCCACCCACACAGATAGCGTGGTGAAGAAGACGCAGAAGCGCCTCTTCAACCTCACGAGGCTGTAGAAATTAGGCTTGGCACCTAGGAACCTCACAGACTTTTACAGGTGCACGATTGAGAGCATCCTGTCGGTCTGTATCAACGCCTGGTACAGCAACTTCACCGTCCGCTACAGCGGGGCTCTCCAGAGGGTGGTGCGGTCTGCCCAACGCATCACCGGGGGCACGCTGCCGGCCCTCCAGGACATCTACAGCACCCGGTGTCACAGGAAGGCAAAGAACTTCATCAAGGCCACCCGAGCACCGCAATCACCCAGAAGGCGAGGTCAGAACAGGTGCATCAAAGCTGGGACCGAAAAACAGCTTCTATCTCAAGGCCATCAGACTGTTAAATAGCCATCGCTAGTCAGCCTCCACCCAGTACCCTGCCCTGAACTTAGTCACTGTCACTAGCCGGCTACCACATGGTTACCTTAGAGTCTGCTGCCCTATGTACATAGACATGGAACACTGGCCACTTTAATAATGTTCACATACTGTTTTACACATTTCATATGAATATACTGTATTCTCGTCCGGTCCATCCTTTTCAACTATTGCTGAACATATACTATTGTATGCAACATATTCTTCAGATAGAGTACATATTTTATACATATACTGTCCATAATGTCCATATTTCCCATCACATACACACATACAGTGCCTTCGGAAAGTATTCAGACCCCTTGACTTTTGCCACATTTTGTTACGTTACAGCCTTATTCTAAAATTGATTAAATCGTTTTTTTCCCCTCATCAATCTACAAACAATACCCCATAAAGACAAAGCAAACACAGTTTAAGAAATTTTTGCTAATTTATAAAAAATAATAAACTGTTACATACACTTAGGTTGGAGTCAATAAAACTTGTTTTTCAACCACTCGACAAGTCATTTAAAACATATTTTTTCTGCATGAAAAGTAATTTTTCCAACAATTGTTTACACACATTAAGTTGACTGTGCCTTTAAACAGYTTGGAAAATTCCAGAAAATTATGTCATGGCTTTAGAAGCTTCTGATAGGCTAATTGACATCATTTGAGACAATTGGAGGTGTACCTGTGGATGTATTTCAAGGCCTACCTTTAACCTAAGGGCCTCTTTGCTTGACATCATGGGAAAATCAAAAGAAATCAGCCAAGACCTCAGGAAAAAAAATTGTAGACCTCCACAAGTCTGGTTCATCCTTGGGAGCAATTTCCAAATACCTGAAGGTACCAAGTTCATCTGTACAAACAATAGTACGCAAGTATAAACACCATGCAGCCGTCATACCGCTCACGAAGGAGACACGTTCTGTCTCCTAGATGAACGAACTTTGGTGCAAAAAGTGCAAATCAATCCCAGAACAACAGCAAAGAACGTTGTGAAGATGCTGGAGGAAACAGGTAAAAAAGTATCTATATCCACAGTAAAACGAGTCCTATACTGAATATAACCTGAAAGGGAGCTCAGTATGGAAGAAGCCACTGCTCCAAAACCGCCATAAAAAAAGCCAGACTACGGTTTGCAACTGCACATGGGGACAAAGATTGTACTTTTTGGAGAAATGCCCACTGGTCTGATGAAACAAAAATAGAACTGTTTGGCCATAATGACCATCGTTATGTTTGGAGGAAAAAGGGGGAGGCTTGCAAGCAGAAGAACACCATCCCACACCATCGGGGGTGGCAGCATCATGTTGTGGGGGTGCTTTGCTGCAGGAGGGACTGGTGCACTTCACAAAATAGATGGCATCATGAGGTAGGAAAATTATGTGGATATATTGAAGCAACATCGCAAGACATCAGTCAGGAAGTTAAAGCTTGGTCGCAAACGGGTGTTCCAAATTGAAAATGACCCCAAGCATACTTCCAAAGTTGTGGCAAAATGGCTTAAGGACAACAAAGTCAAGGTATTGGGGTGGCCATCACAAAACCCTGACCTCAATCCTATAGAACATTTGTGGGCAGAACTGAAAAAGCGTGTGCGAGCAAGGAGGTCTGCAAACCTGACTCAGTTACACCAGCTCTGTCAGGAGGAATGGTACAAAATTCACCCAACTTATTGTGGAAAGCTTGTGGAAAGCTACCCGAAATGTTTGACCCAAGTTAAACAACTTAAAGGCAATGCTACCAAATACTAATTGAGTGTATGTAAACTTCTGACCCACTGGGAATGTGATGAAAGAAATAAAAGCTGAAATAAATCATTCTCTCTACTATTATTCTGACATTTCACATTCTTAAAATAAAGTAGTGATCCTAACTGACCTAAAACAGGGAATTTTTACTAGGATTAAATGTCAKGAATTGTGAAAAACTGAGTTTAAATGTATTTGGCTAAGGTGTATGTAAACTTCTGACTTCGACTGTATTATGCACATACAATTATACTGAGTCTACACACACTCACTCACATAGAATCATCATATACAGTACCAGTCAAAAGTTTGGACACACCTACTCATTCAAGGGTTTTTCTTTATTTGTACTATTTTCTACATTGTAGAATAATAGTGAAGACATCAAAACTATGAAATAACACAAATGGAATCATGTAATAAACAAGAAATTGTTAAACAAATCAAAATATATTTTATATTTGAGATTCTTCAAAGCCACCCTTTGCCTTGATGACAGCTTTGCACTCTTGGCATTTTCTCAACCAGCTTCATGAGGTAGTCACCTGGAATGCATTTCAATTAACAGGTGTGCCTTGTGTCGCGACGTGACTATCATTAATCTGATGACTGTGATTTATTTGATCAACTAACTACGTGTAATTGTCACTCGATTAAATGAATCATGTAACAATTAACTCATTAGGAATTTGGGGCACCATGGGAAAAGTTGAGGGTGGCTGTTGTCGATGTGTGCAGAGGGTCCCTAGTTCGTGCCCAGGGTAGGGGCGAGGAGGGGGACGGTAGCTATACTGTTACACTTTAAAACCCTCAACATACAAGCAATGCTTTTACACCTGTGATGGTCCACTCTGGGCACAGACGTCAGTTCAAGGTCTAGTTTTGATTTACATTTGGTTGAGTTGTCAACTAATGTGAAATCAACAAATGTCACCATGTCATTGGATTTAGGTTAAAAGAAATGCCCTTAAGTTGATGACTTTTTGCAAGTCCAATCAGTTTTCCACATTGATTCAACGTCTTAACATAGATTAGGGGGATTGAAATGACGTGGAAACAACGTTGATTCAACCTGTTTTTGCCCAGTGTCGGAGAAATGCAGCAATGATAGGAGTAACAAGAAGAATATACTGTATCAATCATCAGTAAACAGGTTCCTTGGACATTAGATTGAGGAAGTGAATGCCTATCAGTGGAAGTATGTAGAGAGAGCTGAGCCGAGAGGAAAGCAAGTGTACAAATGTACAGTTTATAAACCAGTTTATCAGCACGGTGTGAGTGTGTGTGTGTAGAGCCAGGCCCAGTGTAGGGGTAGACTGTACGTAGCCATGACTTTCTGAACATGTACAACTTACATAAAGTATTCCCACCCCTTGACTTTTTCCATGGTTGTCTAGCAATTATCAACAATCAATTTGACAAAGCTTGAAGAATTGTTTTTAAGAATAATGGGAAGATGTTGCACAATCCAGGTGTGGGAAGCTCTTAGAGACTTAAATCAGAAAACACTCACAGCTTTAATCGGCGCTGCCAAAGGTGCTTCTACAAAGAATTGACTCAGGCGTGTGAATACTTGTGTATTTGAGATATTTCTGTATTTCAATCTTAATACATTTGCAAAAATGTCTAACAACATGTTTTCATACATATATATGGGGTATTGTGTGTAGATGGGTGACAGAATCAATTGAATAAATGTTGAATTATAACACAGCAAAATGTGGAATAAGCCAAGAGGTATGAATACTTTCTGAAGGGACTGTATGTCTTAATATCCAGATTGTATGGAGCCTGTAAGAAAGTCTAGTTTCATAAGGCAGTTTAGGTATCCAGTTGATCAGTCATTAAATTGATAAGCTTCATACCTGGAGGCTCTCTGTTAACCAGTATGTTGTCTGCTGTAGTAGATGATATTGGAGTTAAGACAGTCAAGCTATCTCAACTGAAACATAATACAGTTGTAGAACTCACGTGAACACATCAGGGAGAAGTGGAGGATGTATACGCAGCAAACATCGCACCAAGCGCCCGAAAGACCTAGGTAGAAGGTGTGTTCCTCCCCCCTCATCCGGGAGTCTCTCTCACTGGGGGAGAATATGGTCCTCACATCCGGGGGCTTGAACCCCCTTTTCCTACTGCCGCGGCCAGGGCAGTCGTTCTCCGCGGGGTTCATCACCTTCACCGGCTCCGCTCTTCTCTCTTCGAGGTTTGGTAACGAGTCCGCTCTGATCTTGCTCCAGACCGCCTCGATGTTCTCCAGACTCCTGCTTGGAGTAGAGGTATGCCTCCGGGCGGCTCGGACTACCTTGACTTTCGAATGGTACATCCTGGGCGGGTTGAATAATTCCCCTCGACCGTAGTCCGCGGTCTTCGTCCTCAGTGCTGATTTATTACCGATATCCACAGCTAACGGTGATACGCCGATCACGCGATGTAGCGCATCGGTGAGTACTTCCTACTTTGGTGCATACTCTTACATTACCGCGCACTCTTTCGGGCACAGGCGACAGCAACGATGAGTCTTCTTCGCGCGCAACACAGAAGAGATACAGAACAATGTGTTTAGTAGGCGACATGTCATTTTACCTACATGTTGAAATCTACGGAACGCCGAGAAATCCACATTGTGTGAATAGATGACACTGCGTCCTCTCTCTGGCCTGTTCTTGTCTATAAGCAGGTTGAGCAGGTGCAGGAAACCGTTTGGGTTAATTTCAGTACAGACCACAAGAAATCTCCCCTCCCTCCATGAGTGACGTACCTGTACACGATACCTGCACATGTATGCTGTGCGTGATGATTTTGAGATTGCATTTCAATATAAAATTACCACTTGGTCCTAAATAATTTTACTCAATGTCAGGAGTCTTCAGCAGACCTATTTTTATTCAATATTGAAACAAATCAAACAGTCACAAAGCTGTCTAAATCAGTGTTAACATTGAACACTATAATCATAACATGGAATTTGTTTAATTATTCTTAAACAAGTCAGACATTCCAATGCATAGACTCAGCACACAGAATGACAGTGTGACCATATAGCAGTAAGAATAGACACACTTCCATACAGTATATGTAGGCTACAGTAGCTGCCCCAGTCTTTGGTCCAGTCATGGTTTAACCATATAGTGGTTCAATCTCTGGATCAACTGAGGACATAAGTCCTGGAGGTCTGGTATGTTGACAACTTTGGCAATGTTGATTCATGTAAACATTATTTGGATCAGACAGTATAGGATACATCAATAGTCGACAGTCATCATCATTATTATTCTTACAATAAAAAATAAAGTAAATAACTAAATATGAAGTAAAATAATCAAGTAAATATACATTTCATTCAGATGTTTCTATTTTTTTTTTTTTTTTTTTTTTTACATTCCTATAGTCCCAATTAAAATGTTAACAAAAACACCTGAATACTGTACTTTCATATACATTCTTATATCATATCAATGTATAATTCAAAAAAAGGAATAGGGTTTGAGATGAACAGTTTCTTATATACTATGACTCTGGAAGACAGTCTATATTTCTATGTGCAAAATCAATGTTAATTGGGCATGCAATATATTAACCTGAGTTGAAACTTCTCTAGGGGTTGGGGTTAGAGGGGGGCTACATCCAAATTCTCCACCCTTTCCCATCATGTATTTAACAAAGATGGAAACTCACTTTAGCCAATAACTACACCAATGAAATGCTGATCCATGGAAGAAAGTGTGCAAGAGCATACTTTGGGAAAAGGGTAGATAATCGGGAAGAACCAATGGGTGTATAGGATGGGGAAAATCCCTCTGACTCAGTCGACTTCCTCCTCATCATTCACAAACGCTTCCTCCTGTTGAGAGATAAATAAACTGTATTGACCAAAATCTCACAAAATACCATTGATATTTTTGTCAGCTGTAGATCATTGATAGGARCAAGAAGGTGGACCTCCAGTACTATAGGCAATATATATCTCTGTTTGTACGTACATATCCACCCTGCTGTCTGGCCCAGGAAGAGAAGTGATCCTGCAGGTATTTGGCTCCAAATCCTAGCACCCGGCTCATAGGGAGGCTGTCCACCGCTGACAGGCGACTGGTCACCTGGTGGAGCAGAGGGTTGAGACTTGACACAAAATGGCTGCCATGCACCAATGGGTATACATGCTTGTGGTACTCCAATGGGTGATTTAGCCACATACAATGTAAAGCACTTACAGGGACACTTTCTAAGACCCAGATTAAGCGTATTCCTGGAGTAAAAAAACACTTTCAATAGAGATTCTTGAGCATGCTTTTTAGTCCAGGAGTATGTTCAAATATGTGTCTGGGAAAATGACCATTAGATAGAAAAAGGATTGGGAAAAATGTTTTATGTAAATGTGATCCTGTCCTGATTACCTCACAAGTCAGGGCGATTTGGGCCCTGGGTGACCCCTGAGTGCTGGGGTCCGAGGTCAGGCCAAGTCTGCTGAGGAAGGTGGAGATGGTCCTCTCATACAAGCTGTAGCCAAAGAACTCTGAGGACAGAGAGGCGTCCTTCAGTACCTGCCAGGGACAGGATAGAGGACAGTAAAGTTTACAACCCAATCCCAACAAGTATTTTCTGGGTGAATGTCCATGTTATGAAAAATGAATGATGAATGATAAATGCGCCACCGTTTTTTCCCTGTTTCTCTTTGTGAGGGGAACCCAGTCTTGCAGATAGACTAATATTATCTGTGTTTAGAGTGACACCAAGTGGGCAGAGAACTACACAATCACACAGGTTCTACCTACAGAAACTGATATTTCCTGCCATACTTTACCTCCTCATTAAGTTTGTCTCCCGCTCCTCTCAGCAGAAGCCCCACCAGCCTCTCTATAGCATCTGAAAGGGAGAGATAAGAGGGTAAGGGTTAGAGGTCATAGGTAAAAAACAAAGAGGAGTTCAGGGTCGTATTGATTAAGGCACATCGTAAAAATACGTTTTTACTTGCGATTCTTATTTGACAAGTTCAGGTAGTCCCTCCCATTTTCAGTCCCTTTTCCATTTGGTGCCTAATGAACACATCCCAGATATGACAGCCGAGTTGGTCTTATACCTTCCTCTCCGTCAGTCTCCAGGTCCCCAGAACTGGAGCTCACTCCGTCAGCAATCTGAGTCAACCGGTCAGCTACCTTCTCCAGCTCATCTCTCACTAAACATGAAACAAACACACACAGCTTTAGTATGCTTGGCATGACAACAAACCATCTGCCTAAAGAAGAAACATATTTTAAAATGTAAGGAACAGTGTATTACACAAACGCATGCAATCAAACATCCCTCCCGTCTCACCTTCCCCTGATACAAACTCACCGTTGCCAAAGGATCTGAAGGAGGATCTCTGGGTGCCCGTTGGTGGTGGTGATGGTGTTCTTGGTGGTCCTGATGCTACAGCTGTACTGTCTCTGTGGGGTCGGATACAGCTCAACAAGCTCTGCAGCCTCATTCTCATCCCCTTCTTCTTCTTCTTCTTCTTAAATGTGTCTGCATGGACCTCTAGTGTCTGTGTGCCACCCGGCTGGGTGTCTGTGCCTTGAGGTAGCGGGCACAACACCTCCCTAGGTCTCCTCCTCTGGGCGTACACCATCATCAACCTGAACTCCACACTGTCCTCCATGCCATCCATATCCCCTGGCAGCCCAGCTTTGGCACTCCCATTCACATTACTGTTGGTACTCCCATTGGCATTGCTGTTTGCCATCTCCCTAAACAAAAATAAACAAACCAGAAACCGGAAGTGAGTGTATCGCTGCAACATCCTCCATTACACAAATCCAACAATATTGATCTGTAAGTTCTCCAATGCGGTTTAAAAACTGTTTATGAATGTATACTTTCCTGGAAGAGTGCAATGCAGTCAGCCCAAAGAGTACATTGGGAATAGAGAATGAGAATTTTCACTGAAAAAAACATTCAAACAAGCCTCTAGAGAGCAGCAGCAGTCATGTGTTGGTAAAGGGCATAACTGATGCCAAACAAATGGGAAGACAACATACCACGACACACCCTTTTGTCCTGTGAGTTCTCTCAGTCTGACATGACATCAATAAGTGACAGGTAGCCTAGTGGTTAGGACTTTGGGCCAGTAACTTAAAGGTTGCTAGTTTGAATCGCCAAGGTGAAAAAAAGCACTTGGAGTTGGGACATGCAAAAAATATATATTTCCAATTCGCATACATGTACAACACACTTGTAGCTGCCTAAATAGGACAAATATAAGTACCCACCAAATTATAATTATTTTTAAATTATCCGGAATGTCTTAAATAGTAGTGTGTACAATCATAAAGGCATCTTTTGACCAATGTGTAAAATAAAATGTGTTAATTGTGTAGATACTCCTCTAAGAAAGCCAATGGCTCAAACCTCATGTCGCCAACATAATTCGTTCAAAGGTTATTGGAGGGGATAATTCAATGGAGGTCAGAGGGAAAAAATAAAGAATTCTGGCAGGGGGGAGATTTTCGGCACAATACCGAGGTAAGATATATATCGACTTTGAGACATTACATGTAGCATTTTAGTATAACGTTACGCTTTTCATATTATTACGAAATTCTTGTTCTGGAAGATTTCTCACAAAAACAAGCATATCTCTGTGAAATTGTATCAATGTCTACTACCAGGCGCGTACTGGGAAACCAACTCGGGACAGTAAAACGTTAACAAAGTTGAAGTTAATAAATTGGCGCTTACTTATTTATCAAATAAAAAACCATGCCTACTTACGTGTAACGGTACTACGTCTGCGCTAGTTGCCAAAGTTTTAAGTTATAAATTCGCCGGTGAATGCGCGTTCTTCTGATTCTTAAAACTCTCGTTCTGCCTGCAAGCTGCTGCCTGTCGGACTGACTCCTGGTGTTTCTTTATAACCTGTCTTCCGTAAACGTCAGAGCGACGTTTGAATGTGGTCGAAATTGAAACCAAGTTGGCATGACGATTGTTTTACCTACATGTGAGAACCACCAAATAGTGACACGTCAACCCCGTGTCAGGTTATTTAAAGAAACAAAACAATGACACTGCTATTTTATCTGTTCTTCTAAATTGATAGTTATTCACATATTAGGACACAATTATACAATTCCTAATGTCTATCAAATGTAATAATACTGTATGAGTGCCCGTGCGGCAGTCGATTTCCGCGCTTATAAACCCAGGGTCGGTACAATACATACTTTAACTGCTTGCCAGTCTGTTCCCTGTCTGTATAGGCCATATCAACCTGCTGGCTGTAATGGGTAAAGGTTGAGACTATATTGCAGGCATAGTCTATGACTGATAAAAGCCACCTTCAAAATGGACAACAATAATATTCTATTCCATAAGGAAATCCCCAGAGTTAGTTTAAGAAGACACCCATGATATTCAACCACCCTACTATTTGTCCTCTAGCCCACTCTGAAGTCTGGGAGTCATTCACAGGCTTGTGTAAATGTGACTTTCACCCCATCTCAACAACAAACAATCATTCAAAACACAGGAAATTATGTCAGAGGCAAAGCAATAGTATTTTCTCTTGGAAGTATGTCTCATTATCTGGAGTCTTCCCCTGTGACATACCCTCAGTTAGCCTACCACACACACACACACACATTTTAACATGTTTTGTTGTGAACTTGTGACTCATACTGTTGTGACTCATGAGACATCCACAGGTAGTGCTGGAAAATGACGACACTTTATTATATCAGTTCCAGGTACTTAGACCTACATTAAATGTTGTTGATCATTGATAGATATGCTACCATACAGGTAAGCACGGGCATATTATGGGAAATAGTAAATGAACGGGTAAGCCGTCAGCAGGGTGGAGGAACGCACAAGCACACACGCACGCATATATTTGGATCATGTTTGACTATAGTGCAGGGGCGCAACTTTCACTGGGGATGGGGGGTCATGTCCCCCCCACATTCTGAAATTGCATTTTTGTCCCCCCAGTTTTATCATAGCAATGTGATTTAAAAAAAGGTGCTAACGGAGTGGTTTAGGATCATGCAGACCTTTCCGAGCGGTGGGGTAAGTTGTGAAGGCAAAGCATCTGGAAGGCTGGCTGGATCAGCACGGGAGAGTTGAGCATTGTTCAGTGTGTAAGTGTTGTGCCCATTCACCAAGTTGTAAAAGCAAGCAGAGCAGAGACTGGCTCCTCTTTAGTTGACTGATGTAGCTGGCAATGTAACTGCTGTTCAACTTTTATTTAATTAAATTTTTTACCCCTTTTTCTCCTCAATTTCGTCGTATCCAATTGGAAGTTACGGACTCGGGAGAGGCGAAGGTTGAGAGCCGCGCGCCCTCCGAAACACAACCCAGCCAAGCCGCACTGCTTCTTGACACAATGCCCACTTAACCCGGAAGCCAGCCGCACCAATGTGTTGGAGGGAACCGTGTCAGCGTGCACTGTACCCAGCCCGCTGCAGGAGTCGCTAGTGCGCGAGGGGACAAGAACATCCCTG
This sequence comes from Salvelinus sp. IW2-2015, assembly GCF_002910315.2. NCBI lineage: Eukaryota > Metazoa > Chordata > Actinopteri > Salmoniformes > Salmonidae > Salvelinus > Salvelinus sp. IW2-2015. The sequence continues at coordinate 12,080,588 of NC_036840.1, read as the reverse complement.
CCGGCCAAACCCTCCCCTAACCCGGACGACGCTGGGCTAATTGTGCGCCAGCCCCGTGGGTCTCCCGGTTGCTGCCGGTTGCGACAGAGCCTGGACTCTAACCAGACCACTGCGTCACTCGGGAGGCCCTAACTGCTGTTTAACTTAACAGAAAAAAAACAAAACTAGTGTTTATTCGCAGTGCTGAACTAGTATTGTAACTGATATGTAACGTTAGCTAATGTTTCATCCCCTCTCGACTGAGCTAGCTAGCTAGTACAGTAGCTACCACAGTCAGGTCAGCTCTAGCCTCTAGTTATCTGTCAGATAGTAATAATAGCTACTTCATACTGCTATCTAACAGCTGTTGTTTGTACGGGAATGTTTTGTAGCCTTTGTTTTGTCCCATTTCAAAAGTAAATGTACTTGGCTAGCTTTCGCCAGTTAATAATGGCGCCGGAGGGATGCTGTCCTATCGGCTCTTAACCAACCATTCTATTTTGTTTGTTTTTTCGCATTGATCGTAACTTGTTTTGTACATAATGTTGCTGCTACCGTCTCTTATGACCGAAAAGAGCTTCTGGACATCAGAAGTGCGATTGCTCACCTCAAACTGGACGAAGAGTTCTTCTTCAATGAGTCGAACGGGAGGGGATATACTACTACAGACACCTGACCAGGCCCAGATCCCCATGATTCGCTGGAGAAGAAAACAAAGATTTCGTAGAAAAAGATCAGGGTGTCTTGCGAGGATCAGGCGACGAGTGGCTAATCTGCCCTTGCCTTCCGTCCTGCTAACTAATGTTCAATCGCTGGAAAATAAATGGGACAAGCTGAAAGCATGTATATCCTACCAAAGGGACATTAAAAACTGTAATATCTTATTTTTCACCAAGTCGTGGCTGAACGACGACATTAATAACATACAGTTGGCGGGTTATACACTCCATCGGCAGGACAGAACAGCAGCATCTGGTAAGACAAGGGGCAAGGGCCTATGCATATATGTGAACAACAGCTGGTGCACGATATCTAAGGAAGTCTCAAGGTTTTGCTCGCCTGAGGTAGAGTATCTCATGATAAGCTGTAGACCACACTATGTACCTAGAGAGTTTATCATCTGTATTTTTCGTAGCTGTCTACATACCACCACAGACCGATGCTGGCACTAAAACCGGGCTCAATGAGCTGTATACCACCATAAGCAAACAGGAAAACGCTCATCCAGAGGCGACGCTCCTAGTGGCCGGGGACTTTAATGCAGGTAAACTTAAATCAGTTTTACCTAATTTCAATCAGCATGTTAAATGTGCAACCAGAGGAAAACAAATTCTAGACCACCTTTACTCCACACACAAAGACGCGTACAAAGCTCTCCCTCGCCCTCCATTTGGCAAATCTGACCATAATTCTATCCTCCTGATATCTGCTTACAAGCAAAAATTGAAGCAGGAAGTACCAGTGACTCGTTGTATAAAAAAGTGGTCAAATGAAGCAGATGCTAAACTACAGGACTGCTTTGCTAGCACAGACTGGAATTTTTTCCGGGATTCTTCCGATGACATTGAGGAGTACACCACATCAGTCACTGGCTTCATCAATAAGTACATCAAGGACGTCGTCTCCACAATGACTGTACGTATATACCCCAACCAGAAGCCATGGATTACAGAAAACATTCGCACTGAGCTAAAGGGTAGAGTTGCTGCTTTCAAGGAGCGGGACTCTAACCCGGAAGCTTATAAGAAATCCCGCTATGCCCTCTGATGAACCATCAATCAGGCAAAGCGTCAATACAGGACTAAGATCGAATCGTACTACACCAGCTCCGACACTCGTCGGATGTGGCAGGGCTTGCAAACTATTACAGACTACAAAGGAAACCACAGCCGAGAGCTGCCCAGTGACACGAGCCTACCGGACGGGCTAAATAACTGTAACACTGAAACATAAGTAACACTGAAACATGTATGAGAGCATCAGCTGTTACGGAAGACTGTGTGATCACGCTCTCCGCAGCCGATGTGAGTAAGACCTTCAAACAGGTCAACATTCACAAGGCCGCAGGGCCAGACGGATTACCAGGACGTGTAATACGATCATGCGCTGACCAACTGGCAAGTGTCTTCACTGCCATTTTCAACCTCTCCCTGTCTGAGTCTGTAATACCAACATGTTTCAAGCATAGTCCCTGTGCCCAAGAACACTAAGGTAACCTGCCTAAATGACTACCGACCTGTAGCACTCACGTCTGTAGACATGAAGTGCTTTGAAAGGCTGGTCATGGCTCACATCAACACCATTATCCCAGAAACCCTAGACCCACTCCAATTTGCATACCCCACCAACAGATCCACAGCTGATGCAATCTCTATTGCACTCCACACTGCCCTTTCACACCTGGACAAAATGACCACCTATGTGAGAATGCTATTCATTGACTACAGCTCAGCATTCCTGACAGGCAGCCCCCAGGTGGTAAGTGTAGGCAACAACACGGGGGTCCCTCAGGTGTGTGCTTAGTCCCCTCCTGTACTCCCGGTTCACCCACGACTGCGTGGCCAAGCATGACTCCAACACCATCATTAAGTTTGCTGATGACACAACAGTGGTAGGCCTGAACACCGACAACGATGAGACAGCCTATAGGGAGGTCAGAGACCTGACCGTGTGGTGCAAGGACAACAACCTCTCCCTCAATGTGATCAAGACAAAGGAGATGATTGTGGACTACAGGAAAAGGAGGACCGAGCATGCCCCCATTCTCATCGACGGGGTAGTAGTGGAGCAGATTGAGAGCTTCAAGTTCCTTGGCGTCCACATCACCAACAAACTAACATCGTCCAAGCACACCAGGACAGTTGTGAAGAGGGCACGCCAAAACCTATTCCCCTTCAGGAGACTGAAAAGATTTGGCATGGGTTCTCAGAACCTCAAAAGGTTTTACAGCTGCTCCATCAAAAGCATTGTGATGGGTTGCATCACTGCCTGGTATGGCAACTGCTCGGCCACCGACCGCAAGGCACTACAGAGGGTAGTGCGTACGGCCCAGTACATCACCGGGGCCAAGCTTCCTGCCACCCAGGACCTCTATACCAGGCGATGTCAGAGGAAGGCCCTAAAAATTGTCAAAGACTCCATAGACACCCTAGTCATAGACTGTTCTCTCTGCTACCACACGGCAAGCGGTACCGGAGCGCCAAGTCTAGGTCCAAGAGGCTCCTAAACAGCTTCTACCCCCAAGCCATAAGACTCCTGAACAGCTAATCAAATGGCTACCCAGACTATTTCCATTCCACTGTTATTATCTATGCATAGTCATTTTAATAACTCTACCTACATGTACATATTACCTCAATTACCTTGACACCGGTGCCCCCCCACATTGACATTAACTCTGTACCGGTACCTCCTGTATTTAGCTCCACTATTGTTATTTACTGCTGCTCTTTAATTATTTGTTCTTCTTCTCTCTTACTTTTTTAAAATTAGGTATTTTCTTAAAACTGCATTGTTGGTTAAGGGCTTGTAAGTAAGCATTTCACTGTAAGGTCTACACCTGTTGTATTCGGAGCATGTGACAAATAAAATGTGATTTGATTTAATGTACCGTTCGAGAGAGAGATGGCCCAAAGTTGGTTAACGTTAGCTATTCTTTTTGCCTCAATCACACTAGACCTGAATCAAATGATGAAACCATCGGCCAAACGATTGAAGATTGATATTGTGACGTTTTTTCAGTGCAATGTTAGTTTTATTCGTCAGTATGGCAATGTAACATTATTGATCTGTCAGTTTCCCTTGCTAATTCCCTACTTTTCACAGTGACACAGTAATAAACAGCTCTAATGTTACAGTCTTCACTGACATGGTGCATAGTAGAGGTATGCGCTGGACTCCCATCCGCTACTGCAAGAACTGTTCCCAAACACAACCGCAAGAACTGGTCGCAAACCCAACCGAGGTCCCAAAATGTTATTTTATGTGCCACAGCTCACTTGCCAGCCATTGTCCCAGCAATTTTGCACCCTGTAGGCAATATCAAATGCACAAAATAACTTAATAGGTAAAATTATTGGGCTATACAATAAAAAATGACCCACGGGCTTAGTAAATATTGCAAAAGAAAATCTAAGATTTTTACTTAAAATAATAGGCTTCTGGTTTACTTACATTTATATGTGTTGAAAAAGACWGGCATTTGCTAATAAAAATCCTAGGTAATATGCTTCTAAATTTCAACTAATATTTCTAAGTAACAACCAACAACTTACAAATATGATATTCAAATTATCATTATTGTGTTGGACTGACATGCTAGATCTAGTTATGAACGTCAATTGTGCTTGGAACATTTGAACATTGATCTTTCTCCTCTTGAATGGCCATGCGGCAGGTAAGGACCAAATTATAACTTGGAATGTAGTTTGGATCTCTCTACACATATTTTCAACGAAATGTCAAAAATACAGTCGTGGTTAAACGTTTTGAGAATGACAAATATTAATTTCCACAAAGTTTGCTGCTTCAATGTCTTTAGATATTTTTGTCAGATGTTACTATGGAATACTGCAGTATAATTACAAGCCGTTCATAAGTGTCAAAGGCTTTTATTGACAATTACATGAAGTTGATGCAAAGAGTCAATATTTGCAGTGTTGACCCTTCTTTTTCAAGATCTCTGCAATCCGCCCTGGCATGCTGTCAATTAACTTCTGGGCCACATCCTGACTGATGGCAGCCCATTCTTGCATAATCAATGCTTGGAGTTTGTGGGTTTTTGTTTGTCCACCCGCCTCTTGAGTATTGACCACAAGTTCTCAATGGGATTAAGGTCTGGGGAGTTTCCTGGCCATGGACCCAAAATATCGATGTTTTGTTCCCCGAGCCACTTAGTTATCACTTTTGTCTCATGGCAAGGAGCTCCATCATGCTGGAAAAGGCATTGTTCGTCACCAAACTGTTCCTGGATGGTTGGGAGAAGTTGCTCTCGGAGGATGTGTTGGTACCATTCTTTATTCATAGCTGTGTTCTTAGGCAAAATTGTGAGTGAGCCCACTCCCTTGGCTGAGAAGCAACCCCACACATGAATGGTCCCAGGATGCTTTACTGTTGGCATGACACAGGACTGATGGTAGCGCTCACCTTGTCTTCTCCGGACAAGCTTTTTTCCGGATGCCCCAAACAATCAAACAATCAACAATTCATCAGAGAAAATTACTTTACCCAGTCCTCAGCAGTCAAATCCCTGTACCTTTTGCAGAATATCAGTCTGTCCCTGATGTTTTTCCTGGAGAAAAGTGGCTTATTTTCTGCCCTTCTTGACACCAGGCCATCCTCCAAAAGTCTTCGCCTCACTGTGCGTGCAGATGCAATCACACCTGCCTGCTGCCATTCCTGAGCAAGCTCTGTACTGGTGGTGCCCCGATCCCGCAGCTGAATCAACTTTAGGAGACGGTCCTGGCACTTGCTGGACTTCCTTGGGCGCCCTGAAGCCTTCTTCACAACAATTGAACCGCTCTCCTTGAAGTTCTTGATGATTTGATAAATGGTTGATTTAGGTGCAATCTTACTGGCAGAAATATCCTTGCCTGTGAAGCCCTTTTTGTGCAAAGCAATGATGATGGTACGTGTTTCCTTGCAGTTAACCATGATTGACAAATGAAGAACAATGATTCCAAGCACCACCCTCCTTTTGAAGCTTCCAGTCTGTTATTCAAACTCAATCAGCATGACAGAGTGATCTCCAGCCTTGTCCTCGTCAACACTCCCACCTGTGTTAACAAGAGAATCACTGACATGTCAGCTGGTCCGTTTGTGGCAGGGCTGAAATGCAGTGGAAATGTTTTTGGGGGATTCAGTTCATTTGCATGGCAAAGAGGGACTTTGCAATTCATCTGATCACTCTTCATAACATTCTGGAGTATATGCAAATTGCCATCATACAAACTGAGGCAGCAGACTTTGAAAATTAATATTTGGGTCATTCTCAAAATGTATTCTGTATTCGTTAAATAATATTCTTCAAGTACGAAAAGCTTTTAGCAACCTAAAGGTTGCCAGAGTAAGTTATATTTTGATAAGCTAGGTAGTTAACGGCCATGATGTCTGTATAGTTAGTTAGTGGTGGGCATGCTAGTAGCTAACGTTAGTAAGTTAGCAGTGCATTTACTTGACTCAGCTCTGTTTAACTTTTGTCATTTCAGTGTAAGTGTTATATTAACCGAAATAGCTATGTAACATATTAGCTACCTAGGTTACCAAAAAATGCATCGGCAGCAAACATTACAGTAGAACTGAACACATGTGCCCATGCAAGGTAATGTTTGCCTGCTAGGCAAGCTACCCAGAAGAGACAGGTAGGAACAATACGTAACTAGCTAGCTAACTACACCTGTCCTTGCAGAAACCTTCTTGTTGTTCACGTATTCACATGTTCAAGGCAGCACTGCACACGTTGACCTTGTGCAGTCGTTATCTAGTCAATATCTAACAGCTAAACTAGCTAAATGAAATAATTGAGCTGGCTAGTAAGATAGATAACAAGCAGCTCTTCCAAGTCATCTTGGATTTCCGTTTTTTAGCTAGCTATCTAAAGCCGAAGCCATTTGAATGTTATTTTCCTTACATTGTCATATATTTTAATACAACTTCTCTTCTTTAGGTATAGGTGTTCAGACGTTCCTGAGTACTGGACATACCATAATTTCCAGAATACATTGACAAGGTATGTCAATATATTCAAATGTCTGTGTTTTCATTGTAACTCACATAAGAGCTTGTAGGGCCTCATAATTTCCGCAAAACTCAGACGGAATCCAGAAATTTAAACAGAATACAGGTACCCCTTGGACAGGATACACAGGATATTTTTACACAGTAACCCAACATTAGTGTGAATAATAGGTATTAGATATATACTGTATTTTTAAATCAACCAAATGGATTTAACACGTTAGGCAACAAAAAGTTAACACGGAATTCCAGAAAATAAAACAGCATTTGGGGGGGGRAAAAACAATAATTTCATAGGGCCCTATTAGTGTTTTACTCAATGCGTTGTTGCCCAGGCAGGTTTTGACCATGTGTGTCTTCCTTATTTTAGAATGAGACAGCAAATGGGGGCAGCAGGTGGTTAGAGCATTGGGCCAGTAACCAAAAGGTTGCTGGATCGAATCCCTGAGCTGACAAGGTAAAAATCTGTTCTGCCAACAAGCAACAAGGCATTTAACCCACTGTTCCCCCATAGGCTGTCATGGTAAAAATAATTTGTTCTTTAACTGACTTGCCTAGAAGGTTACACAAGTACTAATATGTTAAAGCTTATGTATACACAAAAAAATGAATTGATTTTATCTTAATTCTGTAGGGATCAGGCGGCACATGCAATGTAAGATCTCTAGTTTTGCTGCATTCAAGTACAAATACGTGACAACCACAACATTGTGAGTGCCAAAATGGCAAAGACCTTTTCATATCGAAGACAAGATGCCGTTCAGGCCCTTCCTGTGAAGGACTTCAAAGAAAGATGGCCAGCCCTGTTTGAGCCCACTCAGGTACAAAATACAGCTGAAAGAAAATAGTCAATGTAGGTAAAAAAAAAAAAAAGATATTCATTCAAATATTTTGTGTTGTCTTGACCTAATATTCTAATCTACAATTATATATGCATTAAAGATTAGTCTGAACATTCTCACTCTGCACATGCTTTGGGAGTGGTTTCCCAATAGCATTCTGGCTCTCAGATCATCTTTTGTCCTTATCTGTTCAGAAGATGTTTCCTCCCCCTTCTCTCTCAGATTAAGGAAGAGTTCAGAAGAATTATAACTGCTGCTCTTGAGTCCACCTTTATCCAGAAGCTGGACGAATATACACCAAAACTATTGGACTTGTTTAAGTCAAATGGAGGTGCTGTAAAGGTGGGAATGCAGAAAATCTTTGAAGTTCTGTACGGGGTATGCACAGTAACATCTTCACAATATTATATAGGTTATACTGTATGTATTTAGTTGCCGGTATTAAATACAATTATTTGTATAACATATTACAGTTCAACACCATCCAGGAAAGAAGAGACAGTGTGATCCGTGGCCTGATCATATACCTTGGCGAGAGGGTTGAAGACCTTATTACAGAATTTAAGGTAAAGGTTTTTATTTTTGTATCCTTATTTATCTCTAAATGAGGTGTCTTCATTTGTTTCCCTGTCCTCCTCAAGTTGCACAGTCAATGTAACAGCCTAGTCTGTTATTTCTTAATTTTTTTCACTCAGGATGCTGACGACACCATGATCCGAGAGGACCTCGTTCAGCATGTGATGAATGTGTTCACTGTGAAGGATCTGCACCAGAATATAGAGCATGGGATCTGCATCGAAGGAGCAGAGGTCCTGGCTGGTATTCCCAGTGTTACACAGCCATGTACCTTGCTTTTGGGCCTCATCTATGGCTTAAATCTAAGGTACCCCAAAGAACTGAAATATACCTTTGAGGTGTTCCAAAAAGTATTCTTGGAACTTGATGATCTCAAGACCTGCCCACGGGTCCAAGCTCTAAAGATGAAGTTATTTTTCAGTTTTCAGTGATATATAAAGATATCTATAAGAACTCTCAAAGGGCCACTCACAAACTGTGGTCTAAACCATACTCAGTAAGCTGAAAATCTAGTTGCTAGGTGGTATAGGAGCTACAGTTTACATTATGCTCTTTTTCAGGTGAAGTCATAAGAGACATTGTCAATTCCTGGTTAAAAAAACAGCTTTGTTTTAAAACCTACTTCATATGTACTAGTGGATTTCTGAGATTATTTGTAGTCAGGTGCAAGCTATCAACCCTAAATCCGTCAGCATGGGCACCCTAATAGACATTATCCTGACCAACCTGCCCTCCAAATACACCGCTGCTGTCTTCAATCAAGATCTCAGCGATCACTGCCTCATTGCCTGTATCCGCTGCGGGTCCGCGGTCAAACGACCACCCCTCATCACTATCAAACGCTCCCTAAAACACTTCTGCGAGCAGGCCTTTCTAATCGACCTGGCCCGGGTACCCTGGATGGATATTGACCTCATCCCGTCAGTTGAGGATGCCTGGTCATTCTTTAAAAGTTACTTCCTCACCATATTAGACAAGCATGCTCCGTTCAAAAAATGCAGAACTAAGAACAGATATAGCCCTTGGTTCACTCCAGACCTGACTGCCCTCGACCAGCACAAAAACATCTGTGGCGAACTGCAATAGCATCGAAGAGCCCACGCGATATGCAACTGTTCAGGGAAGTCAGGAACCAATACACGCAGTCAGTCAGGAAAGCAAAGGCCAGCTTTTTCAAGCAGAAATTTGCATCCTGTAGCTCTAACTCCACAAAGTTCTGGATACTGTAAGTCCATGGAGAACAAGAGCACCTCCTCCCAGCTGCCCACTGCACTGAGGCTAGGTAACACGGTCACCACCGATAAATCCGTGATGATCGAAGACTTCAACAAGCATTTCTCAATGGCTGGCCATGCCTTCCTCCTGGCGACTCCAACCTTGGCCAACAGCCCCCCCCCCCCCCCGCTGCTACTCGCCCAAGCCTCCCAGCTTCTCCTTTACCCAAATCCAGATAGCAGATGTTCTGAAAGAGCTGGAAAACCTGGACCCATACAAATCAGCTGGGCTTGACAATCTGGACCCCCTATTTCTGAAACTGTCCGCCGCCATTGTCGCACCCCCTATTACCAGCCTGTTCAACCTCTCCTTCGTATCATCTGAGATCCCCAAGGATTGGAAAGCTGCCGCGGTCATCCCCCTCTTCAAAGGGGGAGACACCCTGGACCCAAACTGTTACAGACCTATATCCATCCTGCCCTGCCTATCTAAGGTCTTCGAAAGCCAAGTCAACAAACAGATCACTGACCATCTCGAATCCCACCGTACCTTCTCCGCTGTGCAATCCGGTTTCCGAGCCGGTCACGGTGCACTTCAGCCACGCTCAAGGTACTAAATGATATCATAACCGGCATCGATAAAAGACAGTACTGTGCTGCCGTCTTCATCGACCTGGCAAAGGCTTTCGACTCTGTCAATCACCATATTCTTATCGGCAGACTCAGTAGCCTCGGTTTTTCTAATGACTGCCTTGCCTGGTTCACCAACTACTTTGCAGACAGAGTTCAGTGCGTCAAATCGGAAGGCATGCTGTCCGGTCCTCTGGCAGTCGTCTATGGGGGTACCACACGGGTTCATTCTCGGGCCGACTCTTTTCTCTGTATATATCAATGATGTGCTCTTGCTGCGGGCGATTCCCCTGATCCACCTCTACGCAGACGACACCATTCTGTATACTTCTGGCCCTTCTTTGGACACTGTGATAACCAACCTCCAAACGAGCTTCAATGCCATTCAACACTCCTTCCGTGCCTCCAACTGCTCTTAAACGCTAGTAAACCAAATGCATGCTCTTCAACCGTTCGCTGCCTGCACCGCCACGCCCGACTCAGCATCACCACCCTGGACGGTTTTGACCTAGAATATGTGGACATCTATAAGTACCTAGGTGTCTGGCTAGACTGCAAACTCTCCTTCCAGACTCATATCACACATCTCCAATCCAAAATCAGATCTAGAGTGCTTTCTATTTTCGCAACAGAGCCTCCTTCACTCACGCCGCCAAACTCACCCTAGTGAAACTGACTATCCTACCGATCCTCGACTTCGGCGATGTCATCTACAAATGGCTTCCAAAACTCTACTCAGCAAACTGGATGCAGTTTATCACAGTGCCATCCGTTTTGTTACTAAAGCACCTTATTCGACCCACCACTGGGACCTGTATGCCCTAGTCGCTGGCCCTCGCTACATGTTCGCCGTCAGACCCACTGGCTCCAGGTCATCTACAAGGCTATGCTAGGTAAAGTGCCGCCTTATCTCAGTTCACTGTCACGATGGCTACACCCACCCGTAGCACGCGCTCTAGCAGGTGTATCTCACTGATCATCCCTAAAGCCAAAACCTCATTTGGACGCCTTTCCTTCCAGTTCTCTGCTGCCTGCGACTGGAACGAATTGCAAAAATCTCTGAAGTTGGAGACTTTTATCTCCCTCAACAACTTTAAACATCTGCTATCCGAGCAGCTAACCGATCGCTGCAGCTGTACATAGTTCATCGGTATATAGCCCACCCAATTTACCTACCTCACCCTCCCCATACTGCTTTTATTTCCTTTTCTGCTTTTTTTGCACACCAGTATCTCTACTTGCACATGATCATCTGATGATTTACCATCCAGTGTTAATCTGCTAAATTGTAATATCTGATTTATTGCCTACCTCCTCATGCCTTTTGCACACATTGTATATAGATTCTCTTTTTTTCTTTTTTCTACCATGTTATTGACTTGTTTATTGTTTACTCCATGTGTAACTCTGTGTTGTTGTCTGTTCACACTGCTATGCTTTATCTTGGCCAGGTCGCAGTTGCAAATGAGAACTTGTTCTCAACTAGCCTACCTGGTTAAATAAAGGTGAAAAAATAAATAAAATAATAAAAATAAAAATCTGGATGTAACTTTACCTAAGGAGGCAAGGTGGAGTTATACCCAGAATGCTTATACCTGTCAAAATAATATGTCCATATGGGCTTCACTAGTGCAAATGGAGTCAGGTTTAAGGGACAATTTGGCATATATTTTGTAACAATATGTGCAATGTATGTTTTGAAAAACCATGTTTTGATTAATCTAAAACAGTTTGAATGAGGTTGTATTTGAGCTAAAGTTCATATTGTGCTTTGTGTAAAGTCTATTAAGATACATTTTTAATTTACGTTTCTGTTAAAATATTGCGTTGATGTTAAGGGGCACACAGAACACCAGAGAATTCTTGCCAAAATGTACAAGATGTGAGGTCAAAGTGCTAATCCCAAACTATCACCTAAACTTTATGCAGTTGTGAAGATCAGAAATTATTTGTAGTCAGGTGCAAGCTATCTGGATGTAACTTTACCTAAGGAGGCAAGGTGGAGTTATACCCTTAATGCTTACAGATTACAAAATAATGAGCTCTCCACAAATTCCTAAGGAGTAGGGTTTAAATGGCAATTTGAGATTGAAGTTTGAAGAAAACCTTTATTCAAAATAAAGGTGTTGAAGTTTGAAGTTGAACACTTGTTTCTTTTTTGCATATTCCCTTGTATAGAAATAATAATTTTTAGTAAATTATCCCAAGTATATTGAGGTAACTATTTGCATCAGCTTTTTAAGTATAGTTGTGAGTATATTTTTGAGTAGAAGGAACCCAATTTAAATATATTTTACTAACCTGAGTACCATAAGTAACTGAGCAAAAAACATTTGTAGATTAAACATAGAATATATATTACGATACTGAGTAAATTCAGCAAATTAAATTTACAATATTAGTTCTGTAACTGATTACATTAAGTATATCAAACTTATATCATTAGTTCTGGGACTTGAAGGACTTAAGCAGGTCAAACAAAAAAAAAACTTCTGAACGTGATAAAATTAAGTTGAATGAAAGGAATTTTTTAGATCCTGTTAGTTGTTTGCACTTAATATATTTGAGTTTGTAATGCACTAAAAGCGAAGTATATTATACTTAAATGATCCTCCTTGTTGGATTTACTTAAAAGGCTGATGCAAATAGTTAACAAAAAATATTTTTTACAGTGTATCAGCAGACAGTTGGAGAGACATGCACTTTCTCTTTAACTTTTTTCAAAGCCTACCTTTTAGGAGTGGGAAGATTTTCAGATGGAGAAATATGAGTGATCAATATTTTCAGGACTATTTATAGGCAATGTAGTAAACTATAGCCTAATCATAGGCCTATTAAGGAAGTACATGTCCTTGGAAAGATAACTGCCAGTGCTTCTCCACCTATGCATAGGCTTTAGCCTACTCTATCACACTCGCACATGATCTCGCAGGTATGGCTAATGAACTGGAAGCAGCAAGAATGATGACGTTGCTACGTTTTGCATAGGCCTATATGATATAGCCTACATTTTGGGAGGACGATTTGCAGGCAGAGACAAATAAAAATATGTGCTTTTAATACAATGAAAGAGGACCGTTTCCAAATAATCTGTGGGACAACAAAAATATTTTCATCCCAAAGTAGTCTGTCTGAACCCCTGCTCCCGCTGCAGCATGCAAAATGCGACCACGCGCAATGATCTCTGTCGGGACCCGCAGGTCCCACAGGCGTCCAGCGGGACACAACACTATGCTCATGTCTTATCAGGATCAGATGGTGACAGGGGTCCCAGCAGGGTCAGACAGCCAGTCTACGGAGCTCAGGTGAATTTTGTAGTAGGCCTATATTAAAAATATCAGTAAATGATACAAAGCTCCATCTTGAATTGATGGGTAGACTAACAGTAGCTACAGGACAACAGTTTAAACATAAAGCTACACTCCGGGATCTGGAAATAATGGTAATTTCAATTGTTGAACCATTGATTCTATTCTTGGATAATATAATGTATAAATGTACACCAAGGTAATTCTTTGTCATGCTTCATTTTAGGAGGATCAGATGGCGACAGGGGTCTCAGCAGGGTCAGGCAGCCAGGGAAGACCAGTCTGATGGAGGTGAGGTGAATTTTTGCAGATACAACACTTTATTCCCTCTGTGCAGCAAACACTGGACAAGCCAGGTGCTATTTTAAGGCAGTCTGACAAACCTCAAGTTGATTTCCAAACTGTATCAAATTTTCCTGATGACACAAAACATGTAAAACAAAAATGTGAGGAAGACCTGGTAGAAGCTATTGATGATGATGATGAATGGATACAGATATGTTTGAATGCCCCGTCATGATCATATAATCTCAGACATAAATTACTGCATTTTAAGGCCATCCATAGAACATACTACAGTGGCAAGAAAAATTGTGAACCCTTTGGAATACCTGGATTTCTGGTCATAAAATTTGATCTGATCTTCAAACACAGTCTGCTTAAACTAATAACACACAAACAATATGTTTTCATGTCTTTATTGAACACACCATATTATAACCATTCACAGTGCAGGGTGGGAAAAGTATGTGAACCCTTGGATTTAATAACTGGTTGACCCTCCTTTGGCAGCTATAACCTGAACCAAACGTTTTCTGTAGTTGCGGATCAGATCTGCACAACGGTCAGGAGGAATTTTGGACCATTACTCTTTACAAAACTAATTCAGATCATCAATATTCTTGGGATGTCTGGTGTGAACCGCTCTTTTGAGGTCATGCCACAGCATCTCAATCGGGTTGAGGTCAGGACTCTGACTGGGCCACTCCAGAAGGCGTATTTTCTTCTGTTGAAGCCATTCGGTTGTTGATTTACTTCTGTGTTTTGGGTCGTTGTCCTGTTGCATCACCCAACTTCTGTTGAGGTTCAATTGGCGGACAGATAGCCTTACATTCTCCTGCAAAATGTCTTGATAAACTTGGGAATTCATTTTTATGTTGATGATAGCAAGCTGTCCAGGCCCTGAGGCAGCAAAGCAGTCCCAAACCATGACTCTCCCTCTACCATACTTTACAGTTGGGAGGAGGTTTTGATGTTGGTGTGCTGTGCCTTTTTTCTCCAAACAACTCAACTTTAATTTCATCTGTCGACAGAATATTTTGCCAGTAGCGCTGTGGAACATCCAGATGCTCTTTTGCGAACTTTTGACTTTTTTGCAGCAATGTTTTTTTTGGACAGCAGTGGCTTCTTCCTCCCATGAACACCATTCTTGTTTAGTGTTTTACGTATCATAGACTCGTCAACAGAGATGTTAGCATGTTCCAGAGATTTCTTTAAGTCTTTAGCTGACATTCTAAGATTCTTCTTAACCTCATTGAGCATTCTGCGCTGTGCTCTAGCAGTCATCTTTGCAGGACGGCCACTCCTAGGGAGAGTAGCAACAGTGCTGAACTTTCTCCATTTATAGACAATTTGTCTTACCGTGGACTGATGAACATCAAGGCTTTTAGAGACACTTTTGTAACCCTTTCCAGCTTTATGCAAGTCAACAATTCTTAATCTTGGGTCTTCTGAGATCTCTTTTGTTCGAGGCATGGTTCACATCAGGCAATATTTCTTGTGAATAGTAAACTCAAATTTTGTGAGTTTTTTTATAGGGCAGGGCAGCTCTAACCAAGATCTACAATCTCGTCTCGATGATTGTACTCCAGGTCAGCTGACTCCTGACTCCAATTAGCTTTTGGATAAGTCATTATTAACCTAGGGGTTCACAATTTTTCCAACCTACATTGTGAATGTTTAAATGATGTATTCAACATAGACAAGAAAAATACAATAATGTGTGTGTTATTAGTTTAAGCAGACTGTGTTTGTCTGTTGTTGTGACTTAGATGAAGATCAGATCTAGTTTTATGAACAATTTATGCAGAAATCCAGATAATTCCAAAGGGTTCACATATGTTTTCTTGCCACTGTATATGCCAGTGAAACTGAATTACTCAGAAATGGCATTCCTCTGCTGGAGGTGTAAACACAAAAGGGGACATATTTGCATATGTTATGGTCTTGTGAAGAATGGCTGAATTCTGGCAAAGAGTATGTTCTTTTATCTCAGCATGTCTACAGATTCTCCCTTCTCCCTGTTTTTGTTTGCTTGGAAATGTTGATACTGGAGACTTATCTGAAGAAACTGTGTAACCAAGCATTTATACCGGCTAAGAAATGCATTGCCATTAATTGGAAGGTTGGTTATCCTCCCACAATGTCAAGTTACGTATCACTAGATTTGATTTATTACCAGATTAAGGGTATACTGGGCAACTTTCATAAGGCCTGGATGCCTTATATGGAATACAGTACGACTAAAGGAGTCTGTATTGAAAACATTCCCACGTCAGGGGAGATGCCTATATAGGCAACCCCTAGCTACTGAGCTGCTCAGTCCTGGCCCTTGTGGTCTGCCAGCCTGTGGGTTGTCACTCTAGCCTTGGCCTAACACCCCCGAAACCGAAAATGAATGTTTCACTAAGATCTGAAAGCTGAGTGGGGATTGTTGGGTTGGGGCGCTGCAGGGTGGTGGACCCCTAGGTACAGGGCGACCCAGCTATATTGTGTGCAAGTAAAAAGAGCTCTACACTATTATTACTATTAGTCCTATGAGATTAATTACATGGAGGATTTGCTGTTTCTGTGTGTTAATGTATATTTGAGGTGTATGTGGGTTTTTTGTTTTGTTTTTTGTTTCCAAACCTTCCCTTGGGAATTAAAGCAATTTAAGGTGTGAACTGCGAAATAACTTGTTGGGAGAGAGTTTAGTAATTGACTAGACTGGTGGGGGTCGTGCGTGCAGGTGTCCCGGGCTGACTGGTAGTTCTGGCTAAAATGGAATATAGAGGATGTCTTAATAAAGACAATCAAAAGTCTTTGTATTTTTTCAAGAGTTGTTCATTTGTTAGGCATTTGGTTAAAGGTGCAACACAATATTTATTATTGAATTACCTTAGATCTAATTCAGTCTTATTAATCACTTAAACATATTTAATAATGATATCTTACCTAGCTTGATGACTGTGGGCATTGTTGCTTACTTTTTGTTCTAAATGGAGAAGGCATATTGGATTGTGTAAAAATGCAGGAAATTAGCTTTAAAAAAAATTTATGGGGGAGGACCCCCTGAGCCCCCGCCAGGTTATGTCCCCTCAACTTCTAAAACCAAAGTGACACTCCTGCTCTAGTATATGTAGCATGGGTTGTGGGCGATTGAAGTACTACTTATCTTCAACCAGTGATACAGTCAGAGATCAACGGTGAAGAAGACATCTGGCTGGTAAGTGCAATCATGTAACGGCTGATTTCCCCCTCTTCGTCTGAAGAGGTGTAGGGATCGGACCAAAACGCAGCGAGGTATGAAGACATGAATGCTTTATTAAAGCCAGACGAACACGTAACACACTTGAGAAATTACAAAACAAAAAACAACGTAGACTGACCTGAACAAATGAACTTACATAAACACGAAGAACGCACAAACCGGTACAGACTAGAACAAACGATACAGTCCCGTGTGGTACTAACACGGAAGACAATCACCCACAAACAAACAGTGAGAACAGCCTACCTTAATATGGTTCTCAATCAGAGGAAACGTCAAACACCTGCCCCTGATTGAGAACCATATAAGGCTAATTAACAATGAACCTAAACAAGAAACAAATAACATAGACTGCCCACCCCAACTCACGCCCTGACCATACTAAACAAATACAAAAACAACGGAAAACAGGTCAGGAACGTGACAAATCAACCCGTTTTACATAGGTCTAACGGTCGATAGAATATGAATATAAATATTGTATGGTCGCCAACCCGTTTCATGATTACCCAATTAGATTTTGTGTGTGCTCAAACACTATAGAGTGTTTGAGCACTGGTTCTTTGATAGCAAATATTTTGTTTAAACATCCCACACCAGATTGCAAAAAAATATATACACTGCTCAAAAAAATAAAGGGAACACTTAAACAACACAATGTAACTCCAAGTCAATCACACTTCTGTGAAATCAAACTGTCCACTTAGGAAGCAACACTGATTGACAATACATTTCACATGCTGTTGTGCAAATGGAATAGACAAAAGGTGGAAATTATAGGCAATTAGCAAGACACCCCCCAATAAAGGACTGGTTCTGCAGGTGGTGACCACAGACCACTTCTCAGTTCCTATGCTTCCTGGCTGATGTTTTGGTCACTTTTGAATGCTGGCGGTGCTTTCACTCTAGTGGTAGCATGAGACGGTGTCTACAACCCACACAAGTGGCTCAGGTAGTGCAGCTCATCCAGGATGGCACATCAATGCGAGCTGTGGCAAGAAGGTTTGCTGTGTCTGTCAGCGTAGTGTCCAGAGCATGGAGGCGCTACCAGGAGACAGGCCAGTACATCAGGAGACGTGGAGGAGGCCGTAGGAGGGCAACAACCCAGCAGCAGGACCGCTACCTCCGCCTTTGTGCAAGGAGGAGCACTGCCAGAGCCCTGCAAAATGACCTCCAGCAGGCCACAAATGTGCATGTATCAGCAGTATGTTCAGTCCGTAGATGGAAATTGAGATGAAATATATAAAAAAAATATATGAAATATATACGAAGATAAGATACGGAAAATTCCAGAAAATTATGTCATGGCTTTAGAAGCTTCTGATAGGCTAATTGACATCATTTGAGTCAATTGAAGGTGTACCTGTGGATGTATTTCAAGGCCTACCATCAGACTCAGTGCCTCTTTGCTTGACATCATGGGAAAATCTAAAGAAATCAGTCAAGATCCCAGATTTTTGGGGGGGAGACTTCCACAAGTCTGGTTCATCCTAGGGAGCAATTTCCAAACACCTGAAGGAACCACGTTCATCTGTACAAACAATAGTACGCAAGTATAAACACAAAGCCATCACAAAGCCCTGACCTAATCCTATAGAAAATATGTGGGCAGAACTGAAAAAGCGTGTGCGAGCAAGGAGGCCTACAAACCTGACTCGGTTACACCAGCTCTGTCAGGAGGAATGGGTCAAAATTCACCCAACTTATTGTGGGAAGCTTGTGGAAGGCTACCTGAAATGTTTGACGCAAGTTAAACAATTTAAAGGCAATGCTACCAAATACTAATTGAGTGTATGTAAACCTCTGACCCACTGGGAATGTGATGAAAGAAATAAAAGCTGAAATAAATAATTCTCTCTACTATTATTCTGACATTTCACATTCTTAAAATAAAGTGGTGATCCTAACTGACCTAAGACAAGGCATTTTTACTAGGATTAAATGTCAGGAATTGTAAAAAACTGAGTTTAAATGTATTTGGCTAAGGTGTATGTAAACTTCTGACTTCAACTGTATATGCACGGGACAGGACAAGACAAACAGACATCCGACTGCTACGCCATCTTGGAAACATGTTTACCATGTGTTTGATCCCATTCCATTGGCTCCTTCCAGACATTATTATTAGCCATCCTCTCAGCAGCAGCCTCCACTGCTTTATATACGTCATTGTCCACCCAGTCAGAAGACCTCACCACTGTGTATTTTAGGCCAGGGATACAGCAGGGTTAGTGCTATCTGGCATCCTTGGGACATCCCTACCCTAAACCCTATTTAATGTTTTACCATTATTCATTATAAACCCTAACCTTAACTATTACCTAACCTTAGTAACCATAACCTTAACCATTTTCAACTTCGATATGGTGACGTCAGAATTGGACGTCCAAAGGATTCCGAATAGCAACGAATAGCAGCAGGGCTTTTGTGGACAGGGTAGCAGCACCCTCATGTGGCTGTCAAAGAACATGACCACAGAGAACATGACCCACAGACAGCAAAGAGATGCCAATCACAATGCGTCATACACTTATGCAACATGATTGGTCGTTGGTGTAGGGGGTAAACCCATGTTTGATCATGTGACGTTGGTCGTATAAATACTTAGAACCTCGCGACATTAACGCAGCCCAATTTTTTTTTGAGGGAAAATGTATCTTCTTCGCCCACAGTCTTTCTCCAGGATTGCTTTTAATTCTTTTCTCTCTACCGTGCCACGGAAAGATTGTCAATTTATGAGACAGTTTAATAAAAACTGGTCGTGTGTCGGCTGATTTATTTTAGCTCATATTTTCATATTTCTGCACGAAAATGCCAAGGTCCAAGAAGAGGAGTTCCAGGGGTAAGTAAATCGCTACAGACCGGGTTGTTTTTGGCCCTCTCTTGTGGTTTGAGTTTTATGCATTGTAGGAGTTGTAGTTATGTGCATTCTTAAAGCGTGTTGAGATCAACGACAAGTAATGTCTGACAGGACTACAAAAGTGGCATCATTGCCTATGTTGACATCAGGCCAAGAGCTTTCAGACAAAGAACTCTCGCTTTCTCTTAAAATAATTGTTATTAACTTCAACAATCAATATCATATTGTTTGCCGACATTATTGTATAAGTATTGTGATTATAGAAATGACACCCGATACTGCGATTACATTATTTTTAGGTTGACTTTTGAAACGAATTTGTTACCTAGCAACTAACGTCAGTTTGCCAGTGATTAGTCGTGTGTGTTAGTTTTTAGCAAGTTCTCTTGGACTCCCTTCCTGCAAAGGGATGGGTTGTTTCAGTACACTAACATTGGTTGGAAGGACGCCACAACATTTGAGTGAGGTCGGCAGCCAATGAAGTCAAATAATGGGCGGATTCGATTATGCTGAGCCGCAGGGCACCGGCCTATTTCCCGTGACGTTAACAGGCAATAACGGCGAGGGAGGAGCGCCCATCTCAAATCGAACAGTTATTTGCGCCGGTTATTTGCGCCGTTGCAGAGGGTCCCTGGTTCGAGCCCAGGTAGGGGCGAGGAGAGGGATGGAAGCTATACTGTGACAAATGCCTTTTTTTCCAGAATTGTCTGTTCAGTGCTATGGTCTGAGAAGGAAGCAATGGATTGCCACGTGAACATGGTCACGTTTACACACAGCAGAGCAGACAGTGTGGCCCTTCCTCTCAGATGGCAACAGTCTTATCATAATAAACTGCACCAGCTGGGTTTAGATTCTGTCACTGCCTGGCCAGCTACCCACTTAAGGAGCTAGGGACCCCTTGACTTTGAGGGGAGCGAATATCAAGTGCATATCCCATAAGAGTAGCTATATGGCTTAAAGTTCTACATTGTGCTTGCATGGATGTGTACAAGTTAAACCCCCAGAGTAGAATACACACATTGTACCATGACTATGTATGATTTTTTTTTGGGGGGGGGGGTGGTCATGTAATTGTTTCAGGGGGGGCTCATGGAGCTGTGCAACCTTTCAGCGATGAGGATGCCTCCATCGAGACCCTCAGCCACTGCAGCAGCTTCAGTGATGCCATGAGTGTGGCAGACGAAGGTATGTGATTGTGTGTACACATGCTTGCCTGTGTCCCATTTATAAAGCAACAAAGTCCAAGTAAAAAAATAAGAAAGTACTGTAACCTGTGAAGTTGTGATAAATGTCAAACAGCCTTTTTATGTTTCTATCTTAAATGGTTTCAAAGAATACGATCTACTAGGGGAATAGCATCGTACAATTCTGTATTTCTCATGGTGTTTTGTATTCATCTTCCTATCTGTAGGAGGGGAGGCAGCTGAGGAGACAGCCCAGGAAGATTTACAGTACAAGCTGAATGTTTTCATTGACAGCACTGTGGATAAGAGGCAAGTCTAAACCATTGTGGGGGAAATTGATCTACCTGCTATTTCTGTTAGCTGTATTGTGTTCAGAAGATGTGGAACCAGATCACATCATAGGCCTAGAACTGGATCGACAGAACCATCATGTTAACTAATGAACACAATGCAACAAGACGTCACCCTTTCCATTCATAAGATTGCTGCTGAAAACTGAATTGTGTAGCTGTTACATAAGCTACTGCAAACACTAGGCCTACATCTTTACTGTTCTCCTACCTCATTGACAGTGCCAAGACCAGACAAGGAGCTCTGGACGGGCTGAAGGCTGCCATGGCAACTAGGATCCTGTACGAGTTCATTTCAGACAGGAGGATGACCATCACCGACAGCATTGAGCGCTGTCTCAAGAAAGGTTCGCTACTACAGGCTTTCAGTCTTTCACCAAGTCACGCTTCATATTCAACGAATACCAATACAGACCCAGGTTGGAGGTATTGAGTGTTCAGCAGTTACTATAACCCCTTAAAGTTACTGATAATGGTAGTTGACTCTAGCCACTCACATCTGTCATCTTTAATCTGAGCCTAGAGTAAAGTCTTTGTCCTCAGGCCTGGAGGGAAGGCAAAGTCATTCCGGTACCCAAGAGTGGCAACGCAGACCTATCAGCTTGCTGCGAGGGCTTAGCAAATTGTTACATTTAAAAAAAACAAATTTAACTGCCTGTAGCTCAGGACCTGAAGCAAGGATATGCATATTCTTGATACCATTTGAAAGGAAATACTGATGTTTTTGGAAATGTGAAATTGATGTAGGAGAATATAACACATTAGCTCTGGTAAGCCTCTTTGAAATGCAAGAGAAAGGCCAGACAGTGATGTAGGATTCTAGGTGTAATTTAGATGTTGTACACAAGATGGCAGCAATGTGTGCAAAATTTCAGACAGATCCAGTGAAGAATTACATCACTACACAATATTTTGTATCAAGTCTGCCAGGAGTTTGCCCAAATGTGCCGAATTGGTCAATTTATACATTTTCGAGTACATAACTAGAGATCATACAGAAATGCTATGGTAATAAAAAAAATTATGTTTACGAACTCCTAGGAATGTCATACAAGATGGATCATTAGCTTCCCTACAGAAAAGACACTAACCTTCACACATCTAGATGGTGGGGTGGGAGTGGAGCCAGAGACGGCATTGGGGTCAAACTGTAGAACCCAGTTCCTACATTTGAATATTAAAAATAGATTTTATCAAACAAAACTACGCTACATTTTTATCTCTGGGACCCCCAGGATGACAAATCAGAGCAAGATTACTGAATGTAAGTACATTATTTACCTTTAGAGGTCAATGTATCAAACCAAGTGCTGTGATAAGTGTTTTGTTGTCACTATCCTCAAACAATGGCATGGTATTTTTTCACTAGTGGCTACTGTAAATTGGAGACAGATTAAATTATTGTTAGTTTAACTGCATTCTGCCCATATAAGATATGTCTATGTCCCGGAAAGTTGGCTGTTTACAAAGTCATTCTAGTCACCTAATTGCATATTGAGCAACAACTGACCCAATTTAGGGACACCGCATGCCAGTCTCTCTTGGCTACGAGTTGAGGAAAGACTGACTGCGTCACTCGTTTAAAAAATAATAATAATGTGTTGGAAATTCCAAATTATTTTCAATTTAAACTCACACTTACCCCACCAGACATGCCTCCAAGGGTATTTTCAGTCCCCAGGTCCAGAACAAATTCAAGGTAATGTACAGTATTATACAGAGCCATGAGTGCATGGAACTCCCATCTTATATTGCGCAAGCGAACAGTAAACCTGGTTTCAAGAAACAAATACAACGCCTCTCCCCCATGTGACCTACTTGTGTGTATGTACTGACATGTATGTGGAACTGATTGATGCGCGCACACTACATGTTCATGCATGTCAAATCTTTTGTCTGTAATGTATTTGTTTTTTGTCAGACCCCAGTAAGACTAGCTGTTGCTAATGGGGATCCTAATAAATCCAATCCCTCTCTCAGGTAAAGGACAGGAGCAGTGTGCAGCAGCCTCCCTGGCCTGTCTGCTGTGTATTCAGCTGGGCTCAGGCGTTGAGAGCGAGGAGGTGTTCAAGACCCTCAAACCCATTTTCAAGAACATTCTGTTGGATGGAGCGGCCAACATCCAAACCAGACAAGCGGTGAGTATCTGCCTGGAACCTGTAATTTAAAATAAATTTGGTTTGCTATAAGTGGCCTTTATTGTTCTACTGAAAGCCTTTTCTTTCTTTTATAGTGCGCAACAAGTTTGGGCCTGTGCACTCTCGTGGTGGAAGATGACATCCTGGTATGTGGCTGTATTTGACGTTCCAATGTGATATTCTCTATGCTTGAGTGTGTGCTTGGAAATACTTTGTTTTGCTGAAAAATTTGGCATTCTGTTTTAGAATTTTATTCTGTTCAGCGTTTGGCACAAGCTACAGAAACCAAGACTACTGTCCAAATGTCTGCATAGTCAAATCTCACCCTTGTTAAACATAAATGATTAACCCCTTTCTCTCTGGGTCTCCAGGATGTGTATGCTACCATGGCGAGCTTTGAGAGTTTGTTCATGCGTTCCTATGTGAAGGAGGATGGGAGTCGCCCCTCTCTCAACCCCCAGACCACCCTGCTCCACACCAATGCCCTCCTCTCCTGGGCCCTGCTGCTCACAATCTGCACAGGCAGCCAGGTCAAAGCAGTCACACGCAAGTATGTACTCACACAAGCACTTTAACTTGAACCTCGAAGTCTCTCTGGGACCCGACTTTCAGGCCGCTTCAGCCTGTAGGTCATTGGATGCATCTGATCAAAACAATATAGTGAATGTGTGCTTGAGATGTCCTTACCTGTCCAGTTGTCTTACCGGTGTAGATAAAGGAAATATCATGGTGACAGGGAGTCTAAAATTGAAAGTCTACTTGTTTTTGACTGAAATGTTTCTTTCAGGCACCTGCCCAAACTACCCCGGTTGTTGGAGAATGACGACGTCAACATGAGGATAGCAGCGGGAGAGACCATCGCTCTGCTGTTTGAGCTGGCTAGGGACATGGACCCTGTAAGTGCTCACCTGTTCTTTGGTCTGTGGCTCAGTTCCATTTAAATTCAGGAGAATCATTTTATTTAATTTAGAAAGTGCTGTTCAAATCTTGCATTGGATTTTCAATCCCCTTGTACTGGGGATGGGGGGTGGGGGGGGGGGTTGAAATTTCACTTTTCTAATAGCATCATGAGTTTTTCGGATATCTGGACATTCTAAATAATGTACAGTACCAGTCAAAAGTTTGGACCAACCTACTCATTTATTATTATTTTTTTACTATTTTCTGCATTGTAGCATAATAGTGAAGACATGGAATCATGAAGTAACAAGTGTCAAACTAATCAAAATGTATTTTAGATTCTTCAAAGTAGCCACGCTTTGCCTTGATGACAGCTTTGCACACTCTTGGCATTCTCTCAACCAGCTTCACCTGGAATGCTTTTCCAAAGGTCTTGAAGGAGATCCTACATGTGCTGAGCACTTGTTTGCTGCCCAACTCATCCAACTCATCCCAAATGATCTCAATTGGGTTGGGGTCGGGTGATTGTGGAGGCCAGGTCATCTGATGCAGCACTCATCACTCTCCTTCTTGGTCAAATAGCCCTTACACATCCTGGAGGTGTGTTGGGTCATTGGCCCGTTGAAAAACAAATGATAGTCCCACAAAGCGCAAACCAGTTCGGATGGTGTATTGCTGCAGAATGCTTTGGTAGCCATGCTGGTTTAGTGTGCCTTGAATTCTAAATAAATCACAGACAGGGTCACCAGCAAAGCACCCCCACACATCACACCTCCGAGCTTCACGGTGGGAACCACACATGCGGAGATMATCTGTTCACCTACTCTGCATCTCACAAAGACATGGCGGTTAGAACCCAAAATCTCTAATTTGGACTCATCAGACCAAAGGACCGATTTCCACCAGTCTAATGTCCGTTCATGTTTCTTGGCCCAAGGAAGTCTCTTTTTCTTATTGGTGTCCTTTAGTAGTGGTTTCTTTGCAGCAATTCAACCATGAAGGCCTGATTCACGCAGTCTCCTCTGAACAATTGATGTTGTGTGTTACTTGAACTCTGTAGCATTTATTTAAGGCTGCAATTTCTGAGGCTGGTAACTTAAATTAACTTTTCCTCTGAAGCAGAGTTAACTCTGGGTCTTCCTTTCCTGTGGCAGACCTCATGAGAGCCAGTTTCATAGCGCTTGATGGTTTTTGCGACCTGCACTTGAAGAAACTTAGTTTTTCTCAAATTTTTCGTATTGACTTGACCTTCATGTCTGGATGGACTGTTGTTTCTCTTTGCTTATTTGAGCTGTTCTTGCCATAATATGGACTTGGTCTTTTACCAAATAGGGCTGTCTTCTGTATACCACCCCTTCCTTGTCACAACACAACTGATTGGCTCAAACAGGAGGAAATAAATTCCACAAATTAACAAGTCACACCTGTTAATTCAGATACATTCCAGGTGACAACCTCATGAAACTGGTTGAGAGAATGTCAAGTGCAAAGGGTGGTTACTTTGAAGAATATAAAATATATTTTGATTTGTTTAACACTTGTTTTGGCTACTACATGATTCCATGTGTTATTTCATAGTTTATCTTCACTGTTCTATAATGTAGAAAATAGTACAAATAAAGAAATCCTTCAATGAGTAGGTGTGTTTAAACTTTTGACATGTACTGTGTGTGTATATATATTCACACACACACACACACACACACACACACACACACACACACACACGAGGGCACGCATACACACAGTAAGTAGTCTACTGAAGAAACACTATCCCTCCAGCGCCTATAGCCGACTTAAAAAACAACACACTTAACTTCTCTGGGACATGTGGGACGGTAGCGTCCCACCTAACCAACAGCCAGTGAAATTGCAGGGTGCCAAATTCAAAACAACAAATCTCATAATTAATTCCTCAAAAATACAAGTATTATACACCATTTTAAAGAAACGTCTCGTTAATCCAGCCAAGTGTCTGATTTCAAAAAGGATTTACGGCAAAAGCACACCTTGCGATTATGTTAAGTCAGTACATAGCCACAGAAAAACACAGCCATTTTTCCAGCCAAAGAGAGGAGTAACACAAAGCAGAAATAGAGTTAAAATTAATCACTAACCTTTGATCTTCATCAGATGACACTCATAGGACTTCATGTTACACAATACATGTATGTTTTGTTCRGTAAAGTTCATATTTATATCCAAAAATCTGAGTTTAGGCGGGACGCTACTGTCTCACTTGGCCAAAAGCCAGAGAAAATGCAGCGCGCAAAATTCAAAATAAAATACTATAAAAATCWAACTTTCATTAAATCACACATGAAAGATACCAAATTAAAGCTACACTGGTTGCGAATCCAGCCAACATGTCAGAATTCAAATAGGCTTTTCGGCGAAAGCAAACTATGCTATTTTCTGAGGATAGCAACATTGTAAACAAAGAGAAGCATATTTCAACCCTGCAGGCGCGACACAAAACGCAGAAATAAAAATATAATTCATGCCTTACCTTTTGACGAGCTTCTGTTGGCACGCCAATATGTCCCATAAACATCACAAATGGTCCTTTTGTTCGATTAATTCCATATATATATATATATATATATATATATATATATATACAGTGGGGAGAACAAGTATTTGATACACTGACAATTTTGCAGGTTTTCCTACTTACAAAGCATGTAGAGGTCTGTAATTTTTATCATAGGTACACTTCAACTGTGAGAGACGGAATCTCAAGAAAATCACATTGTATGATTTTTAAGTAATTAATTTGCATTTTATTGCATGACATAAGTATTTGATACATCAGAAAAGTAGAACTGAATATTTGGTACAGAAACCTTAGTTTGCAATTACAGAGATCATACGTTTCCTGTAGTTCTTGACCAGGTTTGCACACACTGCAGCAGGGATTTTGGCCCACTCCTCCATACAGACCTTCTCCAGATCCTTCAGGTTTCGGGGCTGTCGCTGGGCAATACGGACTTTCGGCTCCCTCCAAAGATTTTCTATTGGGTTCAGGTCTGGAGACTGGCTAGGCCACTCCAGGACCTTGAGATGCTTCTTACGGAGCCACTCCTTAGTTGCCCTGGCTGTGTGTTTCGAGTCGTTGTCATGCTGGAAGACCCAGCCACGACCCATCTTCAATGCTCTTACTGAGGGAAGGAGGTTGTTGGTCAAGATCTCGCGATACATGGCCCCATCCATCCTCCCTTCAATACGGTGCAGTCGTCCTGTCCCCTTTGCAGAAAAGCATCCCCAAAGAATGATGTTTCCACCTCCATGCTTCACGGTTGGGATGGTGTTCTTGGGGTTGTACTCATCCTTCTATTCCTCCAAACACGGCGAGTGGAGTTTAGAGCAAAAAGCTCTATTTTTGTCTCATCAGACCACATGACCTTCTCCCATTCCTCCTCTGGATCATCCAGATGGTCATTGGCAAACTTCAGACGGGCCTGGACATGCGCTGGCTTGAGCAGGGGGACCTTGCGTGCGCTGCAGGATTTTAATCCATGACGGCGTAGTGTATTACTAATGGTTTTCTTTGAGACTGTGGTCCCAGCTCTCTTCAGGTCATTGACCAGGTCCTGCCGTGTAGTTCTGGGCTGATCCCTCACATTCCTCATGATCATTGATGCCCCACGAGGTGAGATCTTGCATGGAGCCCCAGACCGAGGGTGATTGACCGTCATCTTGAACTTCTTCCATTTTCTAATAATTGTGCCAACAGTTGTTGCCTTCTCACCAAGCTGCTTGGCTATTGTCCTGTAGCCCATCCCAGCCTTGTACCTGTCTCTTATACACATCTAGATGTGTATAAGAGACAGGGTGCAGTTAATACAGGTAATGAGTGGAGAACAGGAGGGCTTCTTAAAGAAAAACTAACAGGTCTGTGAGAGCCGGAATTCTTACTGGTTGGTAGGTGATCAAATACTTATGTCATGCAATAAAATGCAAATTAATTACTTAAAAATCATACAATGTGATTTTCTGGATTTTTGTTTTAGATTCCGTCTCTCACAGTTGAAGTGTACCTATGATAAAAATGACAGACCTCTACATGCTTTGTAAGTAGGAAAACCTGCAAAATCGGCAGTGTATCAAATACTTGTTCTCCCCACTGTATATCCAAAATGTCCATTTTTTTTGGCGCGTTTGATCCAGAAAAACACCGGTTCCAACTTGCTCAAACGTGGCTACAAAATATCTCAAAGGTTACCTGTAAACTTTGCCAAAACATTTCAAACTACTTTTGTAATACAACTTTAGGTATTTTTTTATGTAAATAATCGATAAAATTGAAGACGGGATGGGATGATCTGTGTTCAATACAGGATTAAAACAAACTGTAGCATGCTTTCTGGTTACGCGCCTCAAACAAAGTACACTTCACTCGACTCTCGTTCTGAACAGGGCTACTTCTTCATTACACAAAGGAAAAACCTTCAACCAATTTCTCAAGACTGTTGACATCCAGTGGAAGCGGTAGGAACTGCAAGAAGGTCAATTAGAAATCTGGATTCCCAATGAAAATCCATTGAAAAGAGTGACCTCAAAAAAATCTGAATGGCTTGTCCTCGAGGTTTTGCCTGCTAAATAAGTTCTGTTATACTCAGACATGATTTAAACAGTTTTAGAAACTTCAGTGTTTTCTACCCAAATCTACTAATAATATGCATATCTTATCTTCTGGGGATGAGTAGCTGGCAGTTGAATTTGGGTATGCTTTTCATCCAAACGTGAAAATGCTGCCCCCTATCCTAGAAGTTAACTCACATCACTTGCTTTTAGAACATGTCCATCAATAAAAGTAAAGGGCTCTCTGTGCATCTGTTTCTAGCATGTCATTTATCTTTGTTCGAAGAAAATGTCTTCTCTTTTTCTACAATGTAAAAAACTAAAACCCTTGAATGAGTAGGTATCCAAACTTTTGATTGTTAATGCATGTTTTTTTTTACCTGAGCACTGCTGCGCATGGGAGAGGCTGTGGTGGTGCCTGTTAGATTTGAGCGAGCAGACGTCGGCAGAGATAGGGATGCTACAGCCAAGACTAGCTAACTTGTCGCAATGTTATTTATTCCAGTTAGCCTTGCCTCAGCCTGTCTTGACTGGAGTAGCCTTGAAAAGCTAGCTAGTTGAGGCAACATTTTGAAATGGCCTTCCTGTTAGTTGCTCGTTGTAGCCTACTCCTTCTCATTTCGGTCACTTTTATAATTCTGTAACTTTATTCCATTTTGCATTGCGATAGTTAACTCTCACTGCATATGCTAAACATTTAGCTGCTTTGATTGGCTAACACAAACAACAAGCTACAGGTGAAGGCTCCAGTTTTGCTTGTTTTATTGGGGCACTTCATAAAAACGACATTGTAAAATGTATAATTTGTAGTGTTATGGTATAACAATGTCACATGGATATTTTAATTTAGAAAAAGTATTTTCAGTTCAAATATACCTACCTATAAAGTTTTTGCTCAAATGAATACTCACACAAGTATTTGAATACTAATGTCTGTTTTGGATATTTATATAGCTGTGCACATCCCCATCCTGTACTGAATTTAAAATAGGATTTGACTGAAATGCAGTGCCAGCATAGCGTGTTCATCTGTAAACACTTTAGTAATGACTGACCTGTGCTCTGATGGGATGTTCTCAGGCGTTTGAGTATGATGACTGGGAGCCCCTCTGTGAAAAGCTGAACTCTCTGGCCACCGACTGCAACAAACACCGTGCCAAGACTGACAAGAGGAAGCAGAGGTCTGTGTTCAGGGATGTGCTCAAGTCGGTGGAGGTGAGTGGACAGATTATACAATAGTAGATCACTGTGGGGAATAGAACTTGAATTTCATGTGATGACTCATGGCTGATTCATGGCGTGAGTTCTGTGTGCCTGTGTTGATAGCTGGTTGCCATTGCCAACCTAATCTACCCCTTTAGTTATCAGTAACGTTTACACATTTTGTTGTCTTGTGAGTATCCAGAACAGTGTAGCCTTGCCTCAGAGAGCGTGTGTGTGTGTTTTTAGGAGAGGGACTTTCAGACTGAGACAATCCGCTTCAGCACCGAGCGCATGACCATCGACAGCTGGGTGAGGAAGAGGACATACGATGCCTTCAGGGAGTTTGTGGGCTCTGGTATGAACTACCACCTACAGGCCAATGAGTTCATTCGTGATGTGTTTGAACTGGGACCACCCATGTTGGTTGACGCGGCCACACTGAAGTCCATGAAAATCTCCCGCTTCGAAAGGGTAATTATCCTTACTAGACTGCATGCTTTTCTTTCTTGGATGGCTAATTGAACCCGACTAATGTTTTGAAAAGGTCACAAGTGTACTTTCTTGAGACCCCAGCGAAAATCATCTTTTCATCTATCAAAATTTGTCCAGCCCTTTTATATTTAGCCTCGCAATGAAATGTTTTTATTTTCAGGACAACCAGGTCTACAAATGCATCACAAAACAATTTGCCATAAACATTTGCGTTCATGAGTTTTTGATAAATGTCATTTTTGTAGCTCAAACCATTTGGACTCATTTGGCTCTAGCTCACCCCACCCCTCCGTTAATCACACAGACCAACGGATCTAGAAGAACTGGATGAATCCAATGGTACAACCCAGCAGTCAGTAGCTGAAACGCACAATATCTAAAATGGTCTAGGAGTCCAAATGGACTCTGAGTTATTTATCCCTTTTAAATTTCTAATGTGTTATTGGCATGACATTCGCATGGATATACTTCCAGTGCAAAACAAAGGGCGTGTCTCTTATTGTGTTGACATTGCGGTTGTCTTTTCCAGCATCTCTACAATGCAGCTGCGTTCAAGGCTCGGACAAAGGCCAGGAACAAGTTCAGAGACAAGAGGGTTGACGTCGGGGAGTTTTAATGCGTCCGACCTGCTCTTTTTATTAGCGATCTTGAATATCACTGTTACTATCCTTAATTTATCCAATTGTCAAGTGGTTGGTATTTGTAAATATGAGTAATCATGTCTGTCTCAAGTGATGCCTTAATTCCCCATATAAGCTTGCCAGTGCACCAATTTTAGCCAGAGTGTCTATGTAGGGAATGAAGTGTCATGTGAGATGTAGACTTTGTTGCCCTGTTTTGTTTGTGGTCCATTAACATTGAGATGTATTATTTGAAAATGCACTAATTGGTTAACATTTCCTATGGACCCCCCGAACCCTCACGTATTGCCTGATATTTTGTTATACACTGTGTATACTAAACATTAGGAACCCCTTGCTAATATTGAGTCACCCCCTTGCCCTCAGAACAGCCTCAATTTGTCGGGGCATGGACTACAAGGTGTCAGGTGTTCCACGGATGCTGGCTCATGTTGACTCCAATGCTTACCACAGTTGTCAAGTTGGTTGGTGGACCATTCCTGTTACACATGGGGGGGGGAAACGGTGTGTAAAACCCAGCAGTGTCGCATTTCTTGACACAAACCGGCGTGCCTGGCACCTACTGCCATACCCCGTTCAAAGGCATTTAAATCTGTCTTGCCTGTTCATCTTCTGAATGGCACACATACACAATCCACATCTCAAGGCTTACAAATCATTCTTTAACCCCTCTCCTCCCCTTCATCTACACTGATTTGAAGTATATTTAACAAGTGCCATCAATAAGGTGTCATCGCTTTCACCTGGTCAGTCTGTCATGTAAAGATTGTGTTAATGTTTTGTACACTCAGTGTATTTTAGGTCTATTGGGGATGTGAGAAACCCAATAAATACTAATGGAACAAGTCTCAATTTGCATTTCTTGATCTTCAGTACAGTACTTATCACCAGGTCAATCATTGTTTATGACGAGTCTTCAGACACGAAGCATGTTGCGCTGAAGTATGTCGTTATGTAGTCTCTGATGTGCACAATGAATAGAATAGTAGACACCAATTACAAGTCAACCAAATGGATATCTGGCTCTTTTAATCTGTTCCCTTGGCTTTTCCTGGAAGCTGATTTCACATTTGAGGAAGAGGAACTGCTTTGTAGTTGTCAACGTGTCCATCTAAACCTGTTTATCAGAGAATGTTGCAGTTTGTGCATATGGCTATAAAATGGGTCCTCCAGAGAGATGTGCTTGTGCAGGATTTAGATCTTGTGTAAGCTGAGTGAGGAAAGACTGGGGAAGAAGATATGCAGCATTACAGTACTTGATGTTCTTTCCCACAAGTATGCCTGTTTTTTTGTTTGTTTTTATAGAACACTAACGCTACACTGCAGCACAGCAGAGATGCATGATTAGATAACTAGTCAAACAACCAATAACGTCCCTGCTTCTCTGGAGTTTGGGCCCCAAATACCTGCTATCGAATAAAAAAATAGATTTCTGGAGTCCTTAATTAAAACCATAAAGTGATCACCCGCCTCTGTTTGGGTAAAAAAAAAAAGCTGAGAAATGGGCCACACTATTTAGGGTAAGTAGATCGTTGAACTGCTACTGATCATCTGTAGCTATCAAAATAGTGTTACCGAGAAATGTAGCCACTCTCAAATTCAGAGTTATGGATGCAAGGACTGACCGTGCATGATCAAACGTATAGTTTTAACCATGCTTTGAGGCTATAAAGTGTTTGTTTACAAACGGAGTAAAACAAGCTTTTTTGGGGTTCTGATGCAGTACGACAGTTGAGCTAAGGTCATGAGGCGTTACGTGTATATATTAATCCAGTCCAAAGATTGATGTAGCAACTAAGGATTTTAGCTTTAAGGGATAGATCAACCGAATTGCATAATGACATATTTGCACCAATGCAAGTCAATGGTAAGCATTTTTGTGCTTCATGTCCAAATCAACTTAAAGTATAAAAATCTACTCTGTGACTCAAGTTATTTATAGATGATTTGGATGGGAAATGTGAACATGCTAACATAGGTACCATATAGTAGTTACACTACCTGACTAAAAGTATGTGGACACCTACTGGTCAAACATCTCATTCCAAGATCATGGGCAATAATATGGAGTTGGTCCCCCCTTGGCTACTATAAACACCTCCACTCTTCTGGGAAAGCTTTCTACTCGATGTTGGAACATTGCTGCAGGGACTTGCTTCCATCCAGCCTCAAGAGCCTTACTGAGGTTGGGCACTGATGTTGGGTGATTAGGCCCGGCTTACAATCGGCGTTCCAATTCATCCCATGGGTATTTGATGGGATTGAGGCCAGTCAAGTTCTTCCACGCCGATCTCGACAAACCATTTCTGTATGGACCTCGCTTTGTGCATGGGGGCATTGTCATGCTGAAACAGGAAAGGGCTTCCCCAAACTGTTGCCACAAAGTTGGAAGCGCACAATCSTATAGAATGTCATTGTTTCCCATCACTGGAACTAAGGAGCCTAAACCATGAAAATCAGCCCCAGACCATTATTCCTCCTCCACCAAACTTTAGTTGGCACTGTGCATTCAGGCAGATAGCGTTTTCCTGGCATCCGCCTAACCCAGATTCGTCCGTCGGACCTCCAGATGGTGAAGCGTGATTCATCACTCCAGAGAACACGTTTCCACTGCTCCAGATTCCAATGGCGGCGAGCTTTACACCACTCCAGCCGATGCTTGGCATTGCACATGGTGATCTTAGGCTTGTGTGCGACTGCTCAGCCATGGAAACCCATTTCATGAAGCTCCCGACTAACAGTTGTTGTGCTGACGTTGCTTCCAGAGACGGTTTGCAACTCGGTAGTGAGTGTTGCAACTGAGGACAGACGATTTTTACGCCGTACACGTTTCAGCACTTGGCGGTACAGTTCTGTGAGCTTGTGTGGCTTTCCACTTCGCGGCTGAGCTGTTGTTGGTCCTAGATGTTTCTACTTCACATTAACAGCACTTACAGTTTATCGAGGTAGCTCTAGCATGGCAGAAATTTGACAAACTGACCATCTTATGACGGTGCCACGTTGAAAGTCAATGAGCTCTTCACTAAGGCCATTCTACTGCCAATGTTTGTCTATGAAGATTGCATGGCTGTGTGCTCAATTTTATACACCTGTCAGCAACAGGTGTGGCTGAAATAGCCGAATCCACCAATTTGAAGGGGTGTCCACATGCTTTTATATATATAGTGTACTGTCATACCTATGTCATACTKTCATACCTTGTCCATAGACTGCTTATAGGGTAAGGAAATCAATATGTACTGTAATTTGGGTAAACTATCCCTTTAGTCTATCAAAGCCTTGAACTTTAGGCTATGAGAACGGTATCGCTTAACACCAAGTCATGAACAAATAGACAGATGCATCTTTCATGCCTAGGGTTTCTACTTACATTGGGAACGGGAGGGTCTTTATCTAAAGTTCTGGCGGGTAGTAGTGGGCCTATTTGGAAACCTGATCCTCTGCTCTGTCTCTCTCGGGCCAAATTTAGTCGGGATAAATGGATCGTCATGCAAAGGAGGACACACCGACACACACAGTGCTGTGATATTAACACTGTATCCGCCTGGGTTATTGAGGTAACAACCACACAAGTTTATTGTGATCCAGCTTGGAAATCCTTTATCTTTCGGGCTTCATTTTTCTCCTACATACTGGTAAGTACAGTGATAGAAAAACAATGACTTACTGCCAGAAAACTTTTGAGCAAGGCAGGCAATAGATAACTCACTCCACAGTCTATTATCATGCTATATAATGTATGTATAATAATGATACTCAGAGGAATTGGATAAATCACATATGGTTCTTGGACCAGACTACTGTACATGTCACTTTATAAGGCACTTTGAACCAGAGACCGATAGACCTATCAGTGTTAATCGGGGTGAAGGCTGCGTGCTAATGGACATGGACTGACCCTTTTAATGTGGGATGTCAGACCCTTCCTGGCTATGGCAAATGGCGTTCTCGAAATCCCTCTGAGCTGTCATTTATCAGGGACCCATTGGAAAAGGCAAGGGCACAGCTGTCTGTCTGTCAGACGAATTGGGAGTGACGGAGGGATATAGGGGATGGCAGTGCCAGACTATAACACTGTCAATTCTCCCTCCATGGTCCTGACTGGATGGACCTGCTGTGGGTCATGTCTCACATGCCTCCCCAGGGGGTCCATGCCCAGCCCTGGACCCATTTCTCAGGGGCCACTGCGACCCATTACTAAAGCCAGGCTATTTGACTGACTTCATCAAGAGACTATTGGCCTCTTAATTTGGACTATTTTTCTATTCAACTAATTTTGAAGTCCATTTGTTTTGAAAGTATCTGGTTTATGGAAGGGGCTCGGTCTCCCGAGTGGCGCAGAGGTCTAAGGCACTGCATCTCAGTGCTTGAGGTGTCACTACAGACACCCTGGTTCGATTTTAGGCTGTATCACAACCATCCGTAATTGGGAGTCCCATAGGGCGGCGCACAATTGGCCCAGCATTGTCCGGGTTTGGCCGGTGTAGGTCGTCATTGTAAATAAGAATTTGTTCTTAACTGACTTGCCTAGTTAAATAAAGGTTAAATTCAGGCATGGAATTGGCGCTCTCTGGTTAAGTTTGTGATAACACTCCATTGACAGAGTCTTTCCTGTCTTTGGCCCTAACATCAGAGACAATGACAGAGATATGTCTATACCTGGAATGCTTCGACGAGGAGAGGAAACTACACGGCAGAATCACTGAACGACCTCCACAAGATGAACGTGTGCTCCGACCCCACGGACCAGCTGAAACTCACAGGTTGGTGTCTTGTTTATTAGTGACTTGTCTTATTCATTCCCACATCACATGCATGCAGACTAGGTCAGTCAGTCCACAGACACTATTCTCTCGAGGCTGTGTGGAATCTTACAATATATGAGCTCTTTATCTCTGTGGGTTATTCAGTCCGAGATACGAAGAAGAAGCTTAGGAATGTTCCTCGCCTGGTACAAATTCCGTCAGACTATTGAATGCATTCTCTGTCCTCACTTTTGTCTAGACTCAATGGCTGGCCTTGTTTCACTGAATGACTTAGCACTTTCTCTTCACTAAACCTCTCTAGGATTACCAATATGAGCTTTCCATGGTGAAGGAGAATATTGTCTAGACCTTTTGTGAGCTTGAAGGTCTGAACAGCATGGAATAGCTGATAGTGATGAGTAGTTATGCTCCAGTCTCCAATCATGTTAGAGATATAATGAACTATGAACCGTCTCCATTGCATATTAATAGCATTCAATGTACTGGCATTGCATATGTGCGTAGGTACTATACAGTATGTTTGATGTGTTTAGTGCAAACTATTAGTGAAAGTGGGGAGGTGCAAAGTTGTGAGCGAGTCATTACCATGGCTGGTTATTCCCCCCAGGGTAATAGAGGCATCCAGCCTATCGAAGCCTAAGAACAGGTACGACAACGTCGGCGCACGCACGCACACACACACACTTCCACATGGATGCTAACCACTTTCACGCACCGTATTTTTCTATCTCCTTAGCAGCTATCCCCCCACACTCACACTGTCCCCCCCATCATCCCTCCACCCCTGTATACAGTTGGCCCCAGAGCCAGCCAGCTAGCTCTGCTGCCAATCACAATAAAAAAAAACTGTTGCAGACAAAATGGCAGCTCCCACTGATGAATGTAAACACACTGGAAGATGCATGCATTGCTTTCACAATGTCCAGGTGACTGCTAGCATATACAGTATATCTAATCTGAACCTCTCCATGGTGGCGTATGCCGAGTGCATTTAAATCAGATGCGTGAGAGAGAAAATAAAAAAATGAAGGAAGAGATGATCATTTCCTGAATATTCTGCCCGCTCTATCTTTCCTCATCAACAAGAATCCAGATAGATAGATACAGATACATATATATATATGCAAAATGTACTGTACATGTTGTAGGCACTCAGATAATCATGTATACACATGCATGTTGTATGTACTCAGATATTCATGTATGTACATACATGTATGTACTCAGATATTCATATATCCACATGCATGTTGTATGTACTCTGATTGTTAATGTGTGCATATTAATAATCCCCCATGGTGAGACATGTATTTATTTTTGATCAAAGACAGAGATCTGACAGAATCCAGGAAATAAAATGTCCCTCGCATGGTTTGCCTGGAATCAGTTATAACAGATTGCGTTATAAATTCTCCAGTCATGACGGTCCAGTATATGACTTGTATCTTCTTTATAATGTCATGGTTTATTTTCTATGGTAGCGTGATTGGTCTTTACATTTTCTGGATAGATATAGTAGTAGGCGGTCCTCTCCTCTGGTTGGTTTCAGAACAGCCAATGAGCTCTCAGACCACACCCACTCCTGGAGAAAGAAGAGGGAAGAATGACAACAGCACTGACCTGTGTGGTGATACCATTGGTAGGGTTTGTTTACAAAGCAAGTTAGGATAACTAACATGGGAGGTTAGGATAATTAACGTGGCAGGTTAGGTGAATTAACGTAGCAGGTTAGGAGAATGAGGTTGTGCTCATGAAAAGGGTTAGGGTTAGGCTTAGCTTCAATGCTACAGTTGTCAACCACTGTTGTCCCCGACATGACCACTAGATGGAGCTGTAGGCCAACTCCATCTAGCCACAACGGTAGAACGTAAACAAACCATCTGTTACAACAAATCATCAGTATCACAACACTGGCCTGCAGCAGGTAAGGGTGGCAAAAGTATACAAATCTATTCAGGGGTGTCATGCACCCATTATTGTAGAGGGGGCGCGAAGTATGTGAGGGTGGAGGGGGTTCGCAGAATTTAGCATTTTTCAAACACCTGAAACAGCTTTTTCTTGCAATCTAGAGCCATAATCATTATGCCTAATTATATGTTTAAAAAAAGATGTCTATGACACCTCTGAATCCATTCCTGCTAATTTACCAAGGATCAATCAAAGTACTATCAATAGACATAGATAAGGCTCCTTAACACACACAAAATATGTTCTAGAAGAGCCAGAGGCAGCGTCTCCATCTACCTCTACAAACAAAACGATAACCCTCGAAGAAGAGGTTCAAGTATTTATTCATCTCCCAGGCTGCCTGGGTGGTGTGATGCAGCTGGTAAATGGACACAGTACTGTTGGCATCGAAGAGGAGAGCGTTAAGACACTACACACCAGTGAGGAAGAGGAGGGCACTAAAACATCACACACTCACCCTCGACCCAGACTGTTCCTCATCCTCTTCATCCTCCTGACTTTGGCTCTGCTGCTGATCCTGGTGCTGTCTGTCTACGTTGTCTGTCTCATGGGTGACCTAGCTATATCCTACATGCATTATTTCAAATGCTATAGGCCTACATCACTCAAGAAACCCAATCCTACCTGCTTTATGCTAGGCAAATCTTTCTATGTTGTGTCTTCAGTTGTGACAACATCTTGGATGGGTGAGTTAGCAGGCGGTAGTGAGGTTGAGAGGACTCACCTGGAGGAGATTAGACAGTGGAAGACTCTCCTTCAAYAGTACCTGGACCTCAGCCAGAGCCGCTGCTCATAGTGAGGTACCCCTTCCTTTCAGTCTTCCTCTCAACACTCACAGGAGAGCGTGGCTCATAATCCACTTTGCACAAACAGAATGCATATTGAAACGGCATGCTTGCCAAAGAGAGAGGGTCGTCACTCATCGTCAGCCTCATAAGCAGTTCTTAGAAAGGATTTCGACGTAAGCCTCTTGTCTTGGTGCTGTCTGCTGCGCTTGATGCAAGGCCTACTTGAACGGAGCACTTATCTCAAAAGAGGCCGTATGGGTTAATGGCACAATTTATTTCTTGATATGGATCTGTGACTGTCCCTCTCCTCTCCCATATCATCCAGGTTCTGTTATGGTAGGTTATGTGAGGAGAGAATGATGCAGTGGATTATTTAGAGCATGTTTTAATCAAGTAAATTATTATGAAGGGGTGAAGGGATACTGTACTGTACTGCTGTATAATCTACATTTATAATAGGTGGTATTTGATTGCTTTGTCTATTACATTATTTTAAACAGGTTAGAATTGTGTATTTATGTCTTCATCTTTATATATTTTTTAAAACATTGACATTTTCTAAGAGTATGTCTGAGTAATGTCAAGCAGACTGTAGTTTTTATTTTTCACCAGCAGGTGGCAGTTATTTACCACTAAACTGAATGGAATGGCAGGTCTTTATGAACTATACTGTACAAACAGAGCGCCTTGGGAATAGCACATTGGTGCTTCTGTCACTTCTGAAACTACTCTACTGTATTCTTGCGCCTGTAATTTATAGCAAAGTATATTGAATTATGAATTCAATATCATTTGCTATAGGAGGGAGCACCCCACTATCCACATCGACGGGACCGCAGTGAGGAAGGTGGAAAGCTTCAAGTTCCTCGGCGTACACATCACTGACAAACTGAAATGTTCCACCCACACAAACAGTGTGGTGGAGAAGGCACAACAGCAATTTTTTTTCTGTCTTGGCACCTAAAGCCCTCACAAACTTTTACAGATGCACAATTGAGAGCATCCTGTTGGGCTGTATCACCGCCTGGTACGGCAACTGCACCGCCCACAACTGCAGGGCTCTCCGGAGGGTGGTGCGGTCTGCCCAACGCATCACCGGGGGCAAACTACCTGCCCTTCAGGACACCTAAGGCTACCAATGTCACAGTAAGGCCAAAAAGATCATCAAGGACAACAACCACCCGAGCCACTGCCTGTTCACCCCGCTATCATCCAGAAGGCGAGGTCAGTACAGGTGCATCAAAGCTGGGACCGCGAGACTGAAAAACAGCTTCTATCTCAAAGCCATCAAACTGTTAAATAGCCAAAACTAGCACCTTAGAGGCTGCTGCCCTATATACATAAACTTGAAATCAATGGGCACTTTAATAATTGGAACACTAGTAACTTTAATAATGTTTACATATTTTGCATTACTCATCTCATATGTATATACTGTATTCTATTCTAATGTATTTTAGTGTATGCCGCTCCGACATTGCTCGTCCAAATATTTATATATTATTAATTCTATTCCTTTACTTTAAATGTGTGTGTATTGTGTGTATTGTTGTGAAATTGTTAGATACTACTGCACTGTTGGAGCTAGAAACACAAGCATTTCGCTACACCGCTACAACCGACCAATAAAATTAGATTTTGCATCATTTGCATTTCTGTAAACATCTAACAGACGCAGATCTACTGCACTGAATTTATGAAAACAATGTTTGTTTGCCAGGAGAAAATATATGCATTTTTGTTTTAAATCTGATGATATAATCATTTAACAGACCAATGAAATAGTTTGTTGAATGAATCCGCTTTGTAAAACAGAAACCCATCAGTCTACGTCACTCTGACGGACACCATAAGGGTGTCCATACATAATGTTTTCTGGACCTTAATCAAGTGGTGCGCATTTTTCATCTTGGGCACAGATGGATTGTAGCTACTACTCTATGTGTGACTTATATGTACACACAGCGAAGCATGTACACGCATGCACACACACACACTACACTAATTACACTACCCTCCCCTCTCCCCCTCTCCCCACTACCCCCCTCTCCCTCTCTCCCATGATGGAGGCCAGTGACACACACAGGCCCCCATTGAGGCTGACA
This sequence comes from Salvelinus sp. IW2-2015, assembly GCF_002910315.2. Taxonomy (NCBI): domain Eukaryota; kingdom Metazoa; phylum Chordata; class Actinopteri; order Salmoniformes; family Salmonidae; genus Salvelinus; species Salvelinus sp. IW2-2015. The sequence goes on along the minus strand of NC_036840.1, from coordinate 12,039,793 downwards.
ACTGTTTGTGTGTATCTGCCAGATACAGGAGGCCAGGGTGCATTGGAAGACACCTGTGAGTGAGCAGCACGAGCCAGCTAGCACTCTGGCAGTGGAGCCAACGCCTCAGCGGGAACCCGACTTCATCTCCTCTTTAGAAACATTGCCTAGGAGCCCAAAACACAGCCACCCTGACAGAAAGGGAGAGATACAGGGCCAATACTGGAGTTTACTTATATCATGTGCTGAACACCCTTTCATTCCCTTAATATGCTGGTGAGTGAGAATATTCTGTACCCTTTCGTAGCCTTTTTACACTGGTTAATACATTATTATACTACCTCTTGCCCTGGGTTTCCTTATAGAATGGAGATCTCAGTATCTCAATAGGACTAACCTTGATACATATATGATAAAGGACGTATATAAATCCATATGGAAAAGAATAATCAAAATCAAAATAAGAATATTTTCCGGCCGATTATATGTCAGTGGTGTATTTGTATACGTGTTAACGTAAATGCCTTTATGTGGCAAACACAATTGCATAGTGTATAAGCGCTTTGTGACATTTGCTGACGTAAAAAAAGGCTTTATCAGGAATCAAGGTAAAACCCAGATGCAGACTGTCGAAGTAACACTGTTTATTGTAACAACAGGGGCAGGCAAAGACAGGTCAAGGCAGGCCGGGGTCGAAAATCCAGGGTAGGGCAAACGTACAGGGCGGCAGGCGGACTCAGGGTCAGGGACAGGCAGGGTTCAGTAATCCAGAGATGGAGCAAAGGTACAGGATGGCAGGCAGGGTCAGGGTCAGGCAGAGTGGTCAGGCGGGCGGGTACAGGGTCAGGACAGGCAAAGGTCAAAACCGGGAGGACTAGCAAAGAGAGGATGGGAAACGAAAGGAGCTGACAGGAAAACCACTGGTAAGCTTGAACGAACAAGACGAACTGGCAACAAACAGACAGAGAACACAGGTATAAATACACAGGGGATAAGAGGGAAGATGCGCGACACCTGGAGGGGGGTGGAGACGAGCACAAGGACAGGTGAAACAGACCAGGGCGTGACAGGCTTTATAAATACATTTCATTTGATTTAAATACATGACTGTGGTGATTTTCCCACCTTAGAAGGCTTAGCTTACATGTCTCTTGTATGGTTTGTGACACAATGCATGCAACACAAACAGTAAGTCAGCTATTACAAGAATCTTCTATAAATCTTGTATGTGTATTCGCTGCAGGTAGAACATAAGAGTCTTGTTCAAGTCTTCTTTATGTTTTCCATATGGGACTATCAGTTTATACTGTAGCTTGTAAAGGTTCATTGTATATTCTGGTCCCAACTATACAGACCGTAGTGCCATGTCTACTTATAGCTGGACCTTCATTATCAATTCATGAGGTCATCCATTTATCTGTCAATCATGGGATGAAAGTGGTCACCCCTGAATCATGCATTTTATAGCACAAATTAAAGTGTGGGTGTGCGCGCGCCTGTGTGTGTGTTTTGTCTAACCTGAGTGCTTTAAACAGCTGGCTCTCATACAATACCTGAATACAGAGGAGTGGGGGCATGTACTGGCTGTCATATGATTAACACGCGCGCACACACTCCTCCCACACACAGAAGCTTGCCTTTGCCGAGGAGGTTGTTGCCAAGCGGCTCAGAGGGAGAGAGCAAGCTGATTGGCTCCTTCCCATGACTGGAGCGTCCCCCACCATTCAGACGGTCTTCTCGCTCTTCTAAAACAGGAACCTTTTAACTTGTTTTCCCATCTCCCCCACCAACCACCGGCTTTCTCATTACACTCCCCATCAGCGCACCCTCTTTTAATTAGGTTTATTTCAAAGGAGCTGTTTTTATATCAGCGCTACAGTACAGTAGCCAAGGTGAGGGACCCTCATTTTCATCTGACAGATCTATCCTCGGGATCGTAATTACACAAATGATGAGTGTATCMTTATGCCAAGATCACAGAACAGTGTGGATGGAAGTATTGTGCTTTCTGTGAAAGGAGGGATTTTTATAACATTCTGTGATCTTTACCTGATAAAAGGATGTAAAGGGCAGCTGTGTGAGGCAGAAAATAGATAACTGTGTATTAACATGAGAGGATTGTAGAACACAGCCAAATCTATGTAGATGTAGAGTAGACAGTACTTCACAGAGCTTCCTTGTCTGTGGCTTCTGGTTGCTGATAACACTGAGGACAGATCTCTTGGCTGGTGTGTTTATGTGTGTGTGTGTATGTGTGTGTATGTGAGTGTGGCTGGTCTGCGTGAGTGTGCGTGTGTACGTATCCATGTGTGTGTGTGTGTGTGTGTGTATATATGTGCGTGTGTGTGTATATGTGCGTGTGTGTCTCAGCAAGAGTGCGAGAGTGTGCCAGTGAATTCAACAAGGTCATCAAGTGCCAGGCTGGCAGCAATGATTTCCTCTAAAGGAATACTCCCATACAGTATTGCAGCCGCCTGAACACCCCTCTACAATAGATAAGGTTATCTTTACTACTCCACATACACACTCTAAAGGAAAGGCCTATTGCTAAGGCGCAATTACAGTCAGTTAGCCATCCGCCATATATCCTTCAACTCATTTTACTATGCATTCAGGGTTCAAATCTATTCCATCATATTTTTTTTACAAGGGCAGTAAATACATTGGCATTATTTATGGCGGCCATTTCATTTTCCATCAGTACTGTCACCGCTTTCCAGTTTACTGTAGCATTTTGTTATCTCTAACAAGAAATACTCTTGAAATACAACAGTCATTTACCGTCAGTAGCTGCATTGTTACCCTATCCCTGGTCTGCCTCTGTGCTGCTGAAGGATGTTCTGGTCTGCCTCTGTGCTGCGTGAAGGATGTTCTGGTCTGCCTCTGTGCTGCTGAAGGATGTTCTGGTCTGCCTCTGTGCTGCTGAAGGATGTTTCTGGTCTGCCTCTGTGCTGCTGAAGGATGTTCTGGTCTGCCTCTGTGCTGCTGAAGGATGTTCTGGTCTGCCTCTGTGCTGCTGAAGGATGTTCTGGTCTGCCTCTGTGCTGCTGAAGGATGTTCTGGTCTGCCTCTGTGCTGCTGAAGGATGTTCTGGTCTGCCTCTGTGCTGCTGAAGGATGTTCTGGTCTGCCTCTGATTGCTGAAGGATGTTCTGGTCTGCCTCTGTATTGCTGAAGGATGTTCTGGTCTGCCTCTGTATTGCTGAAGGATGTTCTGGTCTGCCTCTGTATTGCTGAAGGATGTTCTGGTCTGCCTCTGTATTGCTGAAGGATGTTCTGGTCTGCCTCTGTATTGCTGAAGGATGTTCTGGTCTGACTTCGAGTCTCTTCCTGAAGCACAATCACAGACTACTGCTCAGCTCCAGGCTCTGCCCACATGTAACCTTTTAAACCGTGATATTCAGATGATGTGACTGGCATTTGAATTCTCTGCTTTCCCCAGTTATTGCACCCAAAAGAAAAAGCCGATGACTAGCTAGACCAGGAAAAAGGGCACTGGATTTATCAGAAAAATATGATTTATAGCAGCTGATAGACATGTAACAAATGAAAATCTCATAGATAATCCAGAGGAAGAAATGAAAAGAGTAATCAAAATGGTAATCACATTCCAGACCAACGCTCCGGTTTCATGCATTCGATATCCCCCAGCTGTGTCATCCCCTCACCTGTGGGAATGTGTGTATGTATAATGTCATGTCTGTCTGTCTTCGGAGAATGGCCCTTCAGATGCAGTCTCTCTCACTCTCTACAGACACAGCCAACAACAGAAAGGACCATGACAATACAAAGTCACTTTGACTTGTGGATGTCTTCCCAAACACAGATGAAGAGAGGGATATTGTTGGGTTGAAATTCAGTTTACTACATTGCACATCCAATTGATTTGCATTCCCCTGTGTAATACACAAACCACAGACCATATCTAGTATTTAATGCGTAAATCAGCAAGGATAATCACATAATGAAAATGTGCTTGATAAGTCTGATCTTCTTGCGCTGCCAAAATACCCAAGAGAAGTGATCTTCACTGCTCTGTGGAGAAAATTAAGACAATGATATAACATTAACTAATTAAATATTTAAGGTGCCAAGAACTACAATCATAGAAACAATTATAATTAGCCTTACTTCTCATCAGTGGCTTACTCATTCAGCTGTACAAATCATTTCCTCTCTCAACCAGTCAAGCAGTCGCTGTAACAACCAGGGGAAAAAATGATGTATAATATCTTCCAAAATAACACCCTCAAGTTGCATCCGCCCTGCCTACAGAGAACACCTGTCTTTGACAAAAATCACAAACACCTTCTCACACTCAATTATGAAAGCAAGTGCTTGACTGCTTTCAATTCAAATAATAGATTTCCATTTTGACAACATGTCAAAGGGATGAATACAAAAATCGTTGAATATTCAGAGTCAAAGCGGGTGTCACTGAAAACCCATGGAGTGGGATCACTATCCTTTTATCTATTAACCTTTGGTCTGCTGGACATGGACAGCTCTCCTCCACGCTTGGTTATTGATGTCTTCTAATTAGTCTTTTGCTTCAGTTAGATCCCCTACCTTGTAATTCATCGGCTGAGCTCTTTTGCCCTTTAGAAATTGCAAAATAATTTCTTCTCATTTGGTGATTTACAGTTATTGCACGGTGATGCACTCGCGGGGTAATTTGATGCTGAAAATGAGCACGGACAGGATGAGAGTTCACATCGGTAACTCACTCCTCCTCCTCCTCCTCCCCTAACTCACCATATTGGTGTCCCTCCCTGACAACAGATTAGTAATGGGGAGTTCTATGAAGGGAGACTTGTTTGGATCTCAAGGTTGTTGTCCCTTAATGTGCGATTAGATTTCTAAAGAGATGCATGCTGGGTTACAGATGGAGACAGTTATCTGTTGGACAAACCCCAACCTGATGAGTCCCCGTCAGACTTTAGATACAGTGCGTCATCCCACCATGGCCATAACTCACCCTGGATCAGTGGTGATACCAAGGAGACCATTATACCTGATTCACTTGATAGGCCCGAACAAACTGCACACTGTGGTTTCTCAGATTTTTCCCTTTCACACTGTCCTTTCACACTGTAAAATGGTACAGAATCAGCCTGATCCCCTCTGTCGAAGACGCTTGGACCTTCTTTTTTTATATTTTCAGTGGTATTGTTAACGAACACGCCACCATAAAGAAAATGAGAATTAAAAACAGGTTCAACCGCTGGTTCGACCGTGATCTTGCAGAGTTATTCCACCTCAAGAATTGCATTTGGCGAAAGGCTTGGCACATGCATACTCAGGCTGACTGGCTATCGTTCAGGCAAATGAGAAATAAGTGCACTCAGGCTACCCGGAAGGCCAAAGTTAGTTACTTTAAGGAGCAGTTCTCTCTCTGTGGGTCTAACCCCAAGAAGTTCTGGAAAACGGTTAACCTCTTGACGCTAGGGGTCAGATTTTTATTTTATTTTTAAATAACGTTCCCAAGGTAAACTGACTATTTCTCAGGTCCAGATCGTAGAATATGCATATAATTTACAGATTAGGAACACTCCAAAGTTTCCAAAATATTGTCTGTGAGTATAACAAAACTGATTCTGCAGGCGAAAACCTGAGAAAATCTAACCCGGAAGTGATTTAAAAAATAAATAATCTGTGTTTCCTGGCCCGTCTTTCTTCCATTTAAAGGGGTATCAACCAGATTCATTTTCCAATGGCTTCCTCAGGCTGTGACCAGGCTTTAGACATAGTTTCAGGCTTTTATTTTGAAAAAAGAGCGAGATTTTTCAAAACTAGTCAGGTGTCCTCTGATTAGTTCCTGCGCGCGAGAGGGGTAGCTCTCCATTTTATTTTTCTCTCTTATTGAATAGAAAAAACAACCTGAGGATTGATTATAAAAAACATTTGACATGTTTCTACGACCATTACGGATACTTTTTGGAATTTTCGTCGAACGGAACGAGGCTTTGGTTTTCTGAACATAACGCGCAACCCAAATGGCGTTTTTTTGTTATAAAAGTAATATTTATCGAACAAAAAGAACATTTGTTGTTTAACTGGGAGTCTCGTGAGTGCAAACATCCGAAGATTATCAGAGGTAAACGATTAATTTTATTGCTTTTCTGACTTTCGTGACCATGCTAATTTGGGGATAGCTGTTGTAGCATTGATTGATACACTCACAAAAGCTTGGATTGCTTTCGCTGCAAAGCATATTTTCAAAATCTGACATGATAGGTGGATTGACAACAAGCTAAGCTGTGTTTTGGTATATTTCACTTGTGATTGCATGATTATAAATATTGTTAGTAATATTTTGCGCCCTGTAATTCAGCGGTTGTTTAGGAAAATGATCCCGCTAAAGGGATCCGTAGCGCAGAGAAGTTAAGTCAGGATTCCCATTTGACTCAGCCATGCCTCTTTGCCCGTTGAACATTTCCTCATCTCCCACTCCTTCTAATGTGACTATCCCCGATGCCTCTCCCTCTTTTTCCCTTGCCCGCAGGAAGTCACTGAGTCCGAGATGCCAAAGGAGCTCCTGAAACTTGACCCCCAAAAACTATCTGGGTCAGATGGTTTAGACCCTTTCTTCTTTAAGGTTGCTGCCCCTATCATTGCCAAGCCTGTCTCTCCTTTCTGGGGAGGTTCCCATTGCTTGGAAGGCAGCCATGGTTCGTCCTTTATTTAAAAGGGGGAGCTGATTCAAGCTGATTCTAACTGTTATAGGCCTATTTCTATTTTGCCCTGTTTATCAAAAGTGTTGGAAAAACTTGTCAATAATCAACTGACTGGCTTTCTTGATGTCTATAGTATTCTCTCGGGTATGCAATCTGGTTTCTGTTCAGGTTATGGCTGTGTCACTGCAACCTTAAAAGGTCCTCAATGACGTCACCATTGCCCTTGATTCTAAGCAATATTGTGCTGCTATTTTTATTGATTTGGCCAAAGCTTTTTATACGGTAGACCATTCCATTCTTATGGGCCGGCTAAAGAGTATTGGTGTCTCTGAGGGGTCTTTGGCCTGGTTTGCCAACTACCTCTCTCAAAGAGTGCAGTGTTTAAAGTCAGAAAATCTGATGTCTCAGCCACTGCCTGTCACCAAAGGAGTACCCCAAGGCTCAATCCTAGGCCCCACGCTCTTCTCAATTTACATCAACAACATAGCTCAGGCAGTAGGACACTGTCTCATCCATTTATATGCAGATGATACAGTCTTATACTCAGCTGGCCCCTCCCCGGATTGTGTGATACAATGGTCTACAACAAAGCTGTCTTAGTGTCCAACGAGCTTTCTCTAACCTTAGCCTTGTTCTGAACACCTCCAAAACAAGGTCATGTGGTTTGGTAAGAAGAATGCCCCTCTTCCCACAGGTGTTATTACTACCTCTGAGGGTTTAGAGCTTGATGTAGTCACCTGATACAAGTACTTGGGAGTATGGGTAGACGGTGCACTGTCCTTCTCTCAGCACATAAAGCTGCAGGCTAAAGTTAAATCTAGACTTGGTTTCCTCTATCGTAATCACTCCTCTTTCACTCTGCTGCAAAAACGAACCCTGATTCAGATGACCATCCTACCTATGCTAGATTACAGAGACATAATTTATAGATCGGCAGGTAAGGGTGCTCTCGAGCGGCTAGATGTTCTTTACCATTCGGCCATCAGATTTGCCACCAATGCTCCGTATAGGACACATCAATGCACTTTATACTCCTCTGTAAACTGGTCATCTCTGTATACCTGTCGCAAGACCCACTGGTTCATGCTTATTTATAAAACCCTCTTAGGCCTCACTCCCCCCTATCTGAGATATCTACTGCAGTCCTCATCCTCCACATACAACACCAGTTCTGCCAGTCACATTCTGTTAAAGGTCCCCAAAGGACACACATCCCGGGGTCGCTCCTCTTTTCAGTTCGCTGCAGCTAGCGACTGGAACGAGCTGCAACAAACACTCAAACTGGACAGTTTTATCTCAATCTCTTAATTCAAAGAGTCAATCATGGACACTCTTACTGACAGTTGTGGCTGCTTTGTGTGATGTATTGTTGTCTCTACATTTTTGCCCTTTGTGCCGTTGTCTGTGCCCAATAATGTTCGTACCATGTTTTGTGATGCTGCCATGTTATGTCGCTACCATGTTGTTATGTTGTGTTGCTACCATGCTGTGTTCTCATGTGTTGCTGCCTTGCTATGTGGTTGTCTTAAGTCTCTTTATGTTGTGTTGTCTCTTGTTGTGATGTGTGTTTTGTCCTATATTTATATTGTATTTATTTTTTATCCCAGACCCCCGTCCCCGCAGGAGGCCTTTAGCCTTTTGATAGGCCGTCATTGTAAATAAGAATTTGTTCTTAACTGACTTGCCTAGTTAAATAAAGGTTAAATAAAAAAAACACAAATAAATAAAAATAAAAATACAGCAGCTATGGCAAATGAGTAATCAGGCCAGTTCAGCATTGTGAATCATGCTTTAGCTACAGTACGTCATCCAACCAGGGTCATAATTCATCCTGGATCAGTGGTGAGACCAGTCGAACCATTAGAGGAGCTGTAGAGGGTTAATGTGCTACTGGTTCCAGGTCAGTTGATGTGCATGCAGTCATCATAGGAGAGCTCAATGCTCGGATTCCCCCCATCTTCCTCTCAACACAACACTAAATCCACCGGTTTTAGATAGTAAGCTATACAACTATGGATGGAATTTACTTTTTGTAGCAGGTTAGGAGAACGTATGCAGCAGGTTTATAGAAACGAACATAGCAGGTTAGTAGAATTAGATTAAGGGTTAGCTAAAATTCTCCCTGACATGACTTAAACATGCAGCTTTTTTTACCTTGGCTTTATACCACAACCAATATACACAACCAATAGCCACATTCACAACCAATCCCATCACCGCAGTCACTGACACCACCACCACCACTACCACAGACCCCGGGACCTGTAATAACACCATATCTTAGTGCCCAACAGCACAGCCAGACACACGCAAGCACCATCCACACATCTCGACCCCCTGACCCTGTGGTGGTGGGGAAGGGGGGGACAGCGAGGAGGATGAAAGCAAAGTGTAGAACTGGATAGTGGATGGAGAGCAGAGCACCATCTGCTATAGTATTCCTGATTACTTAACTGGTGAATTAGGCACAATCAGCCTTGATCCACTTTAATCGTGTTAACTCCTGATAGGCCCTGCGGGATCTGTGGGATGGACGTTCACTTCCAGCATCTGCTGTGGGGCTGTGACTCTTGATTAACCAAAGTCGCTACATGGAAGGAAGGTCTCTACTTTGGTTACTGTCCACAGGTATATGCTTGAAGGGTTAGGAGGAAAGAGTAGTAAAAAAAACAGACGTCCGATGACCCAATGGGCACAGACGCCAATTCAATGTCTATTCCACGTTGAGTCAACGTAATTTCATTGAAATGACGTGGAAACAACGTTGATTCAACCAGTGGGGAGTGAGGAAGGGAAGGTGACAACTGACTTTTCTGAGAAGTATCTAATCTAATTGATGTTTTGTGTACATCTACATAGTATTTGTTTAAGGATCTATTTACAGTATAGCATCCATTAACAAAAGACACTGTCTCTCATCTCGTCCTGGCTCAAGAAATCTGCCTATAAACCAGACCCAGCTCTGGGTCTCGTGTGTGTATTGGTCTCAGCTCGTGTGTGTATTGGACAGAGCACCATCAGGGCTATTTTCTCCATCAATATCCGCTCATCTAATAAATGCACCAGATTGCGAAATAAAATTGAGTTTCATTTCCAGCCTGCGGCGGACCATATTGAAGCCTATTGATTGCCTCTTATTGCGTTTCTCACTCCAGGCCAGGCACGGCCCCCCTGTTTGTTGTGCGACGACGTGATAGGCTAACCCCCCCCCCACGGTACAGAGAACAGACACAGAGAACACAACTCAGCACGACCGCCGAACACACTGCCACTTAACCTTGAAACCCTATTCAGAGTCCCTCTATGAATAACTCTCCTGAGAGAGGGAGGGAGAGAAAGGAAGGGAGCGATAGAGGGGGAGAGAAAGAAGAAGGGGATAAAGGGCAGGAGGGGGAGAGATAGTGTGGGAGAGAGGCAGCGAGAAGGAGAACTAGAGAGAGGGAGTGAGAGAAACAAAGGGAGGAAAGAGGAGAGAGAACGGGATGTAGAGAAAGACAGCGAGAGAGGTAGAGAATGGGTAATAGAACCACACAGATTGTGAGGAGAGGTAGAGGAGAAGGCATGGAGAGGAGTAGAGAGAAGGGGAGGAGGAAAAGCCAGAAAAGTCACCAGGTAAAAATGATAGTCATCTATATTAGTTTCTCTGCTGCTGTACCGAAGGCTAGCGTTCATCCAAAAGATGAGCTATTTGTACCAGTGGTAGTCAAAGTAACAGCGATTATCAGGTCATTATGTTTAAACATTCTCAATAAATAACTAATTGTAGGCCTATGCAGACCCAGCAGGTTCATATGAAGGCTGAAAACAAACAAGTGATTGCATTTTTTTTAACAAGACGTAAACTGCAAGATGCCACAGAAAAGTGCTGCGTCCACGTTATAATGGCCTCAGCTCCGGTTCAGATATGGTAAACCTGGCCTATAGCTGTAATAATTAAAGGGGTTAGTGGTGGTGGAGGTGGCGTCGGGCCAGTAGTGGCTAAGACTAGCTGGAGACGACACCCTGCAGAGCCATTTGTGAAAGCCAATAAAGTTCCTGAAGGTCAGGGACACTGCTAGTCCTGGAGGGCCCCTGTCCTCCCCTCTGCTTCGACTCCTCTCTTTTCCTCCTCTTCTCTCAGCTCAGTCCGAATCACTGATGCAACAAATAAGAAAGCCGCTCCCTGTGGCACAGACCAGCTCCGAAGATCCTGAGAGTGGCAAGAGGCCCCTTCACTCAGAGAAACTCTAAGAGAGGGAGAGTGTGACTACGGGACTCCGATTTTATTTCCAGTTTTACTGGTGTACTCACAAGGGCTACAAGGTGAGAGCCACAACAATATTGACAAAGGGGTTTGGTTTAAAGCAGGAAAAATGCAGACGGTAGCGATGGTGGGCCCAAAAGTTTTGCTGCATCATTCCATTCTATTTTTTGGGGATAGACTAACTTCTCACACTGCGAGGGGTTTGTTTCATAACACCGTCTTGCCTTTTCAAGTGAAAGCTATTTAGTTCTCGAAATTAGTCATGTCTGGGCTCTCCGGCGCCTCTCTTCTACAGAGTGGATGGTTTTCAGATCAAGACAGGGTGGCCTGTTAGGGCAGCTGAACCCCCTCCCTTACAGTCTCAGCTCTCAAGATCCTCCAGATGTGCCTTTGCATATCTCTGGTTGATTGGCTATGATTTCTCCAAGCGGGTGGAGGACTTAGTCCGACAATGTCGAGAATGTCAACGCAGGTCAATCAGTCTGTTGTCATCTGGCTGAGGGGGTCCAATTATCTCCCAGCCAATCAGCAGTATTGTACATGTGGTCCATATGCAAATAGACTGGGCTGATTTTGGGCTTAAAAATCACCAGAATGTTGTTTGGCAGGCCACAGTATCCCATAGCTTCATTGACTCCTTTCGGTATGGCTTTCTCAAAGAGGTGAAATGTGGAACTGTGACCCAAGCCCGATGTTGATTTGCCTCTTGTATTGAACCAAACACACCTGTTCTGAGGGATCAGTGTGGGTATACATATTTGGCTTGGCCTGCTTTGTTGATTAGAATGAGAAAAGTCACGAGCTAAATTTGCCCGAGCGCTTAATTCATCACATCAGAGCGACAATAAATTCAGCTGCTTTTAACGGTGGAGAAATGCAGCAATGCAGTCTATCCAGAGGAGTTCTCCATCATCCTGTCTTAAAGCTCTATTAGAGGAAGTGCACAGTGTTTCTCAACATATAAATCAATTCACTAATATCACTGGAACATGGTTGCTGACCACTCACTACAGGGTCTAGGCCGGGCTGCTGGCGGGATCCCTTCGGTATTCAAACATGGTTGAAACGCTTACACACACACACATTCTTGCAGGCAAGCATGCCACGCACACACACAGGTGTACATATATACATTCACACACACATTTCACAACATAAATCCTACTGAAATATAAAAAGGAAAAGCAATTCCAGGTGCAGTGCAAATATTATTACGGTTATTGATGGTAATGAATGGTGTGGTATGAATGGAGTTGGACACAGTCATAGCTCACACTGGTTGGACCGCTTTCTGGGTAATAAGTTTTAAACCCCCCCCAGACTCACATATCGTCCATAGCCTATACTCTCATAGTGGCCATATTGAAAGTCAAACTCAGTATTCTGTACAGTGGCTGAGGACGTGTGGCTGAAGCATACACTAGGGGCCTCTAAGTCCATGTTTAACTGATAATAAGGCTGGTGACAAGGACAGCTTACTGACTACGGTCTCCCTCTGGTCGCACTGGAATGAGATAAGGAGGTTTACCTACCACTGTGTGACTAGGGGAAATGGGTGCACTGGGGATAGTCGTCTGTAGCCTACATAATATATCCGCTAAGACAAAACAGGATCTCGCCTACGAAGTCAACTTTCTTTGACAATCTTAAATCCAATGGCAATTCGGTAAATTAACAGTCGCATTGGTGCATTTAACATGAACACAACTGTTAACATGACATCTAACGGATTATGAGGTCACTCTTTATTTGGATAGCCCAGATAGAGCTTCTACGGATGGACCACAGATGGTCATACTATCAACAAACTATCTGTTGATAAGCAACTGCTTGCTAAGGTTACAGTTAGGGTTAGGTTTAAGGGTTAGGCAAAGGGTTAAGTTTAGAGCCAGGATAAGGGCTATGTTTATTGTTGGTAGATAGTCTGTAGAGCATCTACAGATGGACTAACCAAATAAGGGTTACCGATTATGATGATTTATTAGGGGTTCAATATAAATCATTCTATATAGGAATGAAAACAAACTGTTTGGACACTGTTAATGTCACACCCTGATCTGTTTCACCTGTCTTCACTCCCCTCCAGGTGTCTCCAATCTTCCCCATTATCCTGTGTATTTATACCTGTGTTCTGTTTGTCTGTTGTTTTGTTTTGTGAAACCTACCAGCGGTTTCCCCCTTGCTGTTCTAGTTCCTGTTTTCACGGTTTTTACCATTCTGCCTGCTCTGACCCTGAGACTGCCTGCCGTTCTGGACCTTTTACACTCTCTGGATTACTGACCTCTGCCTGCCCTTGACCTGTCATTTTGCCTGCCCCTGTACTAGTAATAAACTTTGTTACTTCTACAGTCTGCATCTGGGTCTTACCTGAAACGTGATAGTTAACCTTAAAGAAATCCTTTTGTCCAGAAAGTGGCCATAATGTATTTAATTAGCAGCTTTCCATTGCTCCTCCATCAGCCTGAGAGAGAGTTGTTTTAATTAGAGCACTGACAGCTTAAGTTAGTCAGCCACTTAATTCTCTGTAATGCTGCACACAGCACACATATCAGTAATGTTAATGTGACAGGGACCACACATATAATGCTGAGTGGGATGCTGGGACACACGCACACGCACACACACTGGTAAAGATGCAGGCACACAGACACATGCACACACACACTCCCGCAATTGATAAAACACAAACACACTGCGGTCATATGCGGTCATTCAAGGTTAACTCCTGGTTGTGCTGTTAACTAATGAGAGTCATTCCATGTTGAGGGGATATGTCTTGACAGTTGACTCTATTGGATTTCAATAGAGGGCTACAGCTCATCATATTTTTCATTTAATTCAGACCAACATGTACATTTGATGAAAGTATATGGCGGGCTGTGTTGATATTGTTATGTGCAACCCAAAAAGTTCTTCTTAAAGATGATAAGGGACAGATCGAACTTTACTGGGGGGGGGGAGGGGCTGGTCCAACTCAAGGTGTCATAAAGAAATGCACCCCCCTCCCCAAAGTAAAAAATATTTGCACATGATCCTCCCCTTGTACTGTAAAATAAATGGAACACCCTCCCCCCTCAGAATAAGTGTAGCGACCCTGTGTTTATAAATGTGGATGTCGACTTTGCCACTTCAGCATGCTTTAGTTGCCACACAGGGCTACAGGCCATAAAGTTGAGGGTTCACTGACCACCACACACACGAGCTCACTCTCCCTACCTGTTTCATTACACTATGATCAGATCTGGCTGCAGACAATTATCAGTTAGGGGGAAAATCTGATTTTCAAAATTGTTATACCATATTAAAATTATATAAAACATATACAACACATTTTCCACCAACAGGTTTCTGTGCCAATGCACCACGCAACCAATAAGCAAAGCATACTGACGTCAGTACTTCAACATCATGGTTTGCGTATACAATTACATTAGATACAGACACATTACAGAGATAGAGACAAAAACAATTCAACCTCCAGATGAGTATGAGGGGGGAGTTTAAGTACAATTCTTACAAGCTTGTTCGGCTCGTAGCTTATTTAGATGTTTAGGGCTGCTGGTGAACCATGGTGTGCCTCCATCAAACATTAGAGTTGGCACTGTGCATTGGGGCAGGCAGCGTTCCCCTCGCATCCGCAAAACCCAGATTTGTCCGTTGTACTGCCAGATGGTGAAGCGTAATTCATCACTCCCGAGAACACGATTCCACTGCTCCAGAGTCCAATGGCGGCGAGCTTTATACCACTCCAGCCGACGCTTGGCATTGACCATAGTGATCTTAGGCTTGTGCGCGGCTGCTGGGTCATGGAAACCCATTTAATGAAGCTCCCGATGTTGCATCCAGAGGCAGTTTGCAACTAGGTAGTGAGTGTTGCAACCGAGGACAGATTATGTTTACGCGTTCAGCAATCGGCAGTCCCATTCTGTGAGCTTGTGTGGCCTACCCCTTCGTGGCTGAGCCGTTGTCGCTCCTAGATGTTTCCACTTCACAATAACAGCACTTACAGTTGACTGGAGCAACTCTAGMAAGGCGGAAATTTGACGAACAGACTGAAAGACTGCTGTAAAGGTGGCATCCTATGACGGTGCCGCGTTGAAAGTCATTGAGCTCTTCAGTAAGGCCATTCTACTGCCAATGTTTGTCTATGGAGATTGCATGGCTGTGTGCTCAATTGTATACACCTGTCAGCAACGGGTGTGGCTGAAATAGCCAAATGCACTAATTTGAAGGGGTGTCCACATACTTTTGTATATATAGTGTATGAAGCCTATATAAAATGAAATGACATGAATTTCTTTATGTCATATGGCTACTGCGTCTGGTATACAAATAGATGTACAGAAGGAGGGTAATTCGTTAATTTTCTATCCAAATATTTTTTATAAACATAAGCATTATAATGTTAGAAGAGCAAATGTAAACCAGGRAAAAAACGCACTACCCTTCCCCAGAAAATCACAGAACCCTCCCCATAGGAAAACAAAAGGTTTGACAACCCTCCCCTATTTTGGACCACCCCTCCCCACGGCAAATTTTGATCTGTCCCTAAACAAATAAAAACTGTTTGAATATTCAACCCAGGGAAATGGCTTGTGCTTCTCCTCAGTACTAAATCCTCTGTTAGTTTGTTGCCAATCGATAGAAAGCTTTTCTCAGTGGTGAGAGCTCAGAATACAAAAGACCCTTTGGTAATATAGTGGGTCCCTGATGTCACAACTTCAATCTGTCGGTGTGTGGTAAACATATTTGACAAGCCAATAAAGAAAATGTACCAACAGGCAATCTCTGCATGTGGTTCACAAGGACCTGCCTTTGGTTTTGTCGTAAGTCTCAAAAAGCTCTGAAGGCGGTCCATTTACACCTGATTTAATGTGGTCCTGGTAAATGAATGTGTTTGAAAACATTGTACTCATTTCAATGTAGTGTAAATATAATGTGATAGATGTGTTTGCCCCTTGCCCCTTACCTACTGCTCTGCCTTTCAACCTCCTCTTGAGATGATGGAGTAAAGTACATTTGCTTATGTCATTTAGGGGTTGCCTATCTCTAATCCTGCCAAATCAAAAGCTCCTCTCATAACTGACTGTTTGAAGTGTTCGTCCCATTTCCCAAAGACATAAATACGTGTTCTTAATAAAAGAGACAACCCCATCCCTCTTTGAATATATTCAATCAGTCAATGGAATTATATTAAAAACAAATAACTATATTTTAAGTGAGAAGTAGGCGTTGGTCTGAAGCCGAAGGAGGAAGGAAATTCACATGAGCACCACGATGCGTTCTTCACCCATGCTCTACCAAGGTTTTCCAGCACACAGCTTTGACCTACTACATTAGCTGTATATGTCTGTTGTACTTCCAACAATGTGTAGGCAGGTTGCTTAGGAGTCAAACATTCTCAAACAGCCTAGCTTAAAGTACCTTAAGATAGTTAGTTTGTACCCATTAACTAAAGACATGAAAATGTGCTTTAAAGTTTACTGAAGAAAGGGGATACATAGTCAGTTGTACAACTGAATGCATTCAACTGAAGTGTGTCTTCCGCATTTAACYCAACCYCTCTGAATCAGAGAGGTGGGGGGGTCTGCCTTAATCRATGTCTTTGGCGCCCAAAGKCCTAGTACTACATTACCTATAAACAATAGTGAGTTATTACAAAATATGAAATTTACAATAAAATGTATTCATTGAATATTATWCAGTGCATTCGGAAAGTATTCAGAACCCTTCACTTTTTCCACATTTCGTTACTTTACAGCCTAAATTGTTTTTTTCCTTCATCAATCTACMCACAATAAGCCATAATGTCGAAGCATAAAAAATACAAAACTGAAATATCACATTTACATGTATTCAGACCCTTTACTCTGTACTTACGGCCTCGGGTCTTCTTGGGTGTCAYGCTACAAGCCCAGCACACCTGTATTTGGGGAGTTTCTCCCATTCTTCTCTGCAGATCCTCTCAAGCTCTGTCAGGTTGGATGGGAGCGTCGCAGCACAGCTATTTTCAGATCTCTGCAGAGATGTTCGGGTTCAAATCTGGGCTCTGGCTGGGCCACTCAAGGACATTCAGAGACTTGTCCCAAAGCCACTCCTGCATTGTATTGGCTGTGTGCTTAAGGTTGTTGTCCTGTTGGAAGGTGAACCTCCAGTCTGAGGTCCTGGAGCAGGTTTTCATCAAGGAACTCTCTGTACTTTGCTCCTTTCATCTTTCCCTCGATCCTGGCTAGTCTCCCAGTCCCTGCCACTGAAAAACATCCCCACAGCATGATGTTGCCACCAACATGCTTCACTGTAGGGATGGTGTCAGGTTTCCTCCAGACGTGATGCTTGGCAGTCAGGCGAAAGAGTTCAATCTTGGTTTCATCACACCAGATAATCTTGTTTCTCATGGTCTGAGAGTCTTTCGGTGCCTTTTGTCAAACTCCAAGTAGGCTGTCATGTGCCGTTTACTGAGAAGTGGCTTCCGTCTGGCYACWCTWCCATAAAGGCCTAATTGGTGGAGTGCTGCAGAGACGGTTGTCCTTCTGGAAGGGTTTCCCATCTTCACAGAGGAACTCTGGAGCTCTGTCAGAATGACCATCGAGTTCTTGGTCACCTCCCTGACCAAGGCCCTTCACCCCGATTGCTCAGTTTGGCCAGGCGGCAGCACTAGAAAGTCTTGGTGGTTCCCAACTTCTTCCATTTAAGAATGATAGAGGCYAATGTGTTCTCGGGGMCCTTCAATGCTGTAGACATTTTTTGGTACCCTTCCCAGATCTGTGCCTCGACAGATGGCTTGGTTTTTGGTCTGACATGCACTGTCAACTGTGGGACCTTATATAGACAGGTGTGTTCCTTTCCAAATCATGTCGAATCAATTGAATTTACCACMGGTGGACTCCAATCAAGTTGTAGAAACATCTCAAGGAAAAAGGATGKAAAAAGGATGCACTTGAGCTCGATTTAGTCTCACAGCAAAGGGTCTGAAAACTCATGTAAATAAGGTATTTCTGTTTTTATTTCTAATACATTTGCAAAAATKTCTAAAAACCTGTTTTCACTTTGTCATTATGCCTATTGTGTCTAGATTGATGAGGGGGCACACATTTTCTAGTAGGCTTAAATAGAAAATATGGCAAATAGGAGTGGCAATATCATCCGCTATTATCTTCAGTAATTTTCCCTCCAAGTTGTCAGACCACAGTGGCTTGTCATTGTTGATAGACAACAATAATGTTTTCACCTCTTCCACACTCAGTTTACGGAATTCAAAATTACAACGCTTGTCTTTCATAATTTGGTCAGATATACTTGGATATGTAGTGTCAACGTTTGTTGGTGGCATGTCATGCCTACGTTTGCTAATAATGTCAATGAGTTAGCAATATCAGTCAGTTTTGTGATGAATGAGCGATCTGATTCAATGAATGATTGAGCTGAGTTTGCCTTTTTTCCCCAAATTTCATTTAAGGTGCTCCAAAGCTTTTTACGATCATTCTTTATGTCATTTATCTTTGTTTGATAGTGTTGTTTCTTCTTCTTTTTATTCAGTTTAGTCACATGATTTCTCAATTTTGTCACGCACTGATCTGTTTAACCTGTCCTTGTGCTTGTCTCCACCCCGCTCCAGGTGTCGCACATCTTCCTCATTATCCCCTGTGTATTTATATCTGTGTTTTCTGTAAGTCTGTTACCAGTTCGTCTTGTTTGTTCAAGTCAACCAGCGGTTTTCTCAGCTCCTGCCCTCCCCCAGTCTCTTTTTTYCCCTCACCTTCCTGGGTTTGACCCTTGCCTGTCCGGACTCTGAGCCCACCTGCCTGACCACTCTGCCTGAGCCTGCCTGCCGTCCTGTACCATTGCCGCTACTCTGGATTATCGACCCCATGCCTGCCTTGACCTGTCATTTGCCTGCCCCATGTTGCTGTAATAAACATTGTTACTTCAACACAGTCTGTACTTGGGTTTTACCTTGATTCTTGATACATTTGCAATACTTTTGCCAATGGGTTGTGCCACCAGACTTATTTGCCATTCCTTTTGCGTCCTCCCTCTCAACCATACAATTTTTAAATTCTTCATCAATCCACGAGAGTTTCGTTTTTAGTCCTTTTCTTACTGGGTGCATGCTTATTAGTAACTGGAATAAGCAATTTCATCAATGTGTCAAGTTCAGCATCTGTTTGCTCCTCATAACACAGCCTAATTGGGCAGCTTAATGAAAGCCAGTGAATATTTAAATCACCCATAAAATATACCTCTCTGTTGATATCACATTATCAAGCATTTCACACGTTATCCAGATACTGACTGTTAGCACTTGGTGGTCTATAGCAGCTTCCCCCAAGAATGGGCTTTAGGTGAGGCAGATGAACCTGTAGCCATATTACTTCAACGGTATTTAACATAAGATCCTCTCTAAAGCTTTACAGGAATGTGTTAGCAGCATGGCGTTTTCTTTTGACTGCAAACATGTCACGCAAAAAAAGCAATGACCATTATGTTATTTTACCTGGATGCTTCGTGTGCAAATTGCAACCCTGCTACTTTTCACTTGTGGATAGAGACTTCAGGTTTTTGGGAACACATTAAAAAGTAACTTGACACTGTGTTGATCAAAAAGTGTAAATGTGTATTATAATGACAAGAAGAAAATGTCATTGACAGAGGGAGTGAACGGAATTAATGCATAAGGTAAGGGCTAGAATTTGCTCTGGATCTTCTAACAGCAACCGGTCTGTCTAGTGTGTGCATGTTTTATAATTAGCAACGTGGCAGTTTCCCCAAAGTTACCAAAGTTTGTGTATCTAACTGGCTATAATAGCAGCCAATGATGTTCGCTAGGTTATTTGTTTGTGCACTGATTACRCGCTGGTGTCCAGGTCAGCAGTTTGCACTGATGACTGTCTTCAGCCATATGAAAACCTTCCATAGCGAAATATACCTAGCTAGCTGGTTAGTTATTTTMTTTTGCTTCTCATCCAACTGGTGTTAGCTAGCTACCTAAAGCTGCTGGCTTTCTACTAGCTAGCTGCTACTGTTGCGCAGCAACCAAGTTGCTTGACTGGTTTTAGAACTCTGAAATTGGTCTGAAAAGGTAGCAGCACATCCTTGGTTTTTATTGGGCAGAAATGTACACGTGCACCTACAAACGTATYYWGTCCAAATGTATCTAAGTCTAATGGTCACCTTACCGACGCTGTAGCCTTGTTTTAATCCGATGTCTAAAATTTGAGCTAGGTTTGGTAAAAAATGTATCTGACGACCCTAATGCTAACGGSCCTATCACAAATCCTGTATAGTGGTTCTCGGTAACGATGGACAATCATGACGAGAGGGGGGTCAATCAAGTTGATTTGCGAATTCTCATCGACATTGCTGTCATATTGGCTTAGATATGATGGTAGGGAGATTTAACATTGAGTTTCAACCAATGCATACTATAGCGACTATAATGATGCCGAGAGCTCAAAGATAATTTTTTGTAGTCTTATATAAATTATATTTGAAGGTCCCACAGGCCCAGCCGCATCCATCCTTTCATACATGAATGCTGAATGCATGTCATATGGTAGTCATTACATGTGCRCATTCAGTCAATGAATTGAATAAGCAGGTTATCATTTTAGCGGTGGATGCCGCTTCTCCAGCCAATGTAATTAGAATATGGGTGATCTAGTGTCAGCCATTAAAATAGCTCGACCTGAACTGGCTGCTTAGCAACAGGGGCTGGTCATGTGAAGCAGCCAGGGTTRTGTTCATTAGGCACCAAACGGGAGAACACAGACTGAAACAGGGAGGGACTACCTGGACTTGTCCAACAGGAACCACTTGTTTTCATTTTTAAATGGATTGCCACAGTGTGCCCTAATGACTACAACCCTGGTCTAGAACGAAGGGTGATGTATGAGATCCTGCTTCACATCAATCTATTCACAGTCCAGTTTACACTCAATAAATGACATGAAATCAAATCAAATTTTATTTGACACATGCGCCGAATACAACACCTTACAGTGAAATGCTTACTTACAAGCCCTTAATCAACGATGCAGTTTTAAGAAAATACCAACAAACAAAAAAATTCAAAAAAAATAAGAGATAAGAAAAACAAATAATTAAAGAGCAGCAGTAAATAACAATAGCTCCCTATATACAGGGAGTAGCGGTACAAAGTTAATGTGTCAATGTGCGGGGGGCACCGGTGCCGAGGTAATTGAGATAATTATGGACATGCAGGTAGGGTTGTTAAAGTGGCTATGCTATACAAAGTGGCCTTTGTCTTGATCACGTAGAGGGAGAGGTTGCTGTCCTTGCACCACATGGTCAGGTCTCTGACCTCCTCCCTATAGACTGTCTCATTGTTGTCGGTGATCAAGCCTACCACTGTTGTGTCATCAGCAAACTTAATGATGGTGTTGGAGTTGTGCCTGGCCGTGCAGTCATGAGTAAACAGGGAGTACAGGAGGGGACTGAGCACGCACCTCTGAGGGGCCCCCGTGTTGAGGATCAGCGTGGCGGATGTGTTGTTACCTACCCTTACCACCTGGGGGTGGCCCGCAGGAAGTATAGGATCCAGTTGCAGAGGAAGGTGTTTAGTCCCAGGGTCCTTAGCTTAGCGATGAGTTTTGAGGGCACTATGGTGTTGAACGCTGAGCTGTAGTCAATGAATAGCATTTTCACATAGGTGTTTCTTTTGTCCAGGTGGGAAAGGGCAGGGTGGAGTGCAATAACTGTCTCTTATACACATCTAGATGTGTATAAGAGACAGGCTCTATGACCTCCTCCCTATAGACTGTCTCATTGTTGTCGGTGATCAAGCCTACCACTGTTGTGTCATCAGCAAACTTAATGATGGTGTTGGAGTTGTGCCTGGCTGTGCAGTCATGAGTAAACAGGGAGTACAGGAGGGGACTGAGCACGCACCTCTGAGGGGCCCCCGTGTTGAGGATCAGCGTGGCGGATGTGTTGTTACCTACCCTTACCACCTGGGGGTGGCCCGCAGGAAGTATAGGATCCAGTTGCAGAGGAAGGTGTTTAGTCCCAGGGTCCTTAGCTTAGCGATGAGTTTTGAGGGCACTATGGTGTTGAACGCTGAGCTGTAGTCAATGAATAGCATTTTCACATAGGTGTTTCTTTTGTCCAGGTGGGAAAGGGCAGGGTGGAGTGCAATAGAGATTGCATCATCTGTGGATCTGTTGGTGCGGTATGCAAATTGGAGTGGGTCTAGGATTTCTGGGATAATGGTGTTGATGTGAGCCATGACCAGCCTTTCAAAGCATTTCATGGCTACAGACTACAGGTCGTGCAGGACCATACTCATCAAATGCTATTCATTCTTCAATAAAACATTAAAAGGAATGTGGGAAACCTCCCTCAAACCATTTTAGTGATGGACATTTTACCCTCTTTATGTAATGTTTGGAGATGGAAGTAAATAGTTTTCATTGCCCATGAAGCCATACTGTATATTCATATGAAGGTGATTTTTACCTAGACCATCCAGACCCACAGAGGGTGTTGTCCTGCCTTGGCACTACACATTTCATTATGACAATAATGATGGCAACACAGTAGGAGAAGTACTTCCTGGAGAGGTGCAGGTTATAAGAATACCCTTTTTATCCTGAATGAATGGAAGTGGGCCTCGTTAACACAATGTTTTCACACCCAATACTGTTTCCCTGTTTTATAGTCCATTCACAYGTCCCATGAAACATATTCTTCATCCAAATGGAACAGCTGGAGCAATAACGGCAATAACAAGTCTCCTGCCCCCATGCATCATCAGTGTGTTTGTGCCTCAACACAAAATACAGTCTCGGTCTCAGTTGCTTTTTTCATTCCCTGGCCACCCTTCCTATTTCCCTCTCTCCCTCATTCTCTCTCAGCAGTCGGTCTCTTTAACTCTCTCTCTCTCCCTTTCTCTCTCTCCCTTTCTCTCTCTCCCTTTTCTTTTTTCTCTCTCTTCCTTTTTTCTCTTCTCTTTCCTCTCTCTTTCTCTCTCTCCTCTCTCTCTCTCTCTCTCTCTCTCTCTCTCTCTCTCACAGCAAGGACACAAAATTAGATGAGCCCTGGTATGTCTCCACACCGCATGCCACGGAGGATGACAGATATTCTCATGGGGAATGTGGGTATGTCTGTTCTGTACTTGTCTCTTACTTTTGCTGTTTGTCACATATTTGCGTTTCTCACACATCCACGCACGCACGCACGCGCACGCACGCAGCGCACGCACGCACGCACGCACGCACGCACGCACGCACCGCACGCACGCACGCACGCACGCACGCACGCACGCACGCACGCACGCACGCACGCACGCACGCACGCACGCCGCACGCACGCACGCACGCACGCACGCACGCAGCACGCACGCACGCACGCACGCACGCACGCACGCACGCACGCACGCCGCACGCACGCACGCACGCACACCACACACACACACACACCACACACCACACACACACACACACACACACACACACACACACACACACACAGTCTTCTACTTTAGGCTATTCCATTCCGTTGCCCAATTGCCAAACAGCGAGGGAGTCCTGCCTCTCTACAGCAGGGCAGGGACCATGCAGGCTTTTATATCCTCCACCCATCCAGGCAGGCGAGGATGCTGCTGAGGACATGTGTGTCTGTGTGTGTGTGTCTGTGTGTGGGTGGGTGTGTGTGTATATGTGTGTGCACGTGCATGTTTGTTTGTCTATTCTATCTTACTCTCATAGAAACAGATAGAGAAGGAGAGAGAGAGAGAGCRAGAATGAAAAAGAGAGAGAAACTCCTCCCCTCTCTCTTCCCAACCCAGCACCAGGGTCCAGCCTGATTTTCAGATTTTCACAGCTGGGGGCAACTGACTCACCTGTCTCCTCTCCTCCCTCCATCCTTCCATTCAGGCCTGGCCCACATCACAAGCCAGCTGTGAGGCTACAATCAAACAATCTCCTGCAGGGAGGGCCTCTTGGGGAACACTGACATCAGTGCCCAGGAATGAGCTAATATGCTCCAATAATGAGGCATGGGTAAATCTGGGAAATAAATCCGTTTTCTGCATCATTTAAGCCTGGGTCTGCCTGGTATCTTTACTCATACAGTTCAAACTAGATATACATCAAAATATAAATCAAACTTGTTGCGAATGGTATTCCACATTCCAGAGAAGGAAGGTCAAATGTCAATATTTTGCCTCAACTACAGTATGGTATAATTCTGGAGATTCCCCTGGGCAGGAAACATCTCAAGTGTAGTGTATGTGGGCTACATACATGCGTGCAAGTATACAGGCATGCACTCCGTCATGCATGTCATATCATGCAATATTTTGTCTCAGCAKAAATGTCATACTGTAGTATAGTGAAGTGGTCACATCTCTAGTGCACAGCACAGTGTGTAGGCTACCTACACACATGAATGCAAGCATACATACATACATGCAGGCACAACATCTCTTGAGACAACACACACATGACTATGACACATATCAGCCCGTGTAGCTAAGTAACACGGCAGGGTACAGTATTCTGCACTACCATGGTGCGTTTGCCATTTGTTATTCCCCGTCCACCGCAGGGTTGCCATCCATGCTCTACTTTACGGTGCAGCAAACAGGTATGTCTCCAGCCAGCTACAGTCTGAGTGCATGTGTGTTATGGCGGGGAGGTGGAGGACACCCCCTCGTTTCCACCACGCAGCCAGACGGAGAGCGCTTCAGTAATGTCAGCCACTTCATTAAAGGGGAGAGTGGATTTGATGGCAGGGACATAGGGAGAGGTGGCTGGTACTCTGGCTGACTGAGGAACTCCTGTATCAACTCTCTGTGTATTTTTCCATTCGGTCCAGATCTGGCCCAGCCCTTGCCCCTATCTCGGCCCGGAGTAAAACCCATCTGAACCCGACTGTGACAGCTGAGCTAATTACCGTCCTCAAATCCCACAAGGCTGACAGGCCCGTTAGCTCCCAGATTTACACTTTGAATCCCATCATCCGTTTCAACATCATTTTGCTCATACTAGGTGTTTTTGGCCAGCTATACAGCAATATCCAGCATCCAACACCATCCTCGGTTAAAAGAATCCCATACGCTGAGAGCTACGGGGTAGGTTCGGTTGTCACAAAGGAGTGTTTGCAATCAATGGTGAACATGCACGCACATATTAATACATTGTTTCATGAGGGTGCTTCTGCAAAGGAAACCCCCTCCCTGGAGCCACACACAATCATTTTCTGGGGGTTTTTGCAAAAATGACCATTGAACAACAGGAAATATTACAGACTGTGGCTTTATTGAAGAATCMCATATCCYGAGAGGGTCTCAGATRTAATAATWAAAACAATAATGATATATTTTAAGCGCTTTTCAAGACATCCAAGGTCACTTTACTGAATCAGCAATAATCATCAAGATAGAAAAACAATATAATCCCACATTAAAATCAACAAGAATATAAAAGTACACTAAACATGATGACAGACGAACCAGGGGAGTAACGATATAACGTATTCTCAACTAATCTGTAGAAATCACATTTTTCTGGAACACATGAATGGCCGTTGAATCCGGCAGGGTGCATCATTCAAGCCACGGTCACCTGTGAAAGAGGGTAACACAGAGAAAGCTAATTATTGTATTGATGTTTTTTATATGTAGCTAAAAAAAAGGAACAAATTATATTTCAGATTTATTTTTACATCTATTAAAATGTTTGATGCGTAACGTGAGGGAGAGTCCGCTGGCGACTGCATCGTACCTCCGTAGTTCATCTCCATGCAATGCTCACGGCCATTCGTGTTGTCGTTCACTGCACCATAGTTGTGGTTATCGGGTTGCCCCTGGCCGCAGTTCTGGTAGCTAAACCTGGACCCGTCGTTCCAAAGCCAAAGACCCTCCTAAAGAGCACACAGGCAGATGTGTAACCAGCAGACACTAAACACCACTGTTCTTTAAAGGAAAGTGCAATCTCCTCGCCATTGTTTTGGTAAASAGCTGATGGATGGGACTGGACAGGTCCCATGACAGGTAAGTCATACTGAGACTAGGGTCTCTTTTACAGATGAGCCCTGTAGAAATACAGTCAAACACATACAATATACAAAACATTTAGAACAAACACATTAATCAACATGGCTGTCTCCAATCGTTACTTTGAACTGTGGGACCAGAACATTTCATTTCTTAGAGCTCTGGAAGTTCCACATAAAAGGGTGCAACTGTAACGGCTTTCTTCCATAGGTGAAGGAGAGGACCAAAGTGCAGCCGGCTAGTGTTCAACATGTTTAATAAAAGAACAAGTGAGACACTACAAACAACATACAAAATAACAAAATGTGCAAAAACCGAGACAGACCTATCTGGTGCAGACAACCACAGAGACAGGAAACAAACACCCACCAAAATCCCAACACAAAACAAGCCTCCTATATATGATTCTCAATCAGGGACAACGATTACCATCTGCCTCTGATTGAGAACCATATTAGGCTGGACATAGAAACAGACAAACTAGACACACAACATAGAATTCCCACCCAGCTCACGTCCTGACCAACACTAAACAAGCAAAACACATAATAACTCTGGTCAGGACGTTACAGCAACAAAAACTAAAAGCAGCTTTACCCAACTCTGGAGACTGAAGTGGCCTCCAGTGTTATCCAAGCCTGTTTGGTCATTTGAGAGTAAAAATGTAATGATTATTTTATATATAGGAAGCTTCTGAATATAAAAGATAAAGAAAAGGAATAGCACATAAAGTTTTAGTTTAGCAACCCTGTGAAATACACTACACTAATCCTATGAGGTTTAGAAGGTGTAAATCTGGCCGTAAATATAGACATTTGTTAACAGCAATTTAAAAAGGTACCTCTGCCTCTGGCCATTTGGCCAAGATGGGGACGTAGTGATAGCAGTGTGTCCCAYGGGCCTCCCGAGTTGCTCAGCGGTCTAAGGCACTCCATCTCAGTGCTAGAGGCGTCACTACAGACCCTGGTTCGATTCCAGGCTAGATCACAACTGGCCGTGATTGGGAGTCCCATAGGGCGGCACACAATTGGACCAGCGTCGTCCTGGTTAGGGTTTGGCTGGGGTAGGCAGTCATAGTAAATAAGAATTTCTTCTTAATCGACTTCCCTAGTTAAATAAAGGATAAATAAAAATAACTATGCCAACCAGGTGGGCATGATGAACTCCTGGTTTGTAGTCCCTGCTTCTCCTTCGCTCCCATCTCCTCAGACTCTGTAGGAGGGAGAGATAACATTCAATATTTTGATTAAATGATTAGTTCCATCATCACAATCCGAGTGGTCAAAGGTGCGTTCCAGCCGTGGTGCTATTGAACACAGCACCACAGCTATCTGTGCGTTATCAGTCCATTAACATTAACTATAATATTACATTGTTTTGCTTTCTGCAGGTTTCAGAAAGTCTGTTGATATGAGGATGGCATTTTACAGATTGGCAGGTTGCGTATCAGGTTCTCCATAATTTGTTTCTCTRCATCATTCAGATCCCCTACAACAAAGAGAGCCAAAGACAAAAGATTAATACTCATCTGCTCTTTAAAAAGTGTGGAATGATATCATCAAACTGCATCTGATGAGTGTGAACAGGTAATCAAACCATTGATAAGAATACCTCTGCTACCGACACATCAATAAACACCTCTTATCTAACTAAAAAGAGTAAAAAAATATATAAATAACAAAAAGAACGAAGGAATATCTCTTACTTGCATCACCCAGAGCAAAGGCAGCGCTGAGAAGCAAAAATATGGTCAACTTTGCCATGGTGACAGTCTCCTGAGAAAAAGACTTAAGACAAATTCAGCATCATACACTTTAGAACATAGGTGGAGGTGGACTTGTTCTGTTTAATTGGAGAAAGGGGAGCACCTATATACACCTGGCCACAAGGGAGCAACTATCATTTTCTATCAATAGTTAACTAATATAATGAGGCATATACACCTGGCCACAAGGTAGAAACTATTGTTTTTTTATCAATAGTTAACTAATACTGTCAAATCTACTCCTGCCGCTCCTCTCCAGCGTTCGATGTCGCCAGTCCTGGCAACCATCATTAGGCGCACCTGGCAACAATCAGTACGTGCACCTGCTCCTCATGACGAGGCACACCTGGACACCATTTCCTCACTCATTACCTCCTCTATATCTGGCACTCACATAGGTTTATTCCCCAGGCAGTATTGCTTTTGTTTCATGTTCGTACGCGGCTCTTGTTTCTTGTATTGGTCCGTGTTTAGTTTATTATTAAACTCCCCACCTGCACTTGCTTCCCTGCTTCCCGACTCCCAGCGTCTACGTTACAGAATACTGCCTCAATAAATGGAAGCAGCAGGAAATCCGGACATCTCCCAGATGGTCGACGAACAGGGACACCTACTTCGTCAACACCATGACCAGCTGGCACAACTGGGGATGGCTATGGAAGAGGTTCTTCGCAGTCTTCAACATCTCAAACATGCCCGAGAGGCGTTGCCTTCAACTAGCGGAGGATACTCTTCCACCAGGCGTGCCAGCACACCAGTCCATTCAGAAGTCCCCCAGGTCAGCGACACACGTTTGTTCCATAAATATGACGGAACCCCTTCTAAATGCCGTGGCTTTCTACTTCAGTGCTCCCTCTATTTTGTGCACCAGACGGGAGCCCCCACCACTGAGACTGGGTGGGTGTTGGAGTGGGCTACGGCCGTCTGGGAGAGAGGCGCGGAGGAGCTGGATTCATATGAAGGGTTCATGCCTCTGTTCAGAGGTATCTTCGATCATCCACCGGAGGGCAGAGAGGGGGGTCCCTATTCCAACTACGGTAGGATGATCAGGCCGAGTATATGCTCACCTTCCGGACTGTAGCAGTATCCAGCGGATGGAATGAGCTCCGTAGCTATTCAGAAGAGGACTGCGCAAGGAAGTCCAGACGGAATTGGCATGTCGAGACGACAACCTCTCCTTGGACTCACTCATCGCRATGGCCATCCATCTGGATAACCTACTTTGGGGGCGTCGGTACCCTCAGTGCTCTCCCTCAGTGACCACTCTGTATGAGACCCTGAACCCATGGAGGAAGGGGTCACACGCCTCCCCGCTGCTGAACGACGTACACGGAAACAGCTGGGGCTGTGTCCCTATTGTGGTCAAGGTGGGCACCAGCTTCAGTGTCCGGTAGGTTCCAACTCGGGATCCACGAGCGCAGAGGGACGTTCACGTGATCTTCCACCTCCTGGGGCAGGTGTGAGTATCCCATCTTCATCATTTTCAGCCAAACCCTTTTTAGTGTCGCTCAAACTAGCTGGCTGTCCCTCATGTACTGTTTCTACAGCGCTAGTGGATTCCGGTGCTGCTGGGAACTTTATTGACCAGACCCATGCCTCCTCTCTGAACATCACCTCATACCCACTCTCCTTTCCGGTTTAAGCCCTGGATAATCGACCACTCGGATCCGGAACCATTACACACATCACCTCACCGTGGAGTCCACTCATCAGGAAAACATTCCTTTCTTCCTCCCAATTAGTGCTCCAGCTCACAAGATCATCCTCGGCCTCCCATGGCTCCAACGCCATAACCCCACCATCTCATGGTCGAAGATTAATATCACGGACTGGGCACCCGAATGGCGGAGGACCTGCCTTCCCTCTCGAGTCAGTCAATGTGGTCTGGGACGTAGATGCGGACATTCACCAGGCTCTGGAGMGGRAGCYCGCACCCACTAACTGTCCTTCTGAGCGCATCTACGTTCCCAAAGAGATAAGGGATAGGCTGTTGACCTGGGTGCACACATCCCTCAACACTGACCACTCGGGTATCACTCGCACTATTCACTCCATCTCTGAGAMATAYTGGTGGCCCACCTTGGTGCAGAACGTGGTGTGCTATATCAACTCATGCTCCGTATGTGCCCAAACAAAATCGCTCCAGCAGGGAAGCTCCTTCCCCTTCCTGTGCCTCAGTGTCCCTGGTCTCATCTGTCCATTGGCTTTGTTACTGATCTCMCCTCTGATGGTTTCACCACCATTCTGGTGGTTCTGGACAGATTTTCTAGGTCATGCCGGTTTATTCCTCTCCCTTCTCTCTTCGAGTCGCTGAGGCACTGTTCCAGCAGGTCTTCCTGCACTATTTCATTCCGGAGGACATCGTCTTCTTGCTCTTTTTGGCCTTCCTGTGACATCGGTGGTGTAGGTGTCCTGGAGGGCAGGTAGTTTGCCCCCGGTGATGCGTTGTGCAGACCTCACTACCCTCTGGAGAGCCTTATGGTTATGGGCGAGCAGTTGCCGTACCAGGCGGTGATACAGCCTGACAGGATGCTCTCGATTGTGCATCTTTAAAATTGTGTGTTTTTGGTGACAAGCCAAATTTCTTCAGCTCCTGAGGTTGAAGAGGCACTGCTGCGCCTTCTTCACCATGCTGTCTGTGTGGGTGGACCACTTCAGTTTGTCCGTGATGTGTACGCTGAGAACTTACATCTTTCCACCCCTCTCACTGCTGTCCGTTGATGTGGATAGGGGCTGCTCTCTCTGCTGTTTCCTGAAGTCCACGATCATCTCCTTTGTTTTGTTGACATTGAGTGTGAGGTTATTTTCCTGACACCACACTCCGAGGCCCTCACCTCCTCCCTGTAGGGCGTCTCGTCATTGTTGTAATCAAAGCCTACCACTGTAGTGTCGTCTGCAAAACTTGATGATTGAGTTGGAGGCGTGGATGCCACGCAGTCGTGAGTGAACAGGAGTACAGGGAGGCTGAGAACGCCCCTTGTGGGGCCCAGTGTTGAGGATCAGCGGGGTGAGATCTTGTTACCTACCTCACACCTGGGGGCGGCCGTCAGGAAGTCCAGGACCCAGTTGCACAGGGTGGGTCGAGACCCAGCTTAATGATGAGTTTGGAGGTACTATGGGTTAAATGCTGAGCTGTAGTCGCTGAACAGCATTCTTACATAGGTATTCCTCTTGTCCAGATGGATTAGGGCTGTGTGATTGTGTCTGTGGACCTATTGGGGTGGTAAGCAAATTGAAGTGGGTCTAGGGTGTCAGGTAGGGTGGAGGTGATATGGTCCTTGACTAGTCTCTCAAAGCACTTCATGATGACAGAGTGAGTGCTACGGGGCGGTAGTAATTTAGCTCAGTTACCTTAGCTTCTTGGGAACAGGAACATGGTGGCCCTCTTGAAGCATGTGGGAACAGCAGACGGGGATAAGGATTGATTGAATATGTTCGTAAACACACCACGCTGGTCTGCGCATGCCTCTGAGGATGCGGCGGGGATGCCGTCTGGGCCTGCAGCCTTGCGAGGGTTAACACATTTAAATGTTTGTAGCATACCTCTTGTGTCTGAGCCGTTGAATTGGGACTACTTTGTCTCTATACTGATGCTTAGCTTGTTTGATTGTCTTGCGGAAGGAATAGCTACATGTTTGTATTGGTCATGTTTCCGGTCACCTTACCATGATTAAACGCAGTGGTTCGCGCTTTCAGTTTTGTGCGAATGATGCCATCAATCCACGGTTTCTGGTTGAATGTTTTAATAGATGCTGTGGGTACACATCACCGATGCACTTGCTAATAAACTCGCTCACCGACTCAGCGTATTCATCAATGTTCGACGCTATGCGGTACCTATCCCAGTCCACGTGATCAAAGCAATCTGAACAATCCGATTGGTCAGACCAGCGTTGAACAGACCTGAGCGCGGGTGCTTCCTGTTTTAGTTCCTGTCTATAGGCTGGGAGCATCAAAATGGAGTCGTGGTCAGCTTTTCCCGAAAGGAGGGCGTGGGAGGGCCTTATATGCGTTGCGGAAGTTAGAATAACAATGATCCAGGGTTTTGCCAGACTGGGTAGCACAATCGATATGCTGTAGAATTTAGGGAGCCTTGTCTTCAGATTAGCCTTGTTAAAATCCCCAGCTACAATAAATGCAGCCTCAGGATATGTGGTTTACAGAGTCGAATGAAGTTCTTTCAGGGCCGTCTGTCTGCTTGGGGGGGAATATAAATGACTTATGATCGAAGAGAATTCTCTTGGTAGATAATGCGGTCGGCATTTGATTGAGGAATTCTAAGTCAGGTGAACAAAAGGACTTGAGTTCCTGTATGTTATAATCACACCATGTCTCGTTAATCATAAGGAATACACCCCCGCACTTCTTCTTACCAGAGAGATGCTTGTTTCTGTTGGTGCGATGCGTGAAGAAACCAGATGGCTGTACCGACTCCAATAGCGTGTCTCGAGTGAGCCATGTTTCCGTGAAATAAAGAACGTTAGTCTGTCTCTCTGGAAGGCAACCCTTGCTCGGATTTCGTCTACCTTGTTGTCAAGAGACTGCACATTGGCGAGTAGTATGCTCGGGAGCGGTGCGCGATGTGCCCGTCTACGGAGCCTGACCAGAAGACCGCTCCGTCTGCCCCTTCTGTGTTTTGGGTCGCCGGCTGGGATCCGATCCATTGTCCTGGGTGGTGGGCCAAACACAGGATCCGCTTCAGGAAAGTTGTATTCCTGGTTGTAATGTTGGTGAGTTGACGTTGCTCTTATATCCAATAGTTCCGCCTGTATGTAATAACACCTACGATTTCCTGGGTTAACAAGTTAAGAAATAAAACACAAAAAAACACAATACTGCATAGTTTCTTAGGATTGCTCAGCCTCACTTCCAGGTACCGGCCTCAGTCCAATGGGCAGGTGGAGAGGATGAGCTGGGGAGGTTCCTGAGGAGTCACTGCCGGGACCGGCATGGGGATTCCTTTCCTKAGTGGAATATGCCCAKAATTCAAAATGTYACTCCTCCACCGKGCTTACTCCGTGTGTCCTGGGTTATCAGCAGGCCCTGGCACCATGGACTCCAAGCTAGACCGAAGCCCATACGGTGGATGAATGGTTCCGGCGTGCAGAGGATGTTTGACGTGATGCTCATGTGAGGCTCCAGCGTGCCGTCCGTTGCCAGAAGGAGCAGGCGGATCGCCACCGCAGTGAGGCGCCYGTGTTCCATCCTGGTGATCGTGTCTGGCTCTCCACCAGGAACCTCCCACTCTGCCTGCACTGTAAGAAGCTGAGCCCCCGGTTTGTGGGGCCGTTCAAGGTTCTCCGGAGGGTCAACGAGGTTCTGTATAGATTACAGCTTCCCACTGACTACGTAATCTCACCCTCGTTTCATGTCTCTCTCCTCAGGACGGTGGTTCCTGGTCCCCTGGCTGAGGCTGTCCCCCACAACAGCCCTCTGCCTCCCTTCAATGGCGAGGGAGGTCCCACCCATGCTGTCAAATCCCTCCTGGACTCCCGACATTGTGAAGGTCAGCTCCAGTACCTGGTGGACTGGGAGGGGGACAGTACTGAGGAGCAGTGTTGGGTTCCGGTGGAGGACATTCTGGATCCTAACATCTGTKATTTCCACCTTCGCCGCCCGCTCCTCCCCCTCGGGGCTGTCCGCCTGGCCGGTGCCATCCTGCGGCTGGAGACGCGCTTCAGGGGGGGATACTGTCACATCTACTCCTGCTCCCCCTCTCCGGCGTTCGAAGCCGGTTTACTAATCCACCGGTCCTGGCAACCATCATTACGTGCACCTGCTCATGAGGCACAGCTGGACACCATTACCTCCCCTATATCTGACACTCACTTAGGTTTATTTGCCAGGCATTATTGATTCATGTTCGTACTGTCATGCCCTGACCGTAGAGAGGCTGTTATACTCTGTTGGTTAGGTCGGGGTGTGACTAGGGTTGGTCATCTAGGTAATTATATATTTATGTTGGCCTGGTATTGTTCCCAATCAGAGGCAGCTGTTTATCGTTGTCTCTGATTGGGGATCATATTTAGGCAGCCATTTCCCCATTGTGCTTTGTGGGATCTTGACTATGGATAGTTGCCTGTTAGCACTATTAGCTCCACGTTTCGTTTTGAGATTTATTGTTTTGCTGTGAGTTTCACTTAGAAATAAAAAGATGTGGAACCCAGATCACGCTGCGCTTTGGTCCAGTTATTCTAAAGATCGTGACATGTACGCTTTTCTTGTATTGTTTAGTTTATTAAACTCACCACCTGCACTTGCTTCCTGACTCCCAGCATTTACGTTACAAATGAGGCATTCCCGTTAAAATGGATCAAAGTACAAAATAACAGGATAATATCTGTTCTTCTCATGGTACGTTTCTTATCAAGAGAGGAGCAAATGGTGCTGAATGGGCCAGGGGAGGGGGGGTGCATGTTGCTCATATGTTCATTCGGAAAGTATTTAGACCCCTTGACTTTTTCCACATTTTGTTATGTTACAACCTCATTCTAAAATTGATTAAATATATTTTTCCCCCCCTCATCGATCTACACATTACACCATAATTACAAAGCATTCTTCTCTGCAGATCCCCTCAAGCTCTGTCACGTTGGATGATGGAGCATCGCTGCACAGCTTTTTTTCAATTTTTTTTCCAGGTCTCACCACAGATGTTCAATCGGGTTCAAGTCCGGACTTGGCACAAAACCACTCCTGTGTTGTCTTGGCTGTGTGCTTAGGGTCGTTGTCCTGTTGGAAGGTGAACCTTCACCCCCAGTCTGAGGTCCTGAGCGCTCTGGAGCAGGTTTTCCTCAAAGATCTCTCTGTACTTTGCTCCGTTCATATTTCCCTCGATCCTGACCAGTCTCCCTGCTGCTGAAAAACATCCCCATAGAATGATGCTACCACCACCATGCTTCACCGTAGGGATGATGCCAGGTTTCCTCCTGATGTCACGCTTGGCATTCAGACCAGAAAATCTTGTTTCTCATGGTCAGAGTCCTTTAGGTCCATTTTGGCAAACTCCAAGCGGGCTGTCATGTGGCTTCAGTCTGGCCTGATTGGTGGAGTGCTGCAGAGATGRTTGTCCTTCTGGAAGGTTCTCCCATATCTCCACAGAGGAACTGGAGCTCTGTCAGTGACAGTCGGGTTGTTGGTCACCTCCCTAACCAAGGCCCTTTTCTCCCGATTGCTCAGTTTGGCCGGGTGGCCAACTCTAGGAAGTGTTTTGGTGGTTCCAAACTTCGAATGGAGGCCACTGTGTTATTGGGGATCTTCAATGCTGCAGACATTTTTTTTTGGTACCCTTCCCCATATCTGTGACACGACACAATCCTGTTTCGGCGCTCTACGGCCAATTCCTTTGACCTCATGGCTTGGTTTTTGCTCTGACATGCACTGTCAACTGTGGGTCCTTTATAGACAGGTGTGTGCCTTTCCAAATCCTGTCCAATCAATTGAATTTACCACAGGTGGACTCCAAGTTGTAGAAACATTTCAAGGATGATCAATGGAAACAGGATGCACTTGAGCTCAATTTCGAGTCTCAAAGMAGAGTGTCATACTTACGTAAAGAAGGTATTTCTGTTTGTTATTTTTATAAACTTGAAACATTCTGGTAGCGTTGCCTTTAAATTGTTTACTTGGGTCAAACGTTTCGGGTAGCCTTCCACATGCTTCCCACAAAAGTTGGGTGAATTTTGGCCCATTCCTCCTGACAGAGCTGGTGTAACTGAGTCAGGTTTGTAGGCCTCCTTGCTCACACAAGTCTTTTCAGTTCTGCTCACAAATTTTCTATAGGATTGAGGTCAGGGCTTTGTGATGGCCACTACAATACCTCT
>NC_036840.1:11963261-12004164 GCF_002910315.2 Salvelinus sp. IW2-2015 | reverse complement strand
TGATCCTCCTGCAGCAAAAGCCCCACAACATGATTGCTGCCACCCCCATGCGTCACGGTTGGGATGGTGTTCTTCGGCTTGCAAGATTCCCCCTTTTTTCTCCAAACATAACGATGGCATTATGGCCAAACAGTTATATTTTTGTTTCATCAGACCAGAGGACATTTCTCCAAAAAGTATGATGTTTGTCCCCATGTGCAGTTGCAAACTGTAGTCTGCTTTTTATGGCGGTTTTGGGCAGTGGTTCTTCCTTGCTGAGCGGCCTTTCAGGTTATGTCAATATATGACTCGTTTTACAGTGGATATAGATACTTTTGTACCCGTTCCTCCAGTATCTTCACAAGGTCCTTTGTTGTTGTTCTGGGATTGATTTACACTTTTCGCACCAAAGTACATTCATCTCTAGGAGACCGAACGCGTCTCCTTCCTGAGCGGTATGACGGCTGCTGATCCCATGGTGTTATACTTGCGATACTATTGTTTGTACAGATGAGCGTGGTGCCTTCAGTCATTTGGAAATTGCTCCCAAGGATGAACCAGACTTGTGCAGGTCTACAATTCTTTTTCTGAGGTCTTGGCTGATTGCTTTTGATTTTCCCATGATGTCAAGCAAAGAGGCATATGAGGTTAAAGGTAGGCCTTGAAATACATCCACAGCTACACCTCCAATTGTGTATGTAGTGTATGTAAACTTCTAACCCACTGGAATTGTGATACAGTGAATTATAAGTGAAATAATCTGTCAACAATTGTTGGAAAAATTACTTGTACATGCACGAAGTAGATGTACTAACTGACTTGTCAAAAAGAATTTGTGGAGTGGTTATAAAACTAGTTAATGACTCCAACCTAAGTGTATGTAAACTTCCGACTTCAACCGTATTATTGATTTCTCGTCAAATTACACACAATACCAAAAAGTTTTTTTAAATACTAATTGAGTGTATGTAAACTTCTGACCCACTGGGAATGTGATGAAAGAAATAAAAGCTGAAATGAATCATTCTCTCTACTATTATTCTGACATTTCACATTCTTAAAATAAAGTGGTGATCCWRGCTGACCTAAAACAGGGAATTTTTACTAGGATTAAATATCAGGAATTGTGAAAAACTGAGTTTAAATGTATTTGGCTRARGTGTATGTAAACTTCCCGACTTCAACTGTACATTTTAGAATAAGGCTGTAATGTAACAAAATGTGGAAAAAGTCAAGGGGTCTGAATACTTTCTGAATGCACTATATACCTTGTCTGACAAAGAAGGAAGGTTGGGTTACTAGAAGGAAGGTTGGGTTACTAGAAGGAAGGAACCTACAAATAAATCTAGGTAATTGGTTATATTCTGTTTATAAACCTAGCTAGGTCAGGTGTTTAGTTGTTTTGTTACATTACAGGATGAATAACAACATTGAAATGTGACACGTGGTCCTATGGGGAATCATCTCTGTTGAATCTCTGGGCTTCCTCACGTGATGTTCATGATGAGAAGAAGAAGAAGGTCATGTACTAATGACAGAGGCTAATGCAGTATCCTGTAATACTTACAACTTACTAGAATGTATGGTATTGGTGAAGTATGAAAATGTATCACTACACACAGCGATGTAGAAATAGTTCCGGATTTGAATGTAGTTTTGACATATTTGGCCTTTGACGCTTGAAATCCCTTTCTGGTTTTCAGAAAAGTCTCACTCTTACTTCTCTCTTAAAATATATCTGGTTACGGCTATACTTTGATTTAGAGATTTAAATCAATGATTTCCTTCATTCAATAGAATTGTGCTGTTGTTAATGAATACTATTGGTATGAAGGARACAGACAGATAGATRGAAAGACAGAGAAAGACCTTTTTACTTCAAAAGACCAAAAGGGTAGCTAGTTTGTTTCATTTCCTTACCGGATGAAGGAAGGACAAATGAACTGGATGGAAGGTTTTGTATTTGGCAGCCGCCTTTAAAATAAAATAATCACGTGGAGAGGAAAGCATTCAGTGGTTAAGTGGCCACTAAACGCATCCTCACCTCTTGTGATTGGAGATAATGCCTCTGACATTTCAATGTCACAGGAATGTCAACTGTCTTTTTTTGGATGGGAAAGTTGGAGCGGTCCTGCATCGAATGAATCAATAATCTCATCCCATTACTCCAGCAGCCGGTCAGGCCCATTTACAGAGGAGAGAGAAATTCTGTATTTGTACATCTACAGTAGATTTCCCTCGCAACGAGCAGATGCTGAATGACTGTGAGCAGCACACTTAAAGGCCTGAAGGACACACAGGAGAATAGACCATACCTCTGAATAGGAAAGAGTGGAATGAGCTCATGGTCATACAGTACTGCATGATGGTTCATATTGCAACATTGCAAAGGCTTGGAAACAATGAGTGAGACTAGGAATAATGATGTGTGCTGGCCTTATTGTGTAGATATGGTTAAATGAAGACAGTGAATCCTTTCATATTGGTGTGTTGTTGTCTAGCAGTGAAATAAGATTTCTMGAAGATTTTCTACCCATGGCCTCCTACTGTGGGCTGTGTCAATGTTTCGGTTCTTTCAAGCACACTTCTTTCAAGTGACTTAATTCATGGTTACAAAAGCATGATATACAGCTAAGTAATGCTCAAATACAGTCTGGATAACACTCACGCACATTATTTTTCCTGTATAAGGGAAACATTTTCTGACGGGCCCAAATTGCCCACTCAGTACAGATGAGGCACAGCTGCTGAATGAAGCATGCTGGGTAGTCCTACTGTCAGTGTGTGAGTGGCAGGC
Organism: Salvelinus sp. IW2-2015; assembly: GCF_002910315.2. Taxonomy (NCBI): domain Eukaryota; kingdom Metazoa; phylum Chordata; class Actinopteri; order Salmoniformes; family Salmonidae; genus Salvelinus; species Salvelinus sp. IW2-2015. The sequence goes on along the minus strand of NC_036840.1, from coordinate 12,001,388 downwards.
TCTGACTCAGCACATTGATGTGGGCTGCAGAGAGAGAGAAAGAGAGAGAGAGAGAGAGAGAGAGAGAGAGAGAGAGAGAGAGAGAGAGAGAGAGAGAGAGAGAGAGAGAGAGAGAGTCTCTTTTATTACCGAATCCAGTTTAGGAGATTAATCCAGCCTTGAATCTAATATTCCAATAAATGATTCCTCCTGTATACGTGATCACAGACCTTACCCAATAACAGCACTCTATTCCAGCCCTGGCCAATAGAAAGACAAGACAGAGACAGTGTGTGTGCATGTGTCTGTGTGAGGATGCAGGCCTGTATGAAAGCAGCAAAGCTGACACTGGAGTTTTCTCTATTCATCCCAAAACGTATCAACATTGTTTCATCCCTTCCTCTCTCTAGTCTAATAGTATCTTCCAGGCACCATGCCGCGGTTCACTGACCTACTCTATGAAACCAATGAGATGCATCAAGTGTGACCATCGAAAGCAGCTCTACCTTGGAGACACTAAGGGAACGTTTTATGCTCTGAAGAATTGTACATTGAATTGTACACAGTATGCATCTTCTCTCACTCCCTCTTGGTTTCGTGCAGGTGACTGTGACCTCCTCTACAGACCAATTGGCAGAATGCCCAGACTATGATCTGGAAGTCAAGATAGTTTCTTGAGAAAATGAGTCCGCGAGATAACAGCCAGTCACCTGCAAGAACCAACCCTATGAACCATGCCTATGTGTTTTTTTGGGGGGGGGGGTATATAAGAGGGCTGAGGGGACCACCTTGGCGGAGCTAGTGGCAGACTTGTACTTTGCACACGTGTTTGTTGTAACCTCTCCACTAAACAGATAATAAAGAGTGATTCATTTAACATTGACTTAAGGTGTCCCTGGTGTTGAATTTCCACCAAACATGTTGAGGAAAGGGGGAACTAAACTGAAGTGTGTCCAGCTAGACACTCCAGTGAGAGAGAGAACTGACAGTTCTTTACAGCAGCACAGGACAATTATTCCTACAACATCTGTCCGGACTTCTACATTCCCAAACCCAATATTTGCTGCCAACAATAACGTTTACACAGCAAGGCTCTGTATTTGCTCAGTGTCTGTAAACCATGCCATTGTAATGTCTGGAATTGGAACGGATGGCTAGGGACACCTCTGGGTCATCTGCTCTCTCTTATGCCCCATTTCATGATTCATCTTTCCCACTCTGCTTTTTATTTTCCCTCTCTCGCTCTATGCATCCTCCTCTCTCTACACATCCTATCCTCTCAAACCACAACTAAGAGACAAGCAATTATGTAAGGGGCGATTGGGCCCAATTTATAACCCATTGAACGTGCTTTCCAAACTAACCTGACAGACTCTTTTAATTTCTGAGGTAAACTTCCCATTTCAATGCCCAGGTAAATACCCGAATGTTGCTCAGCCGCACAGGCTTTTTACAAAAAGGCAATTACTTTCAATAGATATGTGATCAMCTTTTTACATATTCACTTTATTATTCCAGCACAATCTGAGATAAGGCATCACATCGGTTCTTATCAGRACAACAAAGATCTAGCGAGACAAAAAGCTTGGCTTTCATTTATATGTAGAATAATACAATTTGACCTTTTTAGCATAAACGTCAGTGTGTCATAAAGGCAGCATCGMAGCGAAAGAGCGAGAGAGATGAGAGAGAGCACCAAATGAAGCAGAAAGGTGGCCATCGCAACCAATGAGGGCACAGTGATTCAATGGTGAGTCATTGTTTTAAAAGTGGATTTGACTCCAAAACAACTGCAAACTGGTGCCAGGCAGGGAGCTGTGTACTGTATATCCCTGCAGCTATATGGATCCTGTCAGGATGACCAATTGTCAACACTCCCTCCTCCTACTCACACTGATGCAGCACATTTATAAAATTTATGTTTAAAAAAAACAAATCAATGAATTAACCACATTTGTTGTGATCCATCTAATGGAACAGAATYGGGTGCTAAAATAAGGTAATAAGGCTTTCATCTCATAATTTTAAATAGTCAGTCAACAGAAACCAATACCAAACGCAAGGCAAGACACAACTCTTGAAAATTGTCCCAAAATCTTTGGCTAGACATTTTAATGGTAAAAATCTGTATACTATCAGTTTCAAAAGGGGAAATAAACATATGACAATTTACAAAAATCTTCCCAGAAAAAACACGTATGAAATAATGATATATTACATTTTCAAAATAAATGTCCCAAGAAAGTTCAATTTACAAAGTAACAGAAGGCACGTAGGGTGGATGTCAGTAAACCATAGATACACAGAATATTGTGGAGATTGTCTACTTGTACCATTAGATACAAGGCCCATACTAGTATGGTAGAAGTCTATGGCAATAAGACTGATTGCGGTGATTGTCTATAGCTTTACCATAGAAAGCAGGCCTATTGTGGTGACTCTTTACCACATATTCTATTGGTGATTGTCTACACATAACTTACCATAGATACTGATGGTGGGCAACACATTTACATTTTAGCCATTTAGCAGACGCTCTTATCCAGAGCAACGTACAGGAGCAATTAGGGTTAAGTGCCTTGCTCAAGGGCACGTCGACAGATTGTTCACCTAGTCGGCTCTGGGATTTGAACCAACGACCTTTCGGTTACTTGCCCAACCCTCTTAACCGCTAGGCTACCTGCTGAAACTCCATTGTGATCTCCTTGCCTGGCTACTCATCCACATTGCTCCGTCAAACTGATGTTTTACCACCCCCCCCGACGATTTCTAGAATGCGAACACAATCTGACCAATCTGATCGGTCCCAGAAACCGATGGGTTCGGCCAGAGCCGGACTACCTGATGACGTTATCAACTTTGATTCTCTGATTGGTTAGATTTGTTATAGACGATCCAATCATTGACGAATTTGTTTTGAAGTCAAATTCTAGGATGACAGCTTCAGACAAAGTATGTAGCGATAGATAGAGCAGAGGAATTCAATTCAGGGTGAGTGGTCAGGCAAGTGATCTCCCAGGCAGACAGACAGCTCAGTCACTCTATGAGTGGACCAGTTTGATGCCCTGTCCCGTGTCTAGTATATTGGGAGGGAACCAGCCCAGTTTGAATCTTCTGAAGCACTTCAGACACACTCCACACAGCCAGAGGAGGTTGAGCCCACAGCACCAGTTGGATAGGTGCACCAGAGGATAGGTAGCCTGGGGGAAGTGGGTCTTCCAGTGCTCGGCCACGTCGCTCCCTGTGGGAAGATGGAGCGTGTAGTCGCTCCAGTGCTTCGACACGCCGTAGGCCGCCGCCACCGTCCTGTCCTTCTCCGACCACTGGGTGGTGCTGTCCGGGTTGCAGTTGAACTCCACCCACTCCGAGGTGAAGTCCCCGAGGCGGGGGGCGTCCCTGCCTTCGATGTCGCCGGCGGGGGCGAGCTCGGCCCCTTGCACGGCCAAGTAGACTCCCTCCGTCCTGCGGACCTCCTTTACCCAGGGCATGGAGTTCTCTGTGTCCAGGACCAGGATGAGACGGGAGGTGAAGCCGCTGTTCTTCTCCTTCCACCACTCCAGCAGCTGCTCCAGACGCAGAGAGTCTCCTCCTGGTAGAGAGAGAAATAAACATTGTAGTAAMCACAACCTAGTCTTAGGCTGGGACAAACAAGGAACAACCATTTGCRAACAGCTGATATGTTCTATATCAGAACAYGCACAATGTAAACAAAAGGAACATGTGAATAGTCAAGTTATTTGTCAAATCCTCTCTATCGTTATTCTGAGTACCATCTACAACTACACACCTGTATGGCCTATCCCTAGTCTAAGGCACTTAAGTTGAGTTATAGGGACTGCTCTCTGTTTGGGCACCCTTCCTCTGTGGCAGAAACGTGAGCGGCGTACGAGTGTGTATTTGTGCACGTGAGTAGCCTGTGTGATTGAGTGTGAGTGCCAGAGAAACAACACATCTCCCCCACCCCGCTCATCCCAGTCCGTTCTGTAAAGCTCCAACGCCAGCCAGGGCCCAGGTTGTTTTCCACTCRGCCTCCACTGCTCAAACACTGTGACACGGGGTATGACACGCAGTATCCTTCATGAGGATTAATACGGCAGTGTGCTCCATGGCAGGAAGATTAAGAGGTGCCCGTAGATGGTGCCAAGATATTTCTTTACAGTTTGGGAGCTGCTCAGAAAGGGACTGGTTAGGAGGAGTGATACTGTGTGGTCGCGACACACTGATGCTTAAAGTACAATTTGGGTTTCAGGGGAGCAGTGGGGYGGTATACTGTGGCCACGTTGATGTTTTGACACATATTACTAGACGACTTAGGTTGGATCTGTATCGTTAGGAGGACAATACATACAAGTTTTTTTTATTGAGCCTGCATGTTAGGAGTTTAGTAGCTAGTTTGATAACAAAGGTTTTAAAAGTTACTGTAATCATAGCTTAGAATGTACAGTATGATACAAATATATTCCTTCGTTAGTCCATTAAATAATAATTGGTTAATGGGTTAATAATAATACTAATTAACTACACTTATTACAGCTGACTTGCTCGATGAGCCACGACGACTGTCTGCATGTATTTGATTAAGGTAGGTGGTTAAGGTAGGTGGTGAGCAAGTAATGGAAATTAAAGACAAAAGGGTCAAAATTGTCTAGGTTCATGTTGAAAGGGAAAAATTACGAGTGGGAGTACATTAATGGTCAAGTCATGTTTAATTGTCAGTGAGCTTGTCTTGCACCGTGCAGTGATAAAGCGTGGGCGTGTGTTGGCAGCCACTGAAGACAAACTTCAGTTATCACACTGGGAAAATGTTGGACTCGTCATTTCAACTAAGAGTCGCCATGGATTAATGAAAAGTAGGGGCACACACTGTATCTGGCAGACTACTAAATATGTTGTACTTGTTCTAACTACTGCTGTTGTTCCAGACATTTCTCAAAAACGAATGAAAAACTTTAAAAATGTTTGTCAAAACAAAAATATAGTATTCTACACTCATCCTCATGTTTTATTCAAACATATAACCTTAATTTGATCCTGTATTTGTTTTTTTCCATGTTTGATCTAGTCTGGAAATAAATAGGTGTAAAATAAACACTGATAGACGATGAGAGATAGAGAGGCAAGAAGCTTGTCTGCTGGTTTCTGAGCGTTGATTAGAGGCAGCCAATCAGCCAGCCAACCAGCCAGCCAACCAGCCATGGTGACCCTCACCTGCCAGTGCCCAGGCCCCGGTGCGCTGCGTATGCCCGCTGTAGAACACCACGTATGTATCATGGCGGGGCCCGTCGGCCGTGCGAAGCTCCAGGAAGGCCTTGAGTTTGGCCTGCAGGGCCTCCAAAGTCACCCCGCTGGTGGAGTAGTCACAGCCAAACGTCTCGATCATGTGGTGGGAGAAGAGGTGCTGCACGCTGTTCAACATGCCCGTGGAGCGCACGTTCAGCTCCTGCACCCGGTCCGGCGGTAGGAGGGTGGGCTGGCCGTCTGGGCTGTGGAGGGAAAGGAGAGAAGGATGAGAGGATGGGTGGAGGAAAGGAGGGAACGAGAATGAATATGAGGAGAGAATGGCAAGTGGAGATGGAGAGCGGAATTGGAAAGAGGAAGACGAGGAGAATGTAGAGTAAGAAAAGGAACACAGGTGAAGGCACTGGCAGTACAGTGATGGAATATGAGACAGAGATGGAATATGAGATAATATGAATGTGTGTGTGTGTGTGTGTGTGTGTGTGTGTGTGTGTGTGTGTGTGTGTGTGTGTGTGTGTGTGTCTGTGCGCATGTGCATGTGCATGTGTGAGTAGGGCTACGATGAGTGAGAATAAAGATGGAGATGAGTCCTGACCCAACAACAAGATTCGGAGGTTAAGACAGAGCCACCTGTTTGATCCGGCACACCTCTTTCTCTCCATCCCACAGCACCAGGCATGAGGCCAGGAGTCAAGGCTGCCCCAGTCTCCGTCACCCAATATAGCCCCACTCACTCTGCATCTCTGTCCCTGTCATTACTCACGACTTTCTCCATTCAATCATAGAGACATCTACATAACTCAAAACTCAAAATGTCATCTTAAAGCAGAGTTATTATGATCTTGAGAGAGACTTTGGGCTGGATAGATTGGAGAGTTCTGTTTAAATAATGAGTTGATTTTGACTGAGTAGTTGTATTGAGATGACTGGGGACAGTGGATAACGTGGCTGTTGGAGGCTGACGTGACAGATTTGTTTCACTAACCTGGCCTAGGTCTTATCTATTCAAAGATGGAAACATATTAGTCTCTCGCTATCTCCTTCCCTCTGTCCTCCCTCTCTAAAAGCCTGGTCTCTCTCGCTCTCTCTCTCCCCTGCACCCTCTCTCACTTTGTCCCTGTCTGACTTTCTCTCCTTTGTTCTCTGTCCCTCGCCGTTCCCTTCTCCTCCTCCTCCCAAGGGGCCCTCACCATTGTAAAAACATGATCTGAGCCAATCAAACACTGCTTGGGAAGATGATACACTGCTATATTCTCWACATGCKCTCTGGTCTCCCGCTGGGGCCTACATCCACAGCCCTGGCATACAGAGCAGATGTACGGGCCTGCATCTGCCCTAGCACAGAGGTCAATCAAATCAATCGCATTTATTTATAAAGCCCTTTTAACATCGTAGAGGCASAGTCTGAAATGGCACCCTATTCCCTACATAGGGCTCTAGTCAAAAGTAGTGCACTATGGGTCCCAGTCAAAGTGATAGGGTGCCATTTTGGACAGAGAGTGGCMCTGCCTGGTCATAAACACATTTTCCATACACAGCCACTTAGTATGCCAGGGAGAGAGCAGCCTCAGGGGGAAAACATTAGGGTCATGTTTATTGGGATATTTTTCCACTTGGTTTGTCCAGTGAGGGAATTGAAATTATGGTCTGTCCCTCTGGATGCTGTAAAGTTAAGATTTTTTTGATTTTTTWAAACTTCGGTGCAGGGAAGATTGATGATTGTGGAGAAGAATAAAGTGAATGTGTGTCTGTGTATGTGAGGTCTGTATACGTGTCTATACTGCATTGTGTGTGTGTGTGTGTGTGTACGAGTGTCAGAGTTTCCATTAGGAAAATGTGGCGTCTGACTTTTGATCGGCAGTATCTTAATTTAACAGACATTTGAGAAATTTACCGGACCCATATGCATTTGGGCGCGTAACCTGATTAGGGCGTCCAACCACTGACAAAAATCACATTTMGATTATTTATCTTCACAGAACATGCAACTCCAGGACGCAACAGCGCGCGTCCTTCTTACCGAATTCCATGCGCACTTTTAAGATAAGAATAACAGCCACATTTACTTTTTATCAGCCAACAAGACGAGTAACAAGCAGCAAAATCACTAGCCTATGTCAATGTAATAGCCCCCATAGTCGAAAAGTTTACCTACTCTTATGGTCAGCTTGTCGTTCAATGCGAGAAAGAAATAGCATATTCCAAACAGACTCTGGGACAGTTGTGAGATGATAGATCCCAAATTCATACAACTAGTAGGCCTCGGCTACATAATTTTTAAAACAAATTTAAAAGCAATGAGGCTGATGCAACAGATCAGAACGTTTAGCTTAAAATGTTGATAAACTATTATTTCTTCACAGTATAAGCTTAGCGAAGCACACAAGGCAGTAAGCTACGCAGATATGTTTGTTGCGTAATGCAATTAGCGGAAAAACACAGTTGTCAAACGCAAACTGCACATGCAAGCGGTTTCATGTGACAGAGATACAAATATCTGTTAGAAATATGGAAAGAGGGGAGATCTAAAGATGCAAGAACTAGCATGGGTTGCAAATATGACTAGAGCTGTGTTCGAATACCCATACTAACATTCTGTATTCTACATACTTCATGAGTATATACAACATACTATTAGTTCATTTTAGTATACTGTAAATGAACGGTATCGTTTCAGTTGAGCGTACTAGCGCTTTGCCTGTCTACCGGAAGTTGATGATGTTGCCATGCAACCTCTTGCTAGTTTGTTAGCATAACAAATTACTAGCTAGACATTTTACGATTTCGGGTGTGTTCGCAAATTCAATCTGGAGTGACAGAGTGTGCTCTGGGCGTTCGTAAATTCAGAGTGTTGTCAGATTGTCCGTTCATAAATTCAGAGCGTTTCGCTCTCGGAGCGTTCAGAGCGCACACTGGACACTCTGGCCGGGGAGTAGTGTTGATCCGAGTATTCACTGGCAGTCAAGCACCCAAGCTAAGTAACTGATGTTGGCTAGCTACTTCCAGACACAAATGAGAGAACACCTCACTCTAACCATTTTACTTGCCCTAGCAGAGCTGGTTAGGCTGTTTTCATGTTATCCAGAGCATTGGTGATTGTAACAATTGTTATCCAGAGAGTTGGTGATTGTAACAATTGTTATCCAGAGCGTTGGTGACTGGAAACAATTTAATGATGCTTTTTATGGCCAACGTTTACTGCCACTGGCCATATTCAACGGGTGTTGAGTGTTCGTAAATTCATCAGTTATTCTGCGCTCTGGCACACTCAGACGAGAGTGTTCTGAAATCGGAGTAGATAGCCAGAATTAACAATGTCCATTGAAACACACAATGACTATACCACTTAGCTAAGAATGATGTGAATAGTTAGATAGCAAATAGTTAGTTAGATATCAGATAGTTAAAATACTGCCTGGCAAGTTTGATGTATTAGTAGCCAACTAGCTAACATACCGGTACATACTGCTGTAATGCTRTGCTGTTTATAAGGAGAGCGTAGTTAACAAATTGTCAGCCAACGTAACTTACTTGAAAAGTCATGACTTTATTACATTGCTCAACATTTTCTTAACATTTTTCATAATTAGTTAAAGCAATGCATTTGTATCCGCTCTCGTCGGACTTTGGCTGCATTTTCCCCGACATTTTCTTCAAATCTGAAAACGTTGTGAAGCCACACCCATTTTCTGAAGAATTGCATTATGGTCCCTAAAAGCACGGAAATAGTTTACACTGCTCGTACACTTTGTATTTTGGCGAATTTAGTACGACATCCGAGAACTTTTGGCATACTAACTATATCCATACTATATACTCACATCAAAAATAGTATGGTTAGTATCGAACACAGCTTAGGATTGTGCCTTTGGTTACTGGACAATGAAAGAAAGTTGATTTGAAAACCAATAGAACATGAGAGAAATAGGCTACATGCCTCATAATATGAAGTAAAAGGTTTCAAACAGTTAAATATATGTTTTCAAAATGCATACTGCTCCAGCTCATTGCAAAGTGGTGTGTGACATGAAGCATGCCTATACCGTTGCCTATATGCACTTGAATGGCGAATGGGAAGCGTGCTTCAATTACAAGTTGAGAAATAAAAATAGCTCTTTTTAATCGTGGCCATCAAAACAGTTTAACACGCAATTGCATTTAGAATTGTTACGCAATGAGTGGGCTTATAAAAGCRAGTTTCACTCCAGCAGCAACAAATGAGCTGTTTGAGAAGCTGTAGCAGCAGTTTTCACGCTGTGTGTAGAGGTTGACCGACTATGATTTTTCAACAATACCGATTATTGGAGGACCAAAAAAAGCCGATACCGATTAATCTGACGATTTTTAGATATTTGTAATAATGACAATTACAGCAATACTGAATGAACAATGAACACTTTAATTTTAACTTAATATAATACATAAATAAAATCTACTTAGTCTCAAATAAATAATGAAACATGCTCAATTTGGTTTAAATAATGCAAAAACACAGTGTTGGAGAAGAAAGTAAAAGTGCAATATGTGCCATGTAAAAAAGCTAACGTTTAAGTTCCTTGCTCAGAACATGAGAACACATGAAAGCTGGTGGGTCAATACTCCCAGTTCTTCAATATTCCCAGTTAAGAAGTTTTAGGTTGTAGTTATTATAGGAATTATGACGCGTCGACTATTTCTCTCTATACCATTTGTATTTCATATACCTTTGACTATTGGATGTTCTAATAGGCACTTTAGTATTGCCAGCCTAATCTCAGGAGTTGATAGGCTTGAAGTCATAAATAGCGCTGTGACTCAAGCATTGCTAAGAGCTGCTGGCAAACGCAGTAAAGTTTGAATGAATGCTTAYGAGCCTGCTGACGCTTTACCACAGCTCAGTCAGAATGCTCTATCAAATATCAAATCATAGACTTAAYTATAATATAATAAGCACAGAAATACGAGCCTTTGGTCATTTAAATGKTCAAATCTGGAAACTACAATTTCRAAAACAAAACGTTTATTTACGGAACCGTTACGTATTTAACGGGTGGCAACCCTAAGTCTARATATTGCTGTTACATTGCACAACCTTCRATGTTATGTCATAATTATGTAACATTTTGGCAAATTAGTTTGCAACGAGCYAGGCGGCCCAAACTGTTGCATATACCCTGACTCTGCGTGCAATGAACGCAAGAGAAGTGACACAATTTCCCTAGTTAATATTGCCTGCTAACATGAATTTATTTTAACAAAATATGCAGGTATAAAAAAWTATACGTCTGTGTATTGATTTTAAGAAAGGCATTGATATTCATGGTTAGGTACATCCGTGCAACGATTGTGCTTTTTTCGCCAATGCGCTTTTGTTAAATCATCCCCCGTTTGGCGAAGTAGGCTGTGATTCGATGACAAAATTAACAGGCACAGCATTGATTATATGCAACGCAGGACAAGCTAGTTAATCTAGTAATATCATCAACCATGTGTAGTTAACTAGTGATTATATTAAGATTGATTGTTTTTTTTATAAGATAAGTTTAATACAAGCTAGCAACTTACCTTGGCTCATTGCTGCACTCGCGTAACAGGTGGTCAGCCTGCCACGCTGTTTCCTCGTGGAATGCAATGTAATTGGCCATAATCAGCATCCAAAAATGCAGATGACCAATTGTTATGAAAACTTGAAATCGACCCCAATTAGTCGGCCATGCCAATTAATCGGTCGACCTCTAGCTGTGTGACAAATTTTCCGCTCATATGCTCTGTATCTGTATGCTGTGGCGTGTGATAAACATAACGACTAATGAAAATACACACGCGACAATTTCATTCCACAAAATGTTGCACATTAACTTATAGACCGATAAGCATGTATTTGCAAATGTATTTGTTTTTGCCAAAAGCTGGCTATTACCGGCTAACAGAGACCCTGGTGTGTGTGTGTGTGTGTGTGTGTGTGTGTGTGTGTGTGTGTGTGTGTGTGTGTGTGTGTGTGTGTGTGTGTGTGTGTGTGTGTGTGAGAGAGAGAGAGTTCAGTGTACATGTGTCTACGTAGTCTTTATATGTGTGTGTGTACGGTTAAATACCTGCTGTAGCTGGTAGGGATGACGAGAGCGTAGCCCACACATGTGCCCCCCAGGCAGCTGCCCAGCTCATGGAAGAGCCCGTGGGCCAGAGACTCCAGAGGGAGGACCACCAGGAACACACTCATGAACACACCATTTGAGGGCTGGAACACAAGAGAGCATTTCATTTGTGATTTTTAAAAATGTTTTGAAACAAGAGAATTTAGCTATTTAGATACAGACATAAAACAATTCCATCACAAGGCTTCAGCTCAAAACACCCTTCAAAGACACTCAAGTGAAGATGTGGGAATGAGTGAGAATGAAGCCTTTTCAAAGATAGATTGTGGCCTTGGAATTCACTTAGACTATAGGCCTACCCAATGGACTCTGTTATACAAATTCACCAAGCTGTTAAAATTCAGTAAATAAACACAAATTACACAGAAACAATAGGCATCTAAATTATTTTATGATGTTGCCATGACGATTTCCACGTAGCCTTGTGTTTCTTCAATTAGACTTGTGCTACATTCACATTTGCAATTAAAATCCTTATTAACTCTTCCCTCAATCTGACTTGTCCAATTAGCGAGGCACCAGCAAGGTTACCACATCACTTCAGAGCTCACTGCTTCATTATTAGTTAGGATGGAGGCAGCAGACCTCTTGTTAAATTCAGCTCCGACTGCCCAAGGCCTCACAGCTGGTCCATCATCATCTCCTCAGTCCTCATTTGACATAGCAACACTGAAGCTCTTATGCCATCCCAGCCTTCAAGCCCTTTTATTGTAGAGCAAGGCCTAGATTAAAGAAAAATTCTTCAAGGCTATAGCTAGGCCTACATGTTTGGTAACACGGACACTGAATTGTATATTTTACTATGTTGAGTGTGTGGGTGGGTAAGTATCATTGCTTAAAGACATGCTCCAGTACTTTGGTGACTAAGAAATATAAATATTTAATCTCCCACTTTGTGGATGTGTCAATGTGTAGTTCATACATGCATCATCTATAGGCAGAATTACTGTCACCTTAATTAGCCACAAAATCCCTAGTTTAAAAGTGACTGCTTTCTTGAAGCTGCGCCATTTTCCCTACATTTCCCCCCCACATGGGCCAGACTCCTAGCAATTAGAGTTCTAGCCAATAAGCTTCAGCCCCTCGCATTTGTGTGACAGCTAGCAAGACACCTGCCCACCGTTATCCAAAGAGGTTGCAGTGCGGCCCCAACGACTCAGTGGACACAGCAGAGAGAGAGCGAGAGGGAGAGAGTAATTACGTGGTGCACATAGCTGCACATATGTGACGTAGTACGCCATTTTTGGAGACCACTTTTGGCTCGTGAGTAATATTTTCAGAACAACTGGCTAAAAAGTATACAAAAGGTACAGGAKAATCTCTTTAAGGGTAGTTCCATTTCAGCAAGCCATGACACCCACCATCTCCGATTGTTGTTGAAATAGTTTCTGTCGCATTCCTGCAAACATTATTTTGTTGAAAAGACTATTTGAACTCTGAGCAATTAAGCTAATTGTCCATTTCAATCATAGGATTCATATAATATTATTTAAATATGATACCCAACATCTGATTTGGACCAAACTAATAAAAATTACTAAGATGTGAGGAATCCAAATAAATCGCCAAAAGCCACCCATGTACCCCACCCAAACCAAGCCCATTCCAACTGCCAGTGTACAGTATCAGTTCTCTGTTTTACAAGTATTATGACGCTTATGAASCTTTTTCTCCCCATAAATTAGTGTGAGAGTACCAGGTTTTGTCCACTAAATGCTGCTGTTCCTGCTCGTATTGCCACAGCCTTTTATACATTTTGCAGGTCTCTTGCGCTTATTAAAGGTCGTTTTTTATTCCAATATCAAATAATTTCTGAGTAACAATTAAGTACCTTGATTGTGGTTGTTTTAAATTAAAATGGTCAAAAATAACAAACAAAAAAAGCTTCTTAGCAAAGACCAATTTCTCAAGCAAGAATTTTGCTAGGATTGTCTGGGAGTGGTCTGAGTAGGGAGGGRAAAATTTAAACTAGCTGAGAAATTTGGAACGGTTTCTTATTGGTCTAYTTACTAATTTACCGTCTGGTGATGTCAACAGTCAGGCCAAATCTCCATCCCACCAAAACAGGCAGAAATTTCAGGCGGCCTTTTCAAATCAAACTTTATTTTATTTGTCACATGTGCCGAATACAACAGGTGTAGTCCTTAACGTGAAATACTTACTTACAAGTCCTTAACCAACAGTGCAGTTCAAGAAAGAGTTAAAAAAATATTTACCAAATAAACTAAAGTAAAAAATGATTAAAAAGTAACAATAACGGGGCTATATAAGGGGGGTACCGGTACCTAGTTAATGTGCAGGGGTACAGGTTAGTTGAGGTTATATGTACATGTAGGTAGGGGTGGAATGACTATGCATAGATAATAAACGGCGAGTAGCAGCTTGCCGTGCGGTAGCAGAGAGAACAGTCTAAGACAATTTTTTGGGCTTTCCTCTGACACCGCCTAATATATAGGTCCTGGAAGGCAGGAAGCTTGGCCCCAGTGATGTACTGGGCCGTACGCACTACCCTCTGTAGCGCCTTACGGTCAGATGCCGAACAGTTGCCATGCCAGGCGGTGATGCAACCGGTCAGGATGCTCTTGGTGGTGCAGCTGTATAGCTTTTTGAGGATCTGGGGACCCATGTGAAATCCTTTAAGTCTTCTGAGGGGGAAAAGGTGTTGTCGTGCCCTGTTCACGACTGTCTTGGTGTGTTTGGACCATGATAGTTCGTTGGTGATGTGAACACCATGGAACTTGAAACTCTCGACCCGCTCCACTACAGCCCCCTCTATGTTAATGGGGGCCCRTTCAGCCCACCTTTTCCTGTAGTCCACGATCAGCTCCTTTGTCTTGATCACATTGAGGGAGAGGTTGTTGTCCTGGCACCACGCTGCCAGGTCTCTGACCTCCTCCCTATAGGCTGTCTCATCGTTGTTGGTGATCAGGCCTACCACTGTTGTGTCATCAGCAAACTTAATGATGGTGTTGGGAGTCGTGTTTGGCTACGCAGTCGTGGGTGAACAGGGAGTACAGGAGGGGACTAAGCACACACCCCTGAGGGACCCCAGTGTTGAGGATCAGCGTGGCAGACCTGTTGTTGCCCACCCTTACCACCTGGGGGTGGCCCGTCAGGAAGTCCAGGATCCAGTTGCAGAGGGAGGTGTTTAGTCCCAGGGTCCTTAGCTTAGTGATGAGCTTTGTGGGCACTATGGTGTTGAACACTGAGCTGTAGTCAATGACCAGCATTCCCACATAGGCGTTCCCTTTGTCCAAATGGGAAAGGGCAGTGTGGAGTGCGATAGAAATTGCGTCATCTGTGGATCTGTTGGGGCGGTATGCAAATTGGAGTGGGTCTAGGGTATCCGGGATGATGATGTTGATGTGAGCCATGACCAGCCTTACAAAGCACTTCTTGGCTACCGACACGAGTGCTATGGGGCGGTAATCACTTCGGCAGGTTACCTTTGCTTTCTTGGGCACAGGGACTATGGTGGTCTGCTTTCAACATGTAGGTTACAGACTCGGTCAGGGAGAGGTTGAAAATGTCAGTGAAGACACTTGCCAGTTAGTTTGCGCATGCTTTGAATTACACGTCATGGTAATCCTTCTGGTCCAGCGGCTTTGTGAATGTTGACCTGTTTAAAGGTCTTGCTCACATCAGTCATCTGGAACCGCTGGTGCTCTCATGCATGCTTCAGTGTTGCTTGCCTCGAAGCAGGCATAAAAGGCATTTAGCTCGTCTGATAGGCTCGCGTCACTAGGCAGCTTGTGTCTGGGTTTCCCTTTGTAGTCTGTAATAGTTTTCAAGCCATGCCACATTCGACAAGCATCAGAGCCGGTGTAGTAGGATTCAATCTTAATCCTGAAGTGAAGCTTTGTCTCTGATGGTTCGTCTGAGGGCACTAAAAGGGCATTATCATTTTCACAATTTCGCAGTATTATTCCAACCTCATAGTGTGGAAATATATAAAACACAGGAAATCACATTTTTGACTGCTCAGGGCCTTTAAATGGACCCACTGCAACTTTAGGTAGAAAACCAACAGCTTTTGCTCATGATTAAAATAAATGGTGGGTCATAGCTTAAAGGGATACAGCGAGATTCTGACAATTTGTTTTCTACCTACCCAGACAAACTCGTGGATAGCATGTTACTGTCTCTGCAGCGTGCAGTATGAAGGAAATTACATTATTTTATTTGCGAGCCAATGATGACSCTACTCGCCTAACATTAACACAATAACTGGAAGTCTACAGGTACAGTAGTATAAGCTGGCTGGAGATCTTATATGATGTGGCAAATAGTTGCCTCAGTGTAGCCTGTTATGCTAAGAGCAGATTACCAAGTAAAGCTAAATAATGTATGGCTCTTTATGTAAGGAGATAGGCTTATTAAAGTGCTAATTAATTTGGTCACGGTTGAGAGCAGAAGCAGCTCTCCTCTCCGGCTTGGGACTGTCTTGTGAATGCATGCCAGGCCTCTAGCAAGCGTCAGTCTCTGGGGCTTATGACGTGACGCTTGATGTTTCAATGTTGACAATGCCACTCGCCTTGCTTTGTTACTAGGCGATGCAGCTATCATGGTCAGGTCTGTCTCGAATAAGATAATTAAAATCTTCTCAAATGATTAAAATCTTCTCAATGAGGAAAAACCCAAATAAATGAAAAGCTCAGATCAATCACTCAATCGATCAATCAGCTGATCAATAAACCAACTGATTTATCAATCCATCTTTTCATTCATTAGTTTAACATATACAGTGGCTTGCGAAAGTATTCACCCCCTGTCACATTTTTCTAATTTTTTGGCCTTACAACCTGGAATTAAAATAGATTTTTGGGGGGGTTTGTATCATTTGATTTACACAACATGCCTACCACTTTGAAGTTGCAAAATGTTTTTTATTGTGAAACAAACAAGAAATAAGACAAAAAAACTGAAAACTTGCATAACTATTCACCCCCCAAAGCCAATACTTTGTAGAACCACCCTTTGCAGCAAATTACAGCTGCAAGTCTCTTGTGGTATGTCTCTATAAGCTTGGCACATCTAGCCACTGGGATTTTTGCCCATTCTTCAAGGCAAAACTGCTCCAGCTCCTTCAAGATGGATGGGTTCCGCTGGTGTA
The DNA here is from genome assembly GCF_002910315.2 of Salvelinus sp. IW2-2015. Taxonomy (NCBI): domain Eukaryota; kingdom Metazoa; phylum Chordata; class Actinopteri; order Salmoniformes; family Salmonidae; genus Salvelinus; species Salvelinus sp. IW2-2015. The sequence continues at coordinate 11,984,927 of NC_036840.1, read as the reverse complement.
CAGCAATCCTTAAGTCATACCACATATTCTCAATTGGATTGAGGTCTGGGCTTTGACTAGGCCATTCAAAGACATTTAAATGTTTCCCCTTAAACCACTTGAGTGTTGCTTTAGCAGTATGCTTAGGGTCATTATCCTGCTGGAAGGTGAACCTCCATCCCAGTCTCAAATCTCTGGAAGACTGAATCAGGTTTTCCTCAAGAATTTCCCTGGATTTAGCGCCATCCATCATTCCTTCAATTCTGACCAGTTTCCAAAACCCTACAGATGAAAAACATCCTCACAGCATGATGCTGCCACCACCATGCTTCACTGTKGGGATGGTATTCTCGGGGTGATGAGGTGTTGGGTTTGCGCCAGACATAGCGTTTTCCTTGATGGCCAAAAAGCTACATTTTTACTCTGACCAGAGTACCTTCTTCCATATGTTTGGGGAGTCTTCCACATGCCTTTTGGTGAACACCAAACGTGTTTGCTTATTTTTTTTWCAGTAATGGCTTTTTTCTGGCCACTCTTCCATAAAACCCAGCTCTGTGAAGTGTACAGCTTAGTGGTCCTATGGACAGATACTCAAATCTCCACTGTTGAGCTTTGCAGCTCCTTCAGGGTTATCTTTGGTCTCTTTGTTGCCTCTCTGATTAATGCCCTCCTTGCCTGGTCAGTGAGTGTTGGTGGGCGGCCCTCTCTTGACAGGTTTGTTGTGGTGCCATATTCTTTCAATTTTTTTATAATGGATTTAATGGTGCTCCGTGGGATGTTCAAAGTTTCAGATTTTTTTTTTTATAACCCAACCCTGATCTGTACTTCTCCACAACTTTGTCCCTGACCTGTTTGGAGAGCTCCTTGGCCTTCATGGTGCCGCTTGCTTGGTGGTGCCCCTTGCTTAGTGGTGTAGTGGTGTTGCAGACTCTGGGGCCTTTCAGAACAGGTGTATATATACTGAGATCATGTGACATGTGATTGCACACAGGTGGACTTTAACTAATTATGTGACTTCTGAAGGTAATTGGTTGCACCAGATCTTATTTAGGGGCTTCATAGCAAAGGGGGTGAATTCATATACAAATATCACTTTTCTGTTTTTTATTTTGAATATTTTTTTTAAACAAGTTGTTTTTTTCAKTTCACTTCACCAATTTGGACTATTTTGTGTATTTCCATTACAGGAAATACAAATAAAAATCAATTTAAATTACAGATTGTAATGAAACAAAATATGAAAAACGCCAAGGGGGATGAATACTTTTGCAAGGCACTGTATTACCCTGCCAGTTCACCATTTACCACTATGTAGCATCTTACCTGCCAGGACACAGCTGCCAGTATGGCTGTGGACACCAGGCTGAAGAAGACCAGGCGTTCAGAGATCAGGCAGAAGTGTCTCATCCCCCGCGAGGCCATGACCCGGTCCAGGCTGCGTGTGTCTGACTGCTGGATCGAGCGCGTTTTCTGACATTCACTCAGCTTGGTGTGGAAGCCCCATAGTGTGATCAGCAGCACCACATGGCAGACTGTCCAAAACAGGCCAAACACACAGAATCCAGGGATCACCAGGTACCACAGTTCTAGATGGCTCATCTTTAGAGCGGCTAGGATGAAGAAGGCTATCTCCACAAGTCCCAGAGGGAGCAGGGAGAGTCGACGCCAGACACGWCCCCAGGAAAGCAGGGGCAGCCAGCGCTCGGTGGCCCCCAGGCTGCTGAAATAGACGTCCAAGAGGGGGTCACATATCAGACGGCCCAGGTAGCAGCCCAGGGCGAAGGGATTGGTGGTTATCCCCACGGCCTTGAAGAACAGCAGGGAGGTGACCAGGGCAAAGCAGGCCAAGTTGGGCAGGGCTAGGAGGGACTTGACACGCAGGCCCACGATCAGAGCCCCCAGCGCCACCACTAGGGCAATGAAGGCCATAGATTTGTGCCACAGCATGGTGGTGCTGGCAATGCCAAAGCCCAGGAGTTCTAGGAGCTCCTCGGACAAAAGCAGGGTGGGTTTATAGTGAATGCAGCCCATTATCCTATCTGTTAAGGCCCACACCGTCCTCAAAGCCACACTAGCCAGCAGTAGGTAGTTAGTAGCCTGCTCCTTCACATTCTTCTCCAGCGAGGGACTATTGAGGAAGCACAGGAGGCCCAGAAGGAAGCCAAACCACAGGTGGAAGAGGCTTAGACTGGCTGACTCCATGGAGAAGTAGTAGTAAAGGATGCTGGCGATGCCCAGGACGAAGAGACCCAGGATGAAGATAACAAGGATCATGGGCTCGTCTGTCTGCTCCCAGCGGACGTACAGGCCCAGGCATACCGCCACCATCAGGTTGAAACTGGACAGGTAACCAAGGCAACGCACTGACGACCACATGTCCACCTCCCTGCTGGGCTCATGCCCAGGCCCGCTCTCCTCCTCCGGCTCCAGGCGTGACATGGCTGTGTAGAGACAGTGGCTGAGGCAGTAACAGATCCTCCTGAACATTCAACTGGGGGGACTCATGATTCAATGATCAGATATAACACTGACAGTAGCAAGCTTGTGTAGGTTTTGTAGCGGACTGGGACACTTGAATTTAGGCAACATTATGGATGAGATCCAGATGAAATAGGCTATTCAGCCACTGTGAAAGGAGGAACATATTTTGGGAATGTGAAAAATGTGTACATGAATTATCATAAACACAACAATCATCCTAATTTAGCTGTCATATGTTGGCTGGGTGACAAGCAAGTAAACAAACACCGTTATAATTATCATAGCAATAAACATGTACACTGTTGCTGTTGACAGAAGATTAGAGACAGTTAGCTAGCTTGCTTGCTAGGTGCTGCTGTCAATAGCACAGGAATGCCACATAGCACAACAATGGCTACCTAGTTACGCGGCGTAAGGTTGAATAAGTGATGACATCTCTCACAATTCCAGAGACATCACAGTAAAACTACTTCAAATCATTAAAGCTATTCACAAATAACTAGCGATGACAAAACGAAAGATTAATATTGAGTTGCTTACTCTTGTTTGTTTAAAACTTTTTTCGTTTCCAGTTCGTGATGTTTCCGGGCTCCAAACTACGGCAAGGATGATGAGTCAAACATAACTGGGATTTTGCGTTTGCAGAGAAAACGAATGTGGTTTGACGTCAGGTTGTCACTCTCAATAAATTATTATTCCATTAGAGGTGACATCAATGAAAGATAATTATTTACGTTAACAGTCAGTGGCGGTTCTAGCTTGTATGGCTCCCTGGGTGAACCCCCGCTTCAGCGCCACCCCCCCAAAAAAGAAGCACCATTCTGCACTAACTGTCATTTTTATTCAGACATTTGGAACAACAATAAATAATCATTTAAACATTTAAAAATATATAAATATAAAAATATATAAAAAAATAAGACTCGTAAATATCAAAAATAAGTAACAAAGACAAATAGAAACGAATTGTAGTATATAAATACAAAAAAAAAATGGAATCGAATTATTACACTATTGCTAACAAAAAACACAAATAAAACTAAATTGCACGAATCCTATATCACACAAATGCACAAATAGAATAACACATTTATAAAGAAGAGAACCTGATTATTACACTATTGCACTTCAAACAAGAAACACACAAACTAAATTGCACAACTGCCACCTAAACCCTGACCTTTCTTGCCTTCTAAGAAATTTGCCCAGCAATTGCATGGTTAATACTGATGACAGCAATGCCACTAAGGCGTTCCTGTGACATGGTGGACCTAAGGTAGGATTTGATGAGCTTCAACTTTGAAAAGCTCCTCTCTGCTTCAGCTACGATCACTGGAAGAATAAAGACAAATTCTGAGAGCATAAATTTGGATTGGTTTTATATTATTCTTAACGATTTCGCACAAACCAGAAAAAAATGCAACAATATGTTTGTGAAACAATGTATTCACAGTATTATTAATGAATTGTGGTTTATTTGGTAGCATTTCGTAGTGTGACTGATTTTACTAATTGCATTAGTACCGTACAAAGTTAGAGGTGCGCTATTTGGTAGATTCCCCCGCTCCCCCTATCTCAGGCTTCCAGTGGGGAGACCTGAGGTCAACCTACCATCGCCCCCCTCCCCATCTCGTACTTCTGAGTGGGAGAGCTTCCCAGACAGTAGCCTGCCTAGCTCACAAACTAGAATCAGGGCGCCCGCTCCGACAAGTTTAATTGACCCACAGTCCCACACGGTGAAATTATATCATTGACGTAATGTGCATATGAGCAATAAAAAAAAAATTGTCCAGGCGCCCCATAACAAGTTTTTGTTGTCCCGGGCGCCCCGTAACGCCCCCCGGCAAGATGCCACCCATGTCACCAATACCTAAATCTGCCACTGTTAACAGTACTGATATAAAAAAAAAAATCAATCAAGATAATTGAACAAATATGTAATTTTAATATTCATTGATCAGAAAAGACAACCACCTCGAGCACATAATTATTGCATCCACATCCATTGTGTGCCCTCTATGGTCTGTGAACATATCATGGTGAAGGTGGCATAGTGGTGCCAAGGGGCACACCTCAAATGACACCCTACTCAAGTAATTACTTTTCTACATACAGTAGCTCTGGTCAAATACTACACTATATGGGAATAGTCAAAGAGAGATTACACTGGTTAATTATGATACATTCTGGAAAATGATTATGTGGAGTAGTGTGGCTGTCACGATCGTGTGGAGGATTGACAGACCAAAACGCAGCAGTAGGAAAATAAGCCATCTTCTTTTATTATTGAAGAAGGCAAAAATGAAACAAAACACACTTTCAAACTAACCAAAAACGATCGTGAAGCTAATAAACGTCGTGCACATACAACAGGCTACAAACGTTCTGACATAGACAATTACCCACATCAAACGAAAGCCTATGGCTACCCTAAATATGGCTCCCAATCAGAGACAACAGAAATCAGCTGTCTCTAATTGGGAACCCATTCAGGCAACCATAGACTCTCCTAGACCTGTCTCTTATACACATCTAGATGTGTATAAGAGACAGAGGCAGGGGTCTATTCATTTTACATTTTTCTCTCTGCATTGTTGGGAAGGGCCCATAAGTAAGCATTTCACTGTTGTTTACGAAGCATGTGACAAATAAAATGTGATTTGATTCGATCTTTTCTGACTGACTAGGTATAATAAGGCACATACAGATACAGCGGCAGTCTTTCCTCCCACACATCACTGTGAAGCCCACAGAGCCAAGAAACGTCTGAGCTGGAGACTGGGGACACAACACTTAACACAATCGCAGCCCTCATCAAAAATCATATCAACGTACTGTAATTGGAGAGATTTAGGGTCCTGAGTTTTKCCCCACCATTTCATATGATGACATGACCAGGAAAACTCTAGACCGTAGTTATGAGCACCGTGTGTATCAGGACCACATAAATGTTCTGTATAGTTTACATGAAATACATTTGGTCAAGGTGAATGATACATTTGGACTTGAGGATTGTAATGTAAATAACATAAATTCTAATTCTATGGTACCCATATCTGTAACTGCCAAGCCCAACTGCAGGCTTTACTTGACTATCCTCTTCTTTTTTGCACCGAAAATCTCAACGTTGGGCTTTTAAGACCAAGATAAACCCATTGGCCTTTTGGATCATTTACAGCATTACAGAGGAGAAGCCTTTTAAAAGGTTTATTTAGGATTTTCTGCTGATACAACATGATAAACTTAAGGATGGGATGAACATCAAGGAGAAGGCTAATTCACTATCCTGAGGCTATAAAGCATCCAAAAAAGTCTGTGTGTGTGTGTGTGTACGTGTGTGTTTGTAATAGATTGACAATCAACATTCAAAGCTTATAAACAGCCTATTTGTTGATACACAGATAGGGTGGTATCTCAAAGTATCAGGAGGAGGGCAAAGTGAGGTTCTGCAGAGATAAGTGTGTGTGTGTTTGTGCGTTTGTGTTTGTGTTTGTGTGCGTGTGCTGTACCCCAGGTACTGTAAAAGTGAAATGTTAATTAATGTCAAAGTGAGTGTGTTTCTCTCTGCTGAGCTGATTGGGCAAGAGTAAGGCAGAGTGTCGCGTGGTGTACCGGAGGGCCTGAAGGGTACGGAAGTCACACCCGTTTACACTCCGGGGAAATCGACTGATGATAGGAAGAAAGAACACTTGTGAGTGTTTCAGAGTGTATTAAGAGGTCATCACTTTTTATAAATACACCCAATTAGTCCACTTCAACCTTGCTCTTTTTTCCTCAATGAAATATCGAGGTCRTCATGGATTAAATAGGCCACATATTTCAGGCAAGACCACGATAACTGTTACAACAGAATTCAAGTGACCATTTTTTAAATTAGTGCAGAGTTGCTTCATCCTTAATTGAATATTTGGTTGGAACGTAAGACTATTCTTGGTAAGCAGSACAGAAAAGCAGCTCAACAGCACCTGCCCCAACACAGCAGCAGTTCCCTGGTGTGCTGTTTCCACAAGGCAGAGAAGACTAGCTCACCCGTGATTACTTATTTTCCGAAACCCAATCAGAGCTCATGAATGGTGCCGATGTTTTCATTACCCCCTGTAGGTCACAGCACTCAATGAATGAACTCCCACATAAAGAGAGTGAGAGAGAAGTAAGGGGAGAGTGGGAGGGAGAGAGGGGTGAAGGAGAGAGGGAGAGGGGGAGAAAGGGACAGAGAGAGAGAGAGGGAAGGAGAGGGAAAGGGGAGAAAGAGAGATAGAGAGTGAAAGATAAAGAAGGAGAAGGAGAGAAATAACTAGAATATACTGTATATAGAGAGAGAGAGGGAAAAAAAGAGAGGGAAAGAGTGAGGTTCATCTGAATTATGCAGGGAGTCCGGGCCTCATCGCGTGTTCGTCATTCTTAGATGTGCAATAAGACGTGGCAAGATGACTTTACAACAACATTCTGAGGAAACATGGCCACCCTAACGGAACCACCACCATCCACCCCAAAGTGTTGAGGAGTAGTGAACTACATGTAGTTCAACTAGTAATTTAACTACATTTTCAAATGTTTTCAGTAGTTAATTACTTTTTTTGCCATGTAGTGGTGTAGCTACAGTGAATTGGGAAAGTATTCAGACCCCTTGACTTTTTCCACATTTTGTTACGTTACAGCCTTATTCTAAAATTGATTAAATTGTTTTTTTCCCTCATCAATCTACACAGAATACCCCATAATTGCAAAGCAAAAACAGGTTTTTAGACATTTTTTGCAAAATTGAAATATYACATTTACATAACTATTCAGACCCTTTACTCAGTACTTTGTTGAAGCACCTTTGGCAGCGATTACAGCCTTGAGTCTTCTTGATTAGGACGCTACAAGCTTGGTACCTGTATTTGGGGAGTTTCTCCCATTCCTCTTTACAGATCCTCTCAAGCTCTGTCAGGTTGGATGGGGAGCATTGCTGCACAGCTATTTTCAGATATCTCCAGAGATGTTCGATCGGGTTCAAGTCAAGGCTCTGGCTAGGCCACTCAAGGACATTCAGAGACTTGTTCCGAAGCCACTCCKGCGTTGTCTTGGTTGTGTGCTTAGGGTCGTTGTCCTGCTGGAAGGTGAACCTTCGACCCAGTCTGAGGTCCTGAGCGCTCTGGAGCAGGTTTTCATCAAGGAGCTCTCTGTACTTTGCTCCGTTCATCTTTGCCTCGATCCTGAATAGTCTCCCAGTCCCTGCCACTGAAAAACATCCCCACGGCATGATGCTGCCACCAACATGCTTCACCATAGGGATGGTGCCAGGTTTCCGCCTGACGTGACGCTTGGCATTCAGGCCAAAGAGTTCAATCTTGGTTTCATCAGACCAGAGTATCTTGTTTCACATGGTCTAAGATTCCTTTAGGTGCCAAGCGGGCTGTCATGTGCCTTTTACTGAGGAGTTGCTTCAATCTGGCCACTCTACCATAAAGGCCTGCAGAGATGGTTGTCCTTCTGGAAGGTTCTCCCATCTCCACAGAGGAACTCTAGAGCTCTGTCAGAGTGACCATCGAGTTCTTGGTCACCTCCCTGACCAAGGTCCTTATCTCCCGATTGCTCTATTTGGCCGGCCGGCCAGCTCTAGGAAGAGTCTTGGTGGTTCCAAACTTCTTCCATTTAAGAATTATGGAACCCACTGTGTTCTTSGGGACCTTCAATGCTGCAGAATTCTTTTGCTACCCTTCCCCAGATCTGTCTCGACACAATCCTGTCTCGGAGCTCTACTGACAATTCCTTCAACCTCATGGCTTTGTTTTTGCTCTGATATGCACTGTCAACTGTGGGACCTGATATAGGCACGAGTGTACCTTTCCAAATGTTTTATTTATTTAAATTGAACCTTTATTTTACTAAGCAAATCATGTCCAATCAATTGAATTTACCACAGGTGGACTCCTATCAAGATGTAGAAACATCTCAAGGATGATCAATGGAAACGGGATGCACCTGAGCTCAATTTCGAGTCTCATAGCAAAAGGTCTGAATAATTACATAAATAAGGTATTTCAGTTTTTTATTTTTAATAAAGTTGTATACATTTAAAAAAAAACGTTTTTTCTTTGTCATTTTGGGGTATTGTGTGTAGATTGCTGAGTATTATTTTAATATACTCCATTTTAGAATAAGGCTGTAAAGTAACAAAATGTGGAAGAAAGTCTTTCCAAAGGCACTGTAAGTACTGGAACTATACACTACTTGTTTTGCAGAAATACAATAAAATGTGGGTGAAGTATGCAATATTTTATTTTTCTGCGTCAGACCTGCCTAATTCTCACTTGAAACATTGTTTTTGTGTTTAATCGGATAAATGACACATTCTGTTAACATATGACCCCAAAGTGTGCTCTTGCAATTTATAGTCTGACATTTCACAAAGTAGTTTGGATGTAGTGAACTACTTTCTCAAAGTAACTTTAGTTAAGTAAACTATATTTTTCGTAGGGAAAGCTTTAGTGTACCTTAACTTCTTTCAGCGTGAAGTAAAGCTTGGTAAACTATCTTTTCAGAGAAGCTTCCTCAACACTGCCAGTATCCACAGTCTTCTGCTCTCTGCATATAGAGCAGAGGCAATCCCCTTCCTAAGTCCTCAGTGATTTTAGCTTCCATTAAAAATACAGAGCTGTGTCCTTATGGTGGTGGAGCGGTGAGGGTGTGTTTTATTTGCTTGTTGTCCTGCGGTTGGTTTGACTGTGTGGATAACCCTGGCCAGATCCACCCAGACGGTGAGAGATCCAGATTTGAGGCCTCCAGTGACCTAAATTGCTGATGTTTATCATTGTTCACTGTGCCTCGCCAGGTCTGTGGTCTGGGTCTCTTTACCTACCTAGCAACAGCCACCGCTTCATTCTTCTCCCCAGGCAGCCTCTACCATTCACTTCAAATGCCCAGCTTCCACTTCACCTCACATTACCTAGGCCTACATAGAATCCTTCGTCTACCTCACGAACCCTAACCATAGTACCTACCTAAAGCTCTCCACCACATTATGCAGGTTTAGTTAGAGATAGCCAGCTGGAGAGYAAGCTGCCACCTTGCATAGCTATCACCTCACCCTATCTAACCCCCTTCAACCGATCTAGCCCAACTTACCCCCCTTTTCCACCCACATTGCCCACCTACTCTATGCCCCCCACATTCCACCCCCAGGTTAACCCTCGCCGGCACGGCAGCAGGCATAGACATGTGTAGCAGGTATACTCCTCACCTCGTATTTGGTCAGGTGACAGGCTTTATAAAGCTCACCCTTCATACTCTCTAACTGTATGAGACATACGGTGAGAGCCTGCAGGAGGAGAGGCCTGTTCAATCACAGTTTCATCTTCACAGAAATCAATGTGATGGAGTGGGTGTGCCGCACAAAGTTAATGTTTGGAGAGTCAGGCACATCAGAGCCTAACATCAGAGCCTATTCATTTTCTTTCCCCCAGAAGTACCGATATTCAAAGGGGTGGAACGCTATTCTATGGCAGTGGCAGGGTAAGTCTCCGTCTCTGTAATACGCAGCAAAAAGAAATCCTCTGTTGATTAATACTCAAAGGAAAATAAATCCACCACTAACTGTCACTTTATGCTCAAAAGTCATCTATCTCGACGGGACAATGACGACGCTTCACCGGCCAGACATCTTGTCAACTCACAGGGATCAATTCAAACAGCTATTACACTCCTTATCCCTGTCAGCCATTCACGGGCGTGACACCAAGAGAGAGAGACACACAGGAAATGTTAATCATTTCAGCTCATGTAGGGGAAGAGTGGCATGTAATCTGTTTAATTGACTTTCATAGATTAATTTGAAAGGAGATAAATAAACAGAAATATACATTTGCATAGGGGACATTTGATATTCAGCACCACCTATCCATGAGAGGCCTGTGTATATTCAATCCAATATCTTGAATAACTGTATTTGTATTCATATTCTAGTCATGGTAAAAAACAGCAATATCAYATTTCTTCACCTGATATTTACTTTGAGCSTTTTCAGCTTCAGAAATAACCTTTTGTGCCTTGGTTGATAAGGGAGGAGATATGAACAGTGTGCAAAAGAAAGACAATGACTCATATGTAATCTAAAGCATAGAGACATTTCCTCTCATAAACGTGAACCTTCAATATAATTACCCGTCGAGGGCATTCATACATTACCAACCTAATTTACTCCTTTCCCTGGAACAGCCATGTAGAACAGCGATTACTTTTTAAYAATCCAACCTGTTCGSTATCACTGAGCTGAGACAATAAAAGCGGAATTCATGAATTGATCTGACGGCGAGAAAATTACAACTCAAAACAAATCTGTTTATGTAGTTGTGACTGAGAAATCGGAAGAGTAACTACAGATGTAGGATCTTAATTTGATCACTCTTTTGTTATTAAGAATTTTCCTGCACAGCAAGAAATGCAAACTTGTAGTACATTTGAGTTTTCTGAAGGCTTCTGCAGTTTGCCATTTMCACTTTAAAATGTCAGACTAGATTTGCCCTAATAAAACATGTATCAACCCGTACAAAAATGTAATTACAATTTCCTGTTGCTGCAGGATTCTTTTTTCTGCTGTAGCAGAACTGGCTCAAATTAAGATYCTACATCTGTAGACTGCAACAGAATCAACAGAACCATGAACAACACCAATGATCATTACATTTACCACACGCTGTTTCACAAACTAGGTCACCAGATTCCCACTCTTTTCCCTGCTCTCTCTCTTTCCAACACTGTAGTGGACCTGTAGAGAAAATATCATGCCAAAGACTGGGCTGAATTCAGGGCTGTCTTGCTGTGCTCTCTCAGGTTCAACAAATCAGCATCTGCTCACAAGTCTGCAAGCCAATAACCCATTGGGTCCATATCTATATGAGGGAGGGAGGGAGGGAGAAGAGAGAGAGAGAGAGAGGAGAGGAGAGAGAGAGAGAGAGAGAGAGAGAGAGAGAGAGAGAGAGAGAGAGAGAGAGAGAGAGAGGAGAGAGAGAGAGAGAGAGAGAGAGAGAGAGAAGAGAGAGAGAGAGAGAGGAGAGAGAGAGAGAGATACTAAATACAACCATATTTATGCTTATTTATTTTAACTTGTGTGCTTTAACCATTTGTACATTGTTACAACACTGTATATATATAATATGACATTTGTAATGTCTTTCTTGTTTTGAAACTCTGTATGTGTAATGTTTACTGTTTAATTTGTATTGTTTATTTCACTTTTTGTGTATTATCTACCTCACTTGCTTTGGCAATGTTTAACACATGTTTCCCATGCCAATAAAGCCCCTTGAATTGAATTGAAATTGGAATTGGAATTGAATTGAGAGAGAGAGAGAGAGAGAGAGAGAGAGAGAGAGAGAGAAGAGAGAGAGAGAGAGAGAGAGAGAGAGAGAAGAGAGAGAGAGAGAGAGAGAGAGAGAGAGAGAGAGAGAGAGAGAGAGAGAAAGGAGAAAAATATTTGTTTAAAGAGTGGGCAGGAGAGAGACCCTTGATGCACTCCTCCATCATATACTTTGTGTATTCAACCAACAAGGCAAGCAGAGTTAAGACAGACTAACTCAGTACTTCAGACCATAGAAATATAAAGTAATTCATATTTATATCTCTGTATCATGTTTGTCTTTGACTGAGATCATGAATACCAAGAGGATACCATCGCGCTCTAGTGACTCCTTGTGGCGAATCGGGCACATGGACACTGACTGCGGTCGCCAGTTGTACAGTGTTTCCTCCAACACATTGGTGCGGCTGGATTCAGAGTTAAGCGAGCAGTGTGTCAAGAAGCAGTGCGGCTTGGCAGGGTCGTGTTTTGGAGGACGCATGGCTCTCAACCTTCGCCTCTCCCGGGTCCGTACGGGAGTTACAGCGATGGGACAAGACCGTAACTACCAATTGGGGAGAAAACAGGGTTAAAAAGCTGTTAAGGAGCCTTTTGGACCTAGACTTGGCGCTCCGGTAACGCTACTTCTGTCAGTGTCAGCCTGACATGTGTGTGCCCGGTCTAGTCAGAACAGTCTTTGACTTGGGTGACCTTTTAGGGCTTTCCTTTAATACTGCTTGGTATAGAGGTCCTGGATGGCAGGAAGCTTGGTCCCAGTGATGTACTGGGCCATACGCATTACCCTCTGTTGCGCCCTGCAGTCGGATGCCGAGCAGTTGCCGTACCAAGCGGTGATGCAACTGGTCAGGATGCTCTCAATCGTGCAGCTGTAGAACGTTTTGAGGATCTGAGGACCCATGCCAAATCTTTTCAGTATCCTGAGGGAGAATAGACGTTGTTGTGCCCTCTTCATGACTGTCTTGTTGTGTTTGGACCATGATAGCTTGTTGGTGATGTGGACACCAAGGAACTTGAAGCTCTCAACCTACTCCACTACAGCCCTGTCGATATGAAAAGGGGTGTACTCGGCCCTTCTTTTCCTGTAGTCCACGATCAGCTCGTTTGTCTTGCTCACGTTGAGGGAGAGGTTGTTGTCCTGGTACCACACTGCCAGGTCTCTGACCTCCTCCCTATAGGCTGTCTCATCGTTGTCGGTGATCAGGTCTACCACCATTGTGTCTTCGGCAATCTTAATGATGGTGTTGGAGTCGTGCGTGGCCATGCAGTCGTGGGTGAACAGGGAGTACAGGAGGGGAATAAGTGTAACCRGTGTGAAATGGCTAGCTAGTTAGCGTTAACTAATACCGTTTCAATGGGTGATGTCACTCGCTCTGAGACCTTGAAGTAGTTGTTTCCCTTGCTCTTGCTCTTTTGTGGAGTGATAGGTAACAATGCTTCATGGGAGGCAGTTGTTGTGTTGTGTTCAGAGGGTCCCTGGTTCGAGACCAGGTTGGGGTGAGGAGAGGGATGAAAGCAAAACTGTTACATTGATGCTGTTGACCCGGAACACTGGTTGCTGTAGAAAAGGAGGAGGTCAAAAAGGGTGTAACCGGTGTGAAAAGGCTAGCTAGTTAGCGGGTGCGCACTAATAGCGTTTCAATCGGTGACGTCACTCGCTCTGAAACGTTGAAGTAGTTGTTTCCCTTGCTCTGCAAGACCTGCGGCTTTTTTGGAGTGATAGGTAACGATGCTTTGGCAGGGTGACTGTTGTCGATGTGTGCAGAGRGTCCCTGGTTTGAGCCCAGGTAGGGAGAGGAGAGGGACGGAAGCAACACTGTTACATAAGCACTCACCCCTGAGGGGCCCCCGTGTTGAGGATCAGCGTGGCAGATGTGTTGTTGTCTACACTTACCAGCTGGGGGCGGCCCATCAGGAAGTCCAGGATCCAGTTGCAGAGGGAGGTGTTTAATCCCAGGGTCCTTAGCTTAGTGATGAGCTTTCAGGACACTATGGTCTTGAACACTAAACTGTAGTCAATGAAGAGCATTCTCACAAAGGTGTTCGTTTTGTCTAGGTGGGAAAAGGACAGTGTGGAGTGCAATACGGATTGCGTCATCTGTGGATCTGTTGGGGCGAAACGTGAATTGTAGTGAGTCTAGGGTTTCTGGGATGATGGTATTGATGTGAGAATGTACATACAAAGCAAAGGTAGATACTTGAACGGCTAAATAACTTGTATCACCACCGTTGAATAAACCAATAAACGCTTTTTCAGGTTTGCCCAYAAATYTTCTATGGAATTGAGGTCAGGGCTTTGTGATGGCTACTCCAATACCTTGAATTTGTTGTCCTTAAGCCATTTTGCCACAACTTTGGAAGTATGCTTGGGGTCATTGTCCATTTGGAAGACCCATTTGCGACCAAGCTTTAACTTCCTGACTGATGTCTTGAGATGTTGCTTCAATATATCCACATAATTCTCCTCCCTCATGATGCCATCTATTTTGTGAAGTGCACCAGTCCCTCCTGCAGCAAAGCACCCCCACAACATGATGTGCTGCCACCCCCGTGCTTCACGGTTGGGATGGTGTTCTTCGGCTTGCAAGCCTCCCCCCTTTTTTCTCCAAACATAACGATGGTCATTATGGCCAAACAGTTATATTTTTGTTTCCTCAGACCAGAGGACATTTCTCCAAAAAGTAAAATCTTTGTTCCCATGTGCAGTTGCAAACCGTAGTCTGCCTTTTTATGGCGGTTTTGGAGCAGTGGCTTCTTCCTTGCTGAGCGGCCTTTCAGGTTATGTTGATATAGGACTCGTTTAACTGTGGATATAGATACTTTTGTACCTGTTTCCTCCAGCATCTTCACAAGGTCATTTGCTGTTGTTCTGGGACTTGATTTGAACTTTTCGCACCAAAGTACATTAATCTCTAGGAGACAGAACGCGTCTCCTTCCTGAGCGGTATGACGCCTGCTTGGTCCCATGGTGTTAATACTCCGTACTATTGCTTGTACAGATGAACGTAGTACCTTCAGGCATTTGGAAATTGCCCAAGGATGAACCAGACTTGTGGAAGTCTCCATTTTTTTTTCTGAGGTCTTGGCTGAATTCTTTTGATTTTCCCATGATGTCAAGCAAAGAGGCACTGGGTTTAAAGGTAGGCCTTGAAATACATCCACAGGTACACCTCCAATTGACTCAAATGTCATTTAGCCTATCAGAAGCTTCTAAAGCCATGACATCATTTTCTGGAATTTTCCAAGCTGTTTAAAGGCACAGTCAACTTAGTGTATGTAAACTTCTGACCCACTGGAGTTGTGATACAGTGAATTATAGGTGAAATAATCTGTCTGTAAACAATTGTTGGAAAAATTCCTTGTGTGATGCACAAAGTAGATGTCCTAACCAACTTGCCAAAACTATAGTTTGTTAACATGTAATTTGTGGAGTGGTTGAAAAACGAGTTTTAATGATTCCAACCTAAGTGTATGTAAACTTCCGACTTCAACTGTAGGTGCCAGGCGCACCGGTTTGTGTCAAGAACTGCAATGCTGCTGGGTTTTTCCCGTGTGTATCAAGAATGGTACACCACCCAAAAGGACACCCATCCCACTTGGGAAGTTGGTAAGCATTGGAGGCAAGTGGGCCAGCATCCCTGTGGAACTCTTTCGCCACCTTGAAGAGTCAACGCCCTAACGAATTGAGGCTGTGAGGGCAAGGAGGAGGGGGAGAYGGGGTGTTCCTAATGTTTGGTTTACTCTGTGTATACCCCTTGATTATGGCTTATTCCTTAATTGTAGTAGCGTAACTGTGTTATGATATAATAACTAGAACAATAACAAACTATTACTGGATATAGTCAACGGGATAGTTTTTGCTGTCATGGGAGACTTTTAAAAGTTATTATGTGGCTGGCCACCCCTTTACAACTCGGAAGACATGGTTTTGCAGRTATTAAAAGTGAACAAGACAGTTTTGGTAAGCAATTGTCCTCAAACAACTTGTTTCAGGGTGAAATCATTGAAGGAGAAAACCAAAAACCTCCATTTTGAGTTACAGCAGCTGACAATCTGCAGCGGATGTTATTTATTTAAAGCACAACACATYCATTAACTCAGTGGCCTTGGGGTGGGTGTCGGCCCTGAGATTGGAAGGTTGGGTTCGAACCCCAGTTCAGTCATACCACTGCGATAGACTAGCGTCCTGTCCAGGGGGTAGACTTGTATATCACTTTGSCCCACACTACGGAAACAGGAGATAGGCTTCTGCCCTATGGGTTGTTATGGCTGGGACAATGCTAATTATAATGCACCCAGAGGTAACGTCATTCCCCATAAATGTTTAACCAAACCTAAACTTCTAAAAGCTTGTTAATTATGTTTACTATGTGAAATGCAAAGTTTTCTATGTTGTTGACCCCGAATGATGGTGAAACTGAATTGCTGACTGCGGATTACGCTTCTAAGAAATGTTATTATATCTAGACATTACAATTCTACCTGTGATTAGAAAAGTACAATGATTAATGTTTTGCTTTAGCTTGAGATTAAGAATCGGTGATAGACCTTGCAAGTGCATGGAAAGGTCAACTGTACAAAGTCAGATGTCTCTGTGTTGAAACTATAATTTCAGTTCCTGTTGATACTGTGTTCTAGACTTACTTCTTCTAGCACATGATAACAATAGGAGGAAGAATGATTGGGAAACTAACTGCAAATAACAATAAGCTGAACTCCGCCTAACAGAGACATATTTGTATTAGCAACTATGAATGATGAGCTTATATGGTATTAAAGTTAAGGGACATCACCCTGGGCGCGGTGATCCTCAGTAGGGGACAAAAAGGGAAAACACCATATTTTGTACTGAGTGTGTTACTTGCAAGTGTTAACTCCGGGTTGCCATCCGGCTTGCAATCCTTATTAAACAAACTAACCTCTGATCAAAGAAGTTTCCTGTGGTCACTTGTGTGCACAGGGCAGATTTCCCTTACACGCTTCACAGATATGTCAAAGAAAACTATTGATATTTGCGATGGTGGAGAGGTTGTTGAGGTGTTGGTTGACGAGGCAGATGGTGGTGTGTAGGGAGAAGCGCCCAAAGGGATTAGCACCCGAAGGAGGGTGCTGCGCGTTGTGCTTCGGGATGCTGTGGATGTGGGCGAAGTGGGGCTCGGTTTCAGCCAGCCTGGTTTGTGTGGTTGCAGATGGGAGTGGAGGATGAGCTTGTCGCTGAGGTTGGGGTTCCTGCGGTAGGCAAGGATGTTTCCTGCGGTAGGCAAGGATGATTGCTTAGGGGCAGGGTGCCAGCATCGAGGAGGTTCCTCTTCAGTAGTGTGCCCACCCAGAGGCTGTAGTTTTTGCTCCGTTCCGTTAACAGTTTATTTGTGACCTTTTTAAAGGAACTTTTCATTACTAACAATTTTTCTTCTTTCAGGCCGAGTGCATGATGTGCAAGTAGAGCTATGCCAGTGTGAGCCGGAGGCAGTGTCATTGGTCAGGTACAAGCTCTGTCCTTGCACACCCCGCCAGCCTCAGACTGCAGCGCATAACCAGCCTGCAGCTTGAGAGTGGTGTTTCATTGAGGGCCATATGCCTGTCATTACATTTTCCTCATAGGACAGTAAGTAATCACTTTTATAATCTGTTTCTATAATATGTCTACTTTGTCTGAAAAAGTTCATAAACGAATTCCTGATCTGTCATCAAAACCATGTGCTACTTGCACGTGAAGATACATTTGCTGTATGTGTTGATGGCCTACTCTGATGGAATGCAGTAATGAATCAGAGTGCCTTCAAGTGACTGTTCATTCATTTCAGGGAAACGACTTGTATGCTGCCGTGATAAATGAGACCTATGAGGAGTTCTGTCTTGCAGAAATTGCCGATGGAAACCAGTGCTTGCTGTCTCAAGGTTTGTTGTATTTTGTTGGCCTATTTAATTGTTTAGCACCCCCCAAAAAACACATCAAAGCACAATTGTGATGACTCCCTCTTTTATAAACCCACATTATCTTGTTAGAAACATCTCTGTAAAAATTTTGTCAAACAATTGTACAGACTAACAGACTTCTAGTCTTTCATTTTATTTGTTTATTGGGATCCCCATGATCTGTTACAAAGAAGCAGCTACTCTTCCTCGGGTCCAAAAACGATGAAGTTGTATCCAAGTATATTTGACATCTCTTTACAGGACAATGGAACAGTGGTGGTAGCAGCGGATGGGCTTTTAGGGTTGCCTAGGAAAAAGGTCGTCTGGATCAAGTTATGATTCCTTCCATTATTACCTTATGCAGAAATGGAAGGGAATGTGAACAAAATCTAGAATAATTTGAACACATGATATCAAAGCTTGCCACTAATTCGTATTTAAATGATGCAGTTGTCCCTCCACTTTATCTGTTTGACTCAGTGGTCTTAAAGTTGGACATGGATTGTTAGTATTGTGTATGTTGAATGTAATATTATTGGTTGTCTCATGCAAGATCCATTTAGGCACTGAATCTGGCACAACTGTGTGTGATTTGCTTCAGGCAACAGCTCAGTACGTTATACCTGTACTGTACTTGATATAAAAAAAATATTGCAGGGTTGTCATCGATTTCAAGCGGGCAACGTCATCAAGTCCAAACCAAAAACAACGAAATTGGACGAGTGTCACGCTCGTCATAATGATTGGACCAAGATGCAGCGTGGTATGTTTCCATCTCTTTTATTAGGTAGAGAAAAACTCAAAGAACAAAAACGCGCACAAACAAACCGTGACGCTGATATAATGCTCACTGGCAACTATACCTAGACAAGATCCCACAAAGCACAATGGGGAAAATGGCTACCTAATTATGATCCCCAATCAGAGACAACGATAAACAGCTGCCTCTGATTGGGAACCACACCAGGCCAACATAGACATACAATTCCCCTAGATAACCCACCCTTAATCACACCCCAACCTAACCAACATAGAGAATAAACAGCTCTCTATGGTCAGGGTGTGACAACGAGACAGGCGTGTTGGGGGTTTCCTGCAAGCATGAGCACGCCCTTCACTTCTTGAACATGAAAAAGGGTTAAAGGTGGGATGCAGTAATAATGAGTTTTTTTCATTWACTTTTTCAGTATTTTTTTTGCATTGTTCAATCTTAGAGCTCTGATGGTGTAGGGCAGCATCGCCTTTTTAGAAGAATCTTGTCCCGGGCGTAGTTCAGAGGGGCACTCCACCTCTAGCCCCTTCAGGCAGTAGGGAGGAGGTTGGCGTCCACGGTCTCAAAAATGGGAGAAGAGGGAGACCATCAATCCTTGTCCCACAGGCAGCTGGAAACATTTGTTTTTGTTATTTTTCTTTTAGTATAATTTTTTATATTTTAGCTTTAACATTTCATTTTTTAGGGAGGGGTAGATCAGATTTAATATTACGGATAGATTGTAACTTCCTTCCATCAATGTAATGGTCTGCATTTCCATATATATAAACTCAGCAAAAAAAGAAACGTCCTCTCACTGTCAACTGCGTTGATTTTCAGCAAACTTAACATGTGTAAATAATTGTATGAACATAACAAGATTCAACAACTGAGACATAAACTGAACAAGTTCCACAGACATGTGACTAACAGAAATTGAATAATGTGTCCCTGAACAAAAGGGGGGTCAAACTCAAAAGTAACAGTCAGTACTGCAGTGCATTTCCTCCTCATGGACTGCACCAGATGTGTCAGTTCTTGCTGTGAGATGTTACCCCACTCTTCCACCAAGGCACCTGCAAGTTCCCGGACATTTCTGGGGGGAATGGCCCTTGCCCTCACCCTCCGATCCAACAGGTCCCAGACGTGCTCAATAGGATTGAGTTCCGGGCTCTTCGCTGGCCATGGCAGAACACTGACATTCCTGTCTTACAGGAAATCATGCACAGAACAAGCAGTATGTCTGGTGGCATTGTCATGCTGGAGAGTCATGTCAGAATGAGCCTGCAGGAAGGGTACTACATGATGGAGGAGGATGTCTTCCTTCTAACACACAGCATTGAGATTTCCTGCAATGACAACAACCTCAGTCCAATGATGCTGTGACACACTGCCCCAGACCATGACGGACCCTCCACCTCCAAATCGATCCCGCTCCAGAGTACAGGCCTCGGTGTAATGCTCATTCCTTTGACGATAAACGCGAATCTAACCATCACCCCTTGTGAGACAAAACCGCGACTCGTCAGTGAAGAGCACTTTTTGCCAGTCCTATCTGGTCCAGCGACGGTGTGTTTGTGCCCATAGGCGACGTTGTTGCCGGTGATGTCTGGTGAGGACCTGCCTTACAACAGGCCTACAAGCCATCAGTCCAGCCTCTCTCAGCCTATTGCGGACAGTCTGAGCACTGATGGAGGGATTGTGCGTTCCTGGTGTAACTCGGGCAGTTGTTGCCATCCTGTACCTGTCCCACAGGTGTGATGTTCGGATGTACCAATCCTGTACAGGTGTTGTTACACATGGTCTGCCACTGCGAGGACGATCAGCTGTCCATCCTGTCTCCCTGTAGCATTGTCTTAGGCGACTCACAGTACGGACATTGAACTTCATTGCCCTGGCCACATCTGCAGTCGTCATGCCTCCTTGCACGTTCACGCAGATGAGCAGGGACCCTGGGCATCTTTCTTTTGATGTTTTTCAGAGTCAGTAGAAAGGCCTCTTTAGTGTCCTAAGTTTTCATAACTGTGTCCTTAATTGCCTACCGTCTGTAAGCTGTTAGTGTCTTAAAGACCATTCCACAGGTGCATGTTCATTAATTGTTTGGGAAACAGTGTTTAAACCCTTTACAATTAAGATCTGTGAAATGATTTGGATTTTTACGAATTATCTTTGAAAGACAGGGTCCTGAAAAAGGGACGTTTCTCTTTTTGCTGAGTTTATATATATATATATACACACACTACCGTTCAAAAGTTTGGGGTCACTTAGAAATGTCCTTTTTTCCCATGAAAACATACTTGAAATGAGTTGCAAAATGAATAGGAAATATAGTCAAGACGTTGACAAGGTAATAAATAATGATTGTTTATTGAAATAATAATTGTGTCCTTCAAACTTTGCTTTAGTCAAAGAATCCTCCATTTATAGCAATTAAAGCCTTGCAGACTTTTGGCATTCTAGTTGTCAATTTGTTGAGGTAATCTTAAGAGATTTCACCCCATGCTTCCTGAAGCACCTTCCACAAGTTGGATTGGCTTGATGGGCACTTCTACGTTCAAGCTGCTCCCACAACAGCTCAATAGGGTTGAGATCCGGTGACTGTGCTGGCCACTCCATTATAGACAGAATACCAGCTGACTGCTTCTTCCCTAAATAGTTATTGCATGGTTTGGAGCTGTGCTTTGGGTCATTGTCCTGTTGTAGGAGGAAATTGGCTCCAATTAAGCGCCGCCCACAGGGTATGGCATGGCGTTGCAAAATGGAGTGATAGCCTTCTTCAAGATCCCTTTTACCCTGAACAAATCTCCCACTTTACCCCCACCAAGCACCCCCAGACCATCACATTGCCTCCAACATGCTTGACAGATGGTGTCAAGCACTCCTCCAGCATCTTCATTTTCTCTGTCTCATAAATGTTCTTCTTTGTGATCCGAACACCTCAAACTTAGATTCGTCTGTCGATAACCTTTTTTTCCCCCAATCTTCCTCTGTCCAGTGTCTGTGTTCTTTTGCCCATCTTAATCTTTTCTTTTTATTGGCCAGTCTGAGATATGGCTTTTTCTTTGCAACTCTGCCTAAAAGGCCAGCATCCCGGAGTCACCTCTTCACAGTTGACGTTGAGACTGGTGTTTTGCGGGTACTATTTAATGAAGCTGCCAGTTGAGGACTTGTGAGGCGTCTGTTTCTCAAACTAGACACTCTA
>NC_036840.1:11957632-11961812 GCF_002910315.2 Salvelinus sp. IW2-2015 | reverse complement strand
CTTCCCTTTATTTTTTGAGCAGTGTATATACTACCATTCAAAACGTTTGGGGTGACTTAGTGTAGGCATTGTTAATGTTGTAAATGACTGGTTGTAGCTGGAAAAACGGCCTCTCTTCTTTTATGGAATATCTACATCAGCAACCATCACTCCTTGTGTTCCAATGCTAAGTTGTGTTAGGCTAATCCAGTTTATCATTTTAAAAGGCTAATTGATCTTAGAAAACCCTTTTGCAATTATGTTAGCACAGGCTGATAACTGTTGTCCTGATTAAAGAAGCAATAAAACTGGGCCTTCTTTAGACTAGTTGAGTATCTGGAGCATCAGCATTTGTGGGTTCGATTACAGGCTCAAAATGGCCCAGAAACAAATACCTTTCTTCTGAAACTCGTCAGTCTATTCTTTGTTTGAGAAATGAAGGCTATCCATGCGAGAAATTGCAAGAAACTGAAGATCTCGTACAACGCTGTGTACTTCTCCCGTCACAAAAAACAGCCAAAAACTATCTCTAACCAGCTAATAGAAAGAGGAGTGGAGGCCCGGTGCACAACTGAGCAAGAGGACAAGTACAGGAATTCTTACTGGTTGGTAGGTGATCAAATACTTATGTCATGCAATAAAATGCAAATTAATTACTTAAAAATCATACAATGTGATTTTCTGGATTTTTGTTTTAGATTCCGTCTCTCACAGTTGAAGTGTACCTATGATAAAAATTACAGACCTCTACATGCTTTGTAAGTAGGAAAACCTGCAAAATCGGCAGTGTATCAAATACTTGTTCTCCCCACTGTATATATTACACACACACACATACATATACGTATATATACAGTATATACGATCTGTCGCTATATATACACACAAATATATATATCGCCGGCGGGTGCAGTGCCCCCGGCCAGGGAGGCCAGCGGCAGCTGCGGGGCCGCCCAGGCACTCTCCCCCTGGTTTGGGCAAGAGAGCAACCTGTCTAATTTAGGGTGCAGCTCCACAGGTGCCACATCACCGCGCCTGTGGCCTGGGTCTATTGCAGGTCATCCCTCGTTGTGCGGAACTCTGACGTGGGCAACAGGGGGGACATGTTGTTTCTAGCCAGTCAACTCGTTGAGGACGTCCAAGTTGATCCTATCGTACAGCTCCATCACCGGTTAGTAGTTGGTCTTGGGCACAAAGATGGCTGCGCTGGGGAAGGCCGGGTTGACAGGGTTGCTTTCGTTGATAGCCCAGAGGAAGTTGGCCAACCGTGAGGTGGATGTCGATTTCCTCCAGGTGATGAAGTGCCCTGATGAGTTGTGTCGTTGTAGTGCCGGAGAGGTGATCTGTCGCTGTGTTAAGTCAGCAGCAGATACATGTCACCTTTGTTGCCTGAACGTCGAGCACTATCCCGTTGTTTGTAGTGCGGTTCCATATATCCTTAGGATCCCACGTCGTATCTTTTTATTTATTTAACCTTTATTTAACTAGGCAAGTC
This sequence comes from Salvelinus sp. IW2-2015, assembly GCF_002910315.2. Taxonomy (NCBI): domain Eukaryota; kingdom Metazoa; phylum Chordata; class Actinopteri; order Salmoniformes; family Salmonidae; genus Salvelinus; species Salvelinus sp. IW2-2015. The sequence continues at coordinate 11,960,338 of NC_036840.1, read as the reverse complement.
AGTTAAGAACACATTCTTATTTACAATGACGGCCTACCCCTGCCAATCCCGGACGACGCTGGGCCAATTGTGCACCGTTCKATGGGACTCCCAATCGCTGCCGGATGTGATACAGCCTGGAATCGAACCAGGGACGGTAGTGACGCCTCTTGCACTGAGATGCAGTGCCTTAGCACCGCTGCGCCACTTGGGAACCCTGTATCTGTTGCGAGTGTCTCGCCGATCCTGTAACCTGTACCCCCGCACATTGACTCTGTACCAGTACCCACTGAAAATATCCTCATTATTATTTTGTGTTACTTTTTATTATTTTTTTATTTCGTTTATTTGGTAAATATTTTCTTAATTCTTTCTTGAACTGCACTGTTGGTTAAGGGCTTGTATGTACGCATTTCACGGTATCATGACACAAGGCGAGACCCAGATGCAGACACAGGAGGCAGATGGTTGGAGTCTAACAATATTTATTAATCCAATAAGGTCAGGCAAGAGAATGGTCGTGGACAGGCAAAAGGGTCAAAACCAGTTCAGAGTCCAAAAGGTACCRAAGGGCAGGCAGAATCAAGGTCAGGACAGGCAGGATGATCAGGCAGGCGGGAAAGTAGTCCAGAGTCAGGCAGGGGTCAAAACCGGAAAGACTATCAAAAAGAGAATAGCAAAAGGAGTATGGGAAAAACCTGCTGATTGACTTGACTAACATACAAGACGAACTTGCACAGAGAGACAGGAAACACAGGGATAAATACACTGGGGAAATAAGCAACACCTGGAGGGGGTGGAGACAATCACAGGAACAGGTGAAACAGATCACATGTTGTATTCAGCGCAGGTGACTAATAAAGTTTGATTTGATCCAGTGCTTCTTTYTGATGCCACGCAGCCTGCCAGTTCGGTTCCTCCCCACTCTGTTGCCTGTGTCTCCGCCCTTGCCCTGTGGGCCTCCTCTCCGTTGCTCCCAATCTGTAATCCTGGGTTCCGACGGTAGAGTTGTTGGGGTGGAGGRGTCAGTAGGAGGCGTGTCCGGAGTCTTTCCCGTAACTGTCGCCATTCCGGAGCGCTATGTAAAACGGAATATAAGGAGAGCGAAAGTACAACGGAACAAAAAAGTAGCCAAAAATAGGCTTTTTCCGATGCTCAGGTGGAACCCGCCTGCCTTACAGCAACACCGCGGGTCTAGAAAAGCCCCAGCCACGATGCATTTCTGCCTGCTCGGCTTCCTCAGGTGGCAGTGTGGAGAAACAATATTGGACCGGAGTTGGAATGTGCAAAAAGGTGTGTGTCGAGACAGTCTTCAGGTGTGCTCCCTCGAGGTCTGGGTGAGTCCAATTCCGTCCCTGTAAAGTCCGATCAATGACGAGGCCTGTCGAGAAAGGTGGGCTGGTGGGTGGTGACGGGCGATCATCCGATTGGTCCGTTCTTTGTTGTGTAGTTGCTCTAGCCTATGGGAGCTCGGCTGATTCCTCAAATCCGGTTGGTGCTCCCTCGTTGTCACCTGTTTGGGGGACACAGGGTTTCTGGAGAACAGGTGAGGGGGCATGGGCGATTCATTGAGGGCTCCTCCTGTGTTTGTTTTGGATCTGACTTGTGTAGTTCTGTAGCGACTGGTCCAAAGAGTGTGGGAGGCTGTTGTGTCCCTCTCTGTGGGTTGAATAGGATATTAAATTGTTTTTTGTGAGGTGTCATGTCACCCCGTGGTCCACCGGTCCCTTGTGTGCCTCGACCCTACTTTTGCTGAACAGTTTCTCCCACGTTGTTATGAACGGTTTCTCCCTCATCTTTTTTTTACCACTCGCTAGTCACTGTGAGCACCCCACCAGCTTGTGAGCCACACSTGTTGTAGTGCTTCTTGTCGTGTGTTAACTTACTTGTAGAGTGGTCCCTCGGTGTTCATGTTGTGTGTTGTATTTCTCTCCTCCTGTGGTGCCCGGCCTGTAACCTCATGTACCGTAGGAACCCATGTGCCTGCTGGGGCTCCCTCGTTGTTGTCGGAAATCCGCGATGGGTTCCGGTTTGTAGTATGATGAACGCCGTCTTCAGCACCTTGTTGTTATCGTCGCGTGCGGTGTCCTGATGTTTTCTGTGTTGGTTCCCCCGGTGGTTGTTCTTCCGTTGGAGTTAGTAGATGAGCGTTGATAGATGAGTGTTGATAGATGTGACCAAGGTTTGGTCTTGAATACAAACATCTGTAATGGGTTCAGGGTTGTTTATACGAGTGACAGGTGTAGTGGACTGCGAGCTGAACCAGCAAGGATGATGAGGAAATATATGGCCTTTTGGTTATCAGTGAAGAGAAGTGGACCCACCAGAAAAGTCTCCAAGGCAGGATACCCAGAATAAACCACAAAGGTCTGAAACAAAGATTGTGAAATTGCTAATTATACATCATATCAGTTATGTGGCCCATAGCATTTCCCCTGCATTCACAAACAGGTAGGCACTACTACTTTGTAGCTCAGACCCCTCAACACCTCCACTACAGTAATGTAGCTGAAATATGATTGGTCTCAACTGAACCCTGAAGCAACAACCCTGTTTTTGTTGTTGCTTCGGGGTCTTCGCTAGTAGCAATGTGGTTGCAGAAGCATATTTAGGACAGACTTTTGAAAATTGCCATCAAATGATTGGGGACAATGTAGACTGTGGTGGATGAATCAAAATTAGTTGGGTAACATAAGTAATTAAGATGTTTTATTTACATAATATGCT
>NC_036840.1:11914719-11956415 GCF_002910315.2 Salvelinus sp. IW2-2015 | reverse complement strand
TCTACACGTGATCAGAGAGGGCGAACAACATTAACCCGTTTACCAAAAGAGCAACTTCTATCTACAAAAATCTATTATTGTGCAGCGCTTCCCTTACTTCTTTTTCACACAATAAAACCTCTTGCATACAGTGGCCGGCCTACAWTATCTATTCAGTTATCTCAAGTAATAATYTMATCATAAAATTTAACCATAACAAAGTAGAATGAGACAAAGATATAATTCATTTTCACCTACTAATTTCACATTTGAAGTCTACGGCCTTTGTCAGTATATCTTCCAGCTGATTCAAACAACTTAATAAGAACATTTAGTAAACTACACAAGGAGGAACCGAACATTGCATTGCTGAAATTTAAGTAATACTTAATAAGGGTCCGATAAACTACTTATTAAACACTTATAAACTACAAATTAGTTGCTAAAAAGTGTGGGCTAAAATGTGTTAATCTGCCATCCTAATGACTGATACTCTGACCTGGGCTTTAAATGACTTTATGTGGTCATCAACTCTTCCTGCCTTAACATTTTCAGTCATCTTTCCTTTATCCCTTGACTCCCTGAGCTCCTCAGCAATCTTCTGGAATTTTCTCCTCTCCATCTCACCTAAACGCCCCCACCTGCCACTGAGGGTTGTCGGGTCACCTGAGGTGACAATATTGTATACTGATGTCAACTATAACGGAGGATATTGTCGTGGTGAAAGTGTTGTGAGCGATTGGCTTACTTGAACAATACAGGATCACCTTCAAACTGGTCATGCTCACCTACAAAGCACTCGATGGACTGGCACCCTCATACCTTACCTGCTGCATCCCTACATTCTGACCTGCTCACTGAACTCTAACAACGGCCTCCTCATCATCCCTTGCACCAGGCTMCGCTCCATAGGAGACGTTGCTTTTAGCAGTGCAGGCCCCCAAAATAACACACAAAAACCTTTCAAAACTGGCACGAATCTTTGGTTTATTGTACAGATGCGGTGGTACAAGACAATGAGCGCTCTTGCTACAGCGCACGGGATACAGCTCTACCGTGATAGAGCTAAGGTGAGCACACCATGTTGTTTCACTATTTAACCAGATATTCAACTGACTAACAGGCCAGATACAGTAGGTTATAAACACACAATAACASACGTGACCCATGACTGTATCAATATYATAAAGGTATTATAGTCCACATATAATATTGTCTAATATTATATGATAATATATGCCATTAAGCAGACAYTTTTAAGCGACTTAGTCATGCGTAGCTTAACCTCTTTCTAAATAATGAACAGTACATGTATAATAAAACAATTCACTTTTAAATTGTTCTCTAAATAAACATTTTGGAATACCCAAATCTGTTTTTTATTGGTGTGACATGCGTCACCTAACTGATTGCGCCSAGGTGTGTCTCGTTATTGGTGGGTGGGGTTTTCCCTATATAGTTCCAGTGTTTCCCAGTGGCCAGAAGATTCCTATTATTTGTGAAGGTTGGAGTGCCTTGAGAGGACGAGAGAAGTGAAGGTGACTTAGACCAAATTTCCATTAAAGGCAGCCTGGTTGTTGAATTGTAAGTTGGGCAAAAGTATGACCTCCAGCCAGGAWCAGCTCTCCTCCCTAACCTATGACCTTTGTATGTATTGCTGTTTCTAATTTAAAGCGAAAGCTAATAAGTATATATTGGTGATAGGATCATTGTATGAGCGTTAGCGCTGAAGTTTGTGTGATAGTATTGTGGAGCGCTTCAACAGTAATTATAAAGATGTAACTCTCTAATATTGGTGCTGAAAGATGTTGGTGCTTCAGAAAATATATCTGCTGTCTATTTGAAATCTGACACCGGCAAATCAGCTACAACTAATTGCGTTAGGCTGTATCAAGGGGCTTTGTGATTCGTTGGCCAGTCAATTCAGGTGTGATAGTGCCGGGCTTTCTTACTGTTCACTTGGAAACGAATTAGGAAACAAGGCATCACTTTGTATTTACATAATAAATGCTATGAAATTAGAGTCTAGCGGTATTGATTATTAGATAACAGCACAACTACAGTCAACATGTTCCAGAACACTGTTGATACTGCATCTATTACTGTGTAATGAAACCAGATTGCATAGYGGAGAAGGTACGGTGGGATTTGAAATGGTCGGTGATCTGTTTGTTAACTTGGCTTTCGAAGACCTTAAAAAGGCAGGGTAGGATAGATATAGGTCTGTAGCAGTTTGAGTCAAGAGTGTCCCACCCCCCTTTGAAGAGGGGGATGACCGCAGCTGCTTTCMAATCTTTGGGAATCTCAGACGACACGAAAGAGAGGTTGAACAGGCTAGTAGTTGTTGTGGGGGGTGCAGTGCTGTTGACCGGGGTAGGGGTAGCCAGGTGGAAAGCATGGCCAGCCGTAGAAAAATGCTTATTGAAATTCTCAATTATAGTGGATTTATCGGTGGTGACAGAGTTTCCAATCCTCAGTGCAGTGGGCAGCTGGGAGGAGGTGCTCTTATTCTCCATGGACTTTACAATGTCCCAGAACTTTTTTGAGTTTGAGTTGCAGGAAGCAAATTTCTGCTTGARAAAGCTAGCCTTGGCTTTTCTAACTGCCTGTGTATATTGGTTTCAAACTTTCCTKAAAAGTTGCATTTCACGGGGGCTGTTCGATGCTAATGCAGAACGCCACAGRATGTTTTTGTGTTGGTTAACCAACTTCTTATGACTGGGGGCAGTATTGAGTAGCTTGGATGAATAAGGTGCCCAGAGTAAACTGCCTGCTACTCAGGCCCAGTTGCTAATATATGCATATTATTAGTAGATTTGGATAGAAAACACTCTGAAGTTTCTAAAACTGTTTGAATGATGTCTGTGAGTATAACAGAACTCATATGGCAGGCAAAAACCTGAGAAAAAATCCAACCAGGAAGTAGGAAATCTAAGGTTTGTAGGTTTTCAAGTCATCGCCTATCGAATATACAGTGGGATATTGGTCATATTGCACTTCCTAAGGCTTCCACTAGATGTCAACAGTCTTTAGAACCTTGTTTGATGCTTCTACTGTGAAGGAGGGGGGAATGAGGGCTCTTTGAGTCATGGGTCTGGCAGAGTGCCATGAGCTGACCAGGCGCGTTCACGTGAGAGAGTTAGCTTGCGTTCCATTGCATTTCTGAAGACAAAGGAATTCTCCGGTTGGAACATTATTGAAGATTTATGTTAAAAACATCCTAAAGATTGATTCTATACTTCGTTTGACATGTTTCTACGAACTGTAATATGACTTTTCGTCTGAACTTTCGCATGGACTTGCCCGCTGATGATGATCATCAAAGGTAAGGGAATATTTATAATGCTATTCTGACATCTGTTGACTCCACAACATGGCGGATATCTTCATGGCTTGTTTGGGCTCTGAGTGCTGTACTCAGATTATAGCATGGTGTGCTTCTTTTTTTTTTTTTATCTGACACAGCGGTTGCATTAAGGAGAGGTTTATCTAAAGTTCCATGTATAATACTTGTATCTTTTATCAATGTTTATTATGAGTATTTCTGTAAATTGATGTGGCTCTCTGCAAAATCACCGGATGTTTTGGAGGCAAAACATTACTGAACATAACGCGCCAATGTAAACTGAGATTTTTGGATATAAATATGAACTTTATCGAACAAAACATACATGTATCATGTAACATGAAGTCCTATGAGTGTCATCTGATGAAGATCATCAAATGTTAGTGATTCATTTTATCTCTATTTCTGCTTTTTGTGACTCCTCTCTTTGGCTGGAAAATGGCTGTGTTTTTCTGTGAATAGGTGCTGACCTAACATAATGATATGTTGTGCTTTGGTGACACTGTGGTGGGATTAACAACAAGTTTATCTTTAAAATGGTGTAAAATACTTGTATGTCTGAGGGATTTTAATTATGAGATTTCTGTTGTTTTGAATTTGGCGCCCTGCACTTTCACTGGCTGTTGTCATATCGATCCCTGTCACGATCGTCGTTAGGTGAAAGAGAGGACCAAGGCGCAGCGTGATATAAATACATCTTCTTTTTAATAGAAGAAGAAACGAACACGAACACTAATACAAACTAGACAAAACAACAAACGACCGTGAAGCTATCAAACGAAAGTGCAGACACAAGCAACTAACGTCAAGACATAGACAATTACCCACAACCTACCTAATGCCTATGGCTGCCTAAAATATGGCTCCCAATCAGAGACAACGATAGACAGCTGTCTCTAATTGAGAACCAATCCAGGCAACCATAGACTTACATAAACACCWACACTGAACACAACCCCATGAACTCTACAAAMCCCCCTAGACAATACAAACACCCTAGACKAGACAAAAACACACAAACTTCCCCCATGTCACACCCTGACCTAACTAAAATAATAAAGAAAACAAASATAACTAAKGCCAGKGCGTGACAATCCCGTTAAAGGGATCCCAGCCATAAGAAGGCAGTCAGGTCTGGAGAGAACCAAGGGCTGTATCTGTTCCTGGTTCTAAATKTCTTGAATGGAGCATGCTTATTTAAGATGGTGAGGAAGGCATTTTGAAAGAATAACCAGGCATCCTCTACTGATGGGATGAGGTCAATATCCTTCCAGGATACTCGGGCCAGGTCGATTAGAAAGGCCTGCTCGCTGAAGTGTTTCAGGGAGCGTTTGCTAGTGATGAGTGGAGGTCGTTTGACCGCTGACACGTTACGGATGCAGACAATGAGGAAGTGATTGCTAGGATCTTGGTTGAAAAGAGCAGAGGTGAATTTAGAGGGCAAGTTGGTTMGGATGATATCTATGAGGGTGCCCGTGTTTACGGCTTTGGGGTTGTACCTGGTAGGTTCATTGATAATTTGTGTGAGATTGAGGGCATCAAGCTTAGATTGTAGGATGGCCGGGGTGTTAAGCATGTCACAGTTTAGGTCACCTAGCAGCACGAGCTCTGACGATAGATGGGGGGCAATCAGTTCACATATGGTATCCAGAGCACAGCTGAGGGCAGAAGGTGGTCTATAGCAGGCGGCAACGGTGAGAGACTTGTTTTTAGAGAGGTGGATTTTTAAAAGTAGAAGTTCAAATTGTTTGGGTACAGACCTGGATAGTAGGACAGAACTCTACAGGGGACGAGGCTATATACTGGCTCACTGGGCTGTTTTGATAAGCTTTTCAAAACTCACTTTGTCTTTGGTACCTCTTACAGTCAGGGTCTGGCAAACATGTACACTTTTCTATAAACGACAATCTATGACATTGACGTTGACGTTGATACAACTAAGGCGAATCCCAGGGTAGCAGAGGTGAGGGCCAGAATGTTGCATKAAACAGATCTGTTTGAGACAAATGTTTTGTTTTGTTTGCAAATGCCGCCAGGCATATGCCAATAGCCTTGTAAAACATCTGAAGTGAATCCAGTGTCTTTGTCCAGGGAAATATCTGTGTTTAAAGTGTGGTCATGTTGGTTGTTCACATGTATTTGGCACTTTTTCTGGATATAGAAAGCATCTTAACATCTTAACATATGAAGAGCGTACCGAAGCAGTTTCTGATAATGATGGTGGAGGCCCCTCTACCCGCTGCTAACGGTTTTACAGCAAGCGATTTTGGCGATGTGCCAGCACCAAGCTCACATTGTGATAAGAGTATTGTGGATAGTTGTGCCATACCAATAACTCAACTCAAAGCATCAGGAGCTGGTGAGACAACAGTGGACACTTTAGTCAGTACCATGGAAGAGATAGTTGATGATATCCACAGTCAAGCTAAAGAGTCAGTGAAGATGAGCTGTGTGGGTGTAAAATAGATTTAGGGTGTTTTGGGCAAATTTAAAATCCTTTCAGTGTATTGAATTCTGAAACCAAAAGGTTTAAATATTTCTCAGAGAAGTGGGGAACTATAGATCCAGTTGAATATGTTCTTGGCACAAGATTTGACGCAATAGAACCAGTGGAACATATGACCAGGTTATTGTTACAGATAAGTGAATGTACATACCCATTTTGCAGATGTTAGAGTCTATTTWMAAAAATGCACACAAAATGTTGCAGCCTCTGGATGGTCCCAAAGAAAGTCTGCTCTATGTCTTGCGTGACGGATATTTCTTTAAGAATCGTGCTCTATTCTCAAAAGAGAAACATGCAATACAAATTCAMCTCTTGTTTGACGACATTGAAACCGCTAATCCTCTTGGATCAAAGCGTGGCATACATAAATTGGGTGCCATTTACTTTCATTTTAAGAAATGTCTCTCCAAAGTGGAATTCCTCTCTGCTCAATATTCACCTAGTTTCTCTATTTCATGCTCAAGATATAAAAACGTATGTTTCACTCACTACTTGACCCAATTGTATGGGGTGTAAACATTTTGGAAAGTGATGGAATTATGGTTCCCTTGTACGATCACCAAATTCATGGAACTATTGTCCAAGTAACTGGTGAGTGACAACTTTGCAATTCATGGTATATTTGGTTTTGTGGGATCTTTAAGTGCAAGATATTGCTTCCGTTTCGGTCTTGTTGAGAAACACGACTTTCAGAYATAGTTTAGTGAAGACAGTCCCAAGATTTAAAAAAAATCTGGTTAAATTCATTACAGTACTTTCATACAAGTGATAATTTTTCAGTTGATATCATGCATGACATCTTGGAGGGTGTTGGGCAATATGAGGTGAAATTGCTACTATAGCACTTGCAAAACGAGCGTTTAACTTCAAAAGAAATTGACGAGAATTCAGWGCTTCAACTATGGTTATACGTAACAGACCCCCTGCAGTGAAGTTACTTGAGGGTTCCAATGATTTTCCATTCAGTCTTGGTTCCTGCTGCGCAATCTACCACTTACCTTTGGTGACTTGGTGTCTCCAAATGATCAACACTGGCATTTGCTGCTTTTGTTTCTTCAAATWGTCAACACTGTATTTTCTCCAGTGTTATCAGATRGTATTACAGTATATTTGAAGCACTGCATTGCAGAACACCACAGATTGTTCAAGCATTTGTTTCCTGGAAAAAGGTTGTTACCAAAGCATCATTTTATGGTCCCTAGCAGCAATGTATTCAGAAAATCTCCATAGCTGGTGTATGCGCTACGAAGCAAAACACACAAAACATTTTTAAAGTGACAAACTTTAGCCAAGAAACACCAAAGTGAGATGGCATGCAACTGGCAAACATATAGATATATTGGTCCRGGGAAAATGGTGCCCTTGAATGTAATGGAAGGAGCTCATGAGATCGCAAACGCACTCCAGGGGCCTTCTTCCACTAAGGGTTTGAGTGTAAAATGGGCCAAACATTGAGGGAATGTATACCGTTAAGATTTGGTTGTTTGTCTTAAAGGTCATTGTGAGATGCCAATATTTCACGAAATCCAGTCTATCCTTGTAAAAGATGACAACGTACTGCTGGCTATCTTTGCTTTAGACACACTGTGTATTTGTGAACATTTGAATGCGTTTAAAGTTGTATGGACAAGAAAGGGACCCCATGTTGTTGATGTTGAAGATCTTTTGTATCACAAAGTATTTGACATACAGATGTCCTATGGTGGTGGTGATGATTGAAGTTTGTTTGTGGTACCGTACTGCTTCATGTGATTATATTTCCACGCTTGTACACAGTATCAGAACAATTGAGAAATTCCCCCACGGAGGCACAGTGGTTTGGCTTTCAATTCATACTGTCTCTATAGCTTTATTTTATTTCAAGGATTGTACACCATGCAAGTACTGTTTGGACTGCTTTTAGCATCTCATGTAGTAAAAAAATCCTGTTTTGCAATATTTTGTTTTGACTGATTTATAGTAGTAATATCATTTTTCTGTGTTTACCCTGATCGGAGTACATTTTTTAAATATTATGAGTCAGAGTAAATTGTAATGACACTCGTAGGAGTGAACATTACACTCAACTAAAGAAAGTGAGTTATTTTAAATTAATACTGTACARAGTGAGACGCAATGACGCAGAGTTACATTTCAACACAAAATTGAGCAAGTACAGTACAATGCTGAAAAAAAGTATTCAGACCCCTTGACTTTTTTYACATTTTGTTAGGTTACAGCCTTATTCTAAAATGGATTTAAAAAAAAGAACATTCGTCATCAATCTACACACAATACCCCATAATGACAAAATCAAGAGGTTTTTAGAAATGTTTGCTAATTTATTACAAATAAAAAACAAAAATACCTTATTTACATAAGTATTCAGACCCTTTGCTATGAGACTCAAAATGGAGCTCATGTGCATCCTGTTTCCATTGATCATCCTTGAGATGTTTCTGCAACTTGATTGGAGTCCCCTTGTGGTAAATTCAATTGATTGGACATGATTTGAAAAGGTACACACCTGTCTATATAAGGTCCTACAGTTGACTGTGCATGTCAGAGCAAAAACCAAGCCATGAGGTTGAAAGAATTGTCCGTAGAGCTCCGAGACAGGATTGTGTTGAGGCACAGATCTGGGGAAGGGTACCAAAACATTTCCGCAGCATTGCACAATGGCCTCCATCATTCTTAAATGGAAGAAGTTTGGAACCACCAAGACTCTTCCTAGAGCTGGCCGCCCGGACAAACTAAGCAATCGGGGGAAGAAGGGCCTTGGTCAGGGAGGTGACCAAGAACCCGATGGTCACTTTGACAGAGCTCCAGAGTTCCTATGTTGAGAAGGGAGAACCTTCCAGAAGGACAACCATCTCTCCAGCACTCCAACAATCAAGCCTTTATGGTAGAGACGGAAGCCACTCCTCAGTAAAAGACACATGACAGCCCGCTTGGTTTGCCAAAAGGCACCTAAAGGACTCTGAAACCATGAGAAACAAGATTCTCTGGTCTGATGAAACCAAGATTGAACTCCTTGGCCTGAATGCCAAGCGTAACATCTGTAGGAAACCTGGCACCATACCTACGGTGAAGCATGGTGGTGGCAGCACCATGCTGTGAGGATGTTTTTCAGCGGCAGGGACTGGGAGACTATTCAGGATCGAGGGAAATATGAACGGAGCAAAGTACAGAGAGATCCTTGATGAAAACCTGCTCCAGAGYGCTCAGGACCTCAGACTGGGGGCGAAGGTTCACTTTCCAACAGGACAATGACCCGAAGAACACAGCCAAGACAACGCAGAAGTGGCTTTGGGACAAGTCTCTGAATGTCCTTGAGTGGACTAGCCAGAGCCCGAACTTGTACCCGATCGGAACATCTCTGGTGAGACCTGAAAATAGCTGTGCAGTCACGCTCCCCATCCAACCTGACAGAGCGTTAGAGGTTCTGCAGTGAAGAATGGGAGAATCTCCCAAAATACAGGTGTGCCAAGCTTGAAACGTCATACCCAAGAAGACTCAAGGCTGTAATCGCTGCCAAAGATGCTTAAACAAAGTACTGAGTAAAGGGTCTGAATACGTATGTAAATGTGATATTTCAGTAAATTTTTAATACATTTGCAAAAATGTCTAAAAAACTGTTTTTGCTTTGTCATTATGGGGTATTGTGTGTAGATTGATGTAAACAAATTATTTAATCAATTTTAGAATAAGGCTGTAACGTAAAATGTGGAAAATGTCAAGGGGTCTGAATACTTTCCGAATGCACTGTACGGTGAAACATAAGATATCACAATTTTGGTAGGATTGTCTCGAACGGAGCTCATCCAGTTTATTCTCCAGTGATTACACGTTCGTCAGTAAGACAGATGGTAAAGGCGGATTATACACTCGCCAACGAGTCTCACCGAACACTCGGATCTGCGGCCCCTGTATCTGTGTCTACYCTTCATGCAAATGACAGGGATTTGGGACTGGTCTGGGAGGATCCTTAAGTCTTTAGCCTCCGATTCATTAAATAAAAATCTTTGTCCAGTCTGAGGTGAGTAATCGCTGTTCTGATGTCATAAACCTCTTTTCAGTCATAAGAAACGGTGGCAGAAACATTATGTACAAAAAAAGTTACAAACCTTGCGAAAAAGAGGTGCTGTCCACATAGGAGAACCCATTGAAGAACCATTTTTGGTTCCAGGTAGAATGCTTTTGGTTCCAGATAGAACCCTTTTGGGTTCAATGTAGGACCATTTCCACAGAGAGTTCTACATGGAACCCAAAAGGGCTCTATGTGGAACCAAAAAGTGTTCTCCTATCGGGAGTTTCTGTATTTGAAGATGGCTACATCTCTTATACATCATACATTTGCTTATAATCCACTACAACATGTTTCAGAAATATAGTCAGTTATTAGTTATTAAAGAATGAACATGACATAACACTATCTCCCCAAAATTAAACAGTAAGTTAATTCTTTTGACATGGATTCTACATATACTGTCATCATACTCCATAATACTCTCTCTGACAACATCCTTGCTAACCACGTCTGTACAGTACACATCTGACAGAACAGGGTTTCCTGAAAGGCCTCTGTTTTGCTTCTTTGTTGCTGCGGGGAGTGTCTCTGTGAAAATGTCTGCTTATGTTTGGGCTTGTGGGATGGTAAAAGTGGCTAAGTGACGTTTGGCTCATTGTGCTTGGCAGTTCTGCCATCCATTTTGAGACGAGAAACACTTTGGCTGGGCCTGTGGAGCTAGGAGTCAGGGCAGCAGGGTGATAAATGGGACCGTTCAGAGACCAGGATGGGGGCCCTGCCTGGCTGCACTCGACCTACTGTATGGTGGTGGTACTGGGAAAGACATTATCTTTCATGACTGCTGAGTTTGGAACCAGTGGTAGGCAGCACACAGGTGAGGCAAGAGCTGTTTTGGCAGATGGACAGACCAGCCCACCTGCCAGTAGTGTAGAGTAAATTAGTGTTGTGGGATGTCTTACTGTAGAAAGGAACAGAATCTATGAATAGACTAAGAAGTTCAATGGTGCCAAAGGGGGTGGCTGCTGTTTTACGGGCTCCTAACCAATTGTGATATTCTTTTATAGTATGCACGCATATGTGAAAACCTATCACAAAGTATGAATGATAGTGTTAACACACCTGCCTCCAGGCTAGTGATTCAACTTGTAACAAAGACAGCGCCCCTCATTCTCAAAGTGCTAGTGGCACTTGACACACACACACACACACACACACACACACACACACACACACACACACACACACACATCCACACACACAACACACACACACTATCTCCCATCACACACACCTCTCCTCACGAACATCCCAAACTCAAGTGAGTGAGCGAGGTATCTTTCATGCTTCATCAGAGCATTGATAACAGCACAGACATAAAGTGGGAAAATGCCTGATTGGCCTGAAAATGACTCCTAAAACACACACGCGTCAGTACATTATCATTGTGAAGGTCCGAGAGGGATCTGTGTAGGTCAATCTCTGATCATGACTAGGATAGGCTTATATAATGAGGACAACGTGAGCTGTGCTGAATGAGTGTCCTGTCTTGTAGGTTACCATTACATGGGAAACCTGTAAACTGGTTCAACACACGCACACTGATGAATTAACACACACACGCACGGATGCACGCACGCACGCATGCACACACACACACACACACACACCTCTCCTCACAGCTCTAAAGCACTTCAGGTACCCTGCAACCTGTGAGCTGCCATGTACATTATAGAACTGGTTCACCCACACTATTCCGTCCATGAAGCAGAACATCCTTCAAGTCCGTTATCACATCACTAGTGCCACAATAATATAGCCCTATTCATACAGTATGGATGTAACAGATATTGGTTATTACTCACCAAATATCCCTAATGTACTTTAGTGGTTTCCTGCTAACTATTACCTGTGTGTCTAACTTTTTGCTTTCCTCAGGAGACCATTCCTCATTGATTGAATTGCTGACAATTACCGCCTCAGAGAATTTAACCATATTACAGTAATATCAATTCTCTACCGTGTGTCACAGCCCTACCTTTTCATGCTCTACGGGTCTCTGTGAGCCAGGCAGTGAAATGTATTTATCAACGTGCGCATGGGAGGTTTGTGCCGTGTTCATGCATTGCTAAATACATGCTGAAGTGGAAAGCGAAGAGCATCTTTCGCAGGCAGCAGGGCAAGAGCAAGAGATGAGTTAAAAATAAATTGGATGCCAGGGGGGTTGAGTCTGTGATTTTCTTTGCTGCAATATTAGTGCCGAGAGGCATCGTTTACTTGGCTTTGTCTCACCAAACAGCTCTCTATGCACCCACACACATGCAGGTACAATAGCCTAGTTTCCATTAACAAAACCATAGACCAAASCCTTAGTACAAAAACAGACTGAAGGCACACCTTAACAATGTTTGTTTCWAAGTTCAATTTTATAAAATAACTTGATATTTAATCAAACCTATTTTTCTTCTTCCTGAACCTGACAGAAATAGCGTTGTTGCTTGATGAATTCCAGACATGCAGGGTCCTTGAAGTACGCATCAAATTCAGATGAGTAGCCCCTCTTAAAAACAAGATTAATGTCAAACATGAACCATGAAATTCCTGTCGGCAAAGCTGACATATGTCAAGGGAGTTCTCTCCCGAAAGCTTATTCTGAATATTCAAACAACAGATTTATGATATTTGACTTTCCTCCCTCGAACCCTATTAGAGGCCATGTGACAACATGATTTCTTGAATGTTTTTATTCACGGAACTCAGAGGGGATATTGAATGGTGAATACCGAATGAGGTAATTAAGCTTGGCAAGAGGTGAGGGAGTGCATATAAATGGACTCAAGATTGAGTGTAGCCACACACAGAATTATGCAACCAATAAGAAATACAAATACAAACTCAGTGATTATCTGCTGTGTCATAGACTGATGAGACCGCTCACCTCTCAGGAGGTAGACCTCATATAACACCTTGCATAGATTATAACAAGCTCTGTTTTCATTGCAATTAGGGGAAACTAATCCTGGCTGTTGAAAGCGATTCACAAACAAAGCTACTGTACAACCCCAATATACCGTTCAATGTTTTGTAGGAACTTTAGATTTGAACCCAGAATATCATAAATGGCTTGGATGTGCTGTCAAACGCATTTGCACTGACACAGAACTGTCCTGAGTCATTTCAGAGCTCTTAGTGTGATTGGAGGGGACTGTGAAAACATAGAGCGAGGCGGGTGGACAGACATGGCGAGCTGTCACCATGACAACCCTCAAGAACAGACCTCCAACAGCTGTTAGGGTCCTGTATGATTAGGCATGTGTTTTAGTCATCCACGCTTTTAGCCTGACAAAAAAAGAAGAAGATGAACCCCTTTATTGCCAATGGAGAGTTGGATACACGGGGAATAGATATGGAGAAGCATGAAAGATATGAAAGGAAACACAGTCAGAGAGAGAGAGAGTGCAAGACAAGCCTGGAAGTTATAGGGATTACGAAGTCCAACCTGACCAAACAAATCTTTTTTTTTAACTTCAAATAGAATAGCATCATTACCTCATATATACAATTGAAGTCGGGAAGTTTACATACACTTCAGCCAAATACATTTAAACACAGTTTTTCACAATTCCTGACATTTGATTATAGTAAAAATTCAGCTAGGGTCAAAGTCAGCTAGGATCACCACTTTATTTTAAGAATGTGAAATGTCAGAATAATAGTAGAGAGAATGATTTATTTCAGCTTTTATTTCTTTCATCACATACCCTGTGGGTCAGAGGTTTACATACACTCAATTAGTATTTGGTAGCATTGCCTTTAAATTGTTTAACTTGGGTCAAACGTTTCGGGTAGCCTTCCACAAGCTTCCCACACACAATAAGTTGGGTGAAATTTGGCCCATTCCTCCTGACAGAGCTGATGTAACTGAGTCAGGCTTGTAGGCATCCTTGCTCGGAACACACGCTTTTTCAGTTCTGCCCATAAATTTTCCATAGGATTGAGGTCAGGGCTTTGTGATGGCCACTCYAATACCTTGACTTTGTTGTCCTTAAGCCATTTTGCCACAACTTTGTAAGTATGCTAGGTGTCATTGTCCATTTGGAAGACCCATTTGCGACCAAGCTTTTACTTCCTGACTGATGTCTTAAGATATTTCCTCCCTCATGATGCCATCTATTTTGTGAAGTGCACCAGTCCCTCCTGCAGCAAAGCACCCCCACAACTGTCTCTTATACACATCTAGATGTGTATAAGAGACAGTGTCGATACAGGACTCGTTTAACTGTAGATATAGATACTTTTGTATCTGTTTCCTCCAGCATCTTCACAAGGTCCTTTGCTGTTGTTCTGGGATTGATTTGCACTTTTCACACCAATGTACGTTCATCTCTAGGAGACAGAATGCTTCTCCTTCCTGAGCGGTATGGCGGTTGCGTGGTCCCATGATGTATATACTTGCGTACTATTGTTTGTACAGATGAACGTGGTACCTTCAGGCGTTTGGAAATTGCTCCCAAGGATGAACCAGAGTCTACAATTTTTTTCTGAGGTCTTGGCTGATTTCTTTTAATTTTCCCATGATGTCAAGCAAAGAAGCACTGAGTTTGAAGGTAGGCTTTGAAATATATCCACAGGTACACCTCCAATTGACTCAAATTATGTCAATTAGCCTATCAGAAGCTTCTAAAGCCATGACATAATTTTCCAAGCTGTTTAAAGGCACAGTCAACTTAGTGTATGTAAACTTCTGACCCACTGGAATTGTGATACAGTGAGTTACAAGTGAAATAATCTGTCTGTAAACAATTACTTGTGTCATGCACAAAGTAGATGTCCTAACCGACTTGCCAAAACTATAGTTTGTTAACAAGAAATGTGTGGAGTGGTTGAAAAACGAGTTTTAATGACTCCAACCTAAGTGTATGTAAACTTCCAACTTCAACTGTACAACGGTTGTTTGAATTACATTACTTCTGACTCAGGAGCTGTCTGATTGATACAAAGGCATAGAAGTGCACATATATGGTTGCATAAAAACTCTGAGTGTTTAAGTTGAAAGGGCCCAGCCCTACCGCCCATTGTTGAATGTTTTTTAAGTTTAGTGGTTATCTATCGCTCATAGTCGGCTGTTAACGTCACACGCCGTCATTATTCACCTCCATCTCTGCCCCTCCATCCCTCCATCTCTCTCCCCACAGAACCATCATCATGCCTCATCTGCTCTAGAAGCAAAGTCATAAAACAGCCCAATGTTTATTCAGACCCTGCCATTACAGTTTTATGTTTAACCATTGCGCTGTATAATGAACCAGCTCCGAAAACACATTCCGAAATATAGCCCAGAAGCACAATATTACACTTAGCAAACTAAACTTTTTCACAAAGTTTTGTGTTCATGACGGGCATGATACATCAGACAGCCCCTTGGGAACAAATTGTTCATTCTTTGTGTCCTTTTATTAGATTGTATAGTCAGACAGTCACAGATGGGCAAGGGTGCAGTGAAGTATGGTGAGAGCTAACCCTCCCCCACTCTCCCTCCGCCTTCATCCCAACATCCCTCCATCCACGCATCCCTCCATCGCACCCCCATGCGAGGCAGAGGGCCAGGAGGTCAGTGTTTGATAATAACCTCTCAATATGTAATATACTGTGGTCATGAATCATCCGTCCACAGATGGGTCCAAGAAATACAGTTTTTTCCCCTTTCTTTGCTCCAGTTACTAATAAAGAACTGTCCAAGATTATCCAAATGTGTTCTCTCTTGTGGTGTGACATTGAAAATCGGGCAAATGTTATATGCAGGGAAGCTGGGATGTTGTCATGCTGGCAAACACAGCTTAGTCATATTTGGGACTTGGATCTAGGATAAGTCACGATTAAAGATGGCATCGAAAATCACACAGCAACAGCAAAAACAGAATCAAGTGACTCATTGGTTGTTACGCTCGTTGATGGAAGGATTAGACCACGGTGCAGCGTGGTAGGCGTACATCTTACTTTTATTGATGACACCAACAAAAAACAACAAAGTACAAAACGAACGTAAAGTTCTGTAGTGCTGGAAAGCAACAGTACAAAAACAAGATCCCACAACCTAAGGTGGGAAAAAAGGCTGCCTAAATATCATCCCCAATCAGAGAGAACGATAGATTGGGAACCATACCCGGCCAACAAAGAAATAGAAAAACTAGAATGGCCACCCAAATCACACCCCGACCTAACCAAATAGAGAAATAAAAAGGCTCTCTAAGGTCAGGGCGTGACATTGGTTCACATTAAAACAAACATCAACCAATACCTGAAGCCTTCATAAAAGGCTATGGGGCTCTCGTCTTGTTGGTGGCGTGAGTGAGAATAAGTACTTTGCTCTTGAATCTGTTTTGGATGAGGGTAGCATTCCCCTGAAGGGAGTGTGCTGTTAATAAGATATCTCTCTTTACCCAATATTCAGAGAGGCAACTGGCATCGCTACGACGACAGGGGATAACCCAGCTACGATGCAGCGGAGGGCTATCAACCGGGAGCTATGAATGCTGGGATGGCAGGATGCGGTGGGAATGACTGATAGGAGATGGTGCGATAACAGGTCTGTTAAGGCTCCTCTGTGACGGAGATATAGGAAGACACAGCCGGCGAGGCAGAAACCCTGATCTGACTGCTGCAGCGAGAGAGAGAGAGAGACAAAGAGAGGTAGAGAAAAAGAGAGAGACCCCCCCCCCATAATTTTCTCAATAAAAAAAGGAGTACCGGCTTCCCTGTCATTTAACCATTGGATCAGTACCCAAACTGTATTTGTACCAATACCCCAACATGTAGCTAGATCATTCAAAGGGCTCCTCTCCTCTGTTCCCTTCGTCTGTCATCACGCTGGGTGTTACGGAATAGATTTTTTGCCTTTTGATCTCCCCCCAAAACAATGACAGGATTGGGAAGCAATCCCCCAATTTTAAAGTGCCATCCAGTCAGAGGAAAACCTAATCAAATTGTCAGGCTGATTCCTGAGTTCTACATCTGGAGAGACAGAGTTAATGATCAACTGGATGCTGACTGCATCTGTCACCTCTGATGTAGCTGATGTGAATCCATGCAGCTCGTTCTCATTCTGACTCCACTGGTAATGATTTCAAAATGACGCTCCCCATGTTTTTGAATGACGCTTGTGATGTTCAAACAGAGAAGGAATAGAACAATAGAGTGTCTAAAAACAAAGACGAGTCCTACAACAGAAGGTATAATTATGCACGTACTGTAGAGGAGTGTCCTTTGTATTTTAGAAAGGCCCCCTATAATATTCAGTCCTTCATTAAATCTATCCACCCACGTCTGTAATAAACAGGCACAATTCAATTTACGTACATGCCCACTATAAATCAATGGAACGACAGAGGGTTCAAGTGAAGTCTCACCAATCAATGTGATGATAAGGGATGCATCACAAATGACCCTCTATCCCCTATATCAGTGGTCACCAACCAGTTGATCTCCAAGGCTTTACTAACATTTCTGTAAAAAAACAACGAAAAAGCCTTGCGTTCCTATTTTTTTAATTCGTTTCACGCTGTTGGCAGTAGGAACACTTGATTCAGTAGACAAAGTGTTCCCATTTTGAACCATTTCACGTGTCTGAAGGCAGACCCGCCTTCAGAACTCGGCCTATCTGGAAGGCCCAGAGAGCAAATCAAGTGCACCTATAGACCAACAGCTGGCCAATCAGGTACYTCAGATCACTGTGTCTGCACAGTTTCGTCAGGCGTAGACTGTTAAAAGAAGCCTTGAATGCACAGCAAAGTTGATACTGTGAGATTTCTAAACGTTTAAAACCATGACTAGCAGCACTGTCAACATATAACATGCACGCTCTCCCTACTTCCACTCACGCTGCAACCAGCACTGTAGCGCCAATGAATGGGTATAGCAAAGTCTTCAGATAAGCTTGCGTTGTTATTATTAGTGGCTTGTGTCTTTTTTAATATCAAGGAATATTTCACTTTCTCTGGTCATATGAGTAACAACATGAATTAGTGCATGAGGCAGAAATAATGCAGTGCAACTTGCGTTTCTCCATCAGCTGGAACTGTGTCCCCTTTTCTTAGAGGAGGGAGGGAGAGAGGTGGGACGGTGAGTCGGGTGAGAGGCAGCCTCACCGCTGCTCCTTCCCTCCCCTCAGACTGACCATCAGATGCAGACCATCAGTCCAGTAAAAAGGGAAAAAAAGCCAATTATTATGCTCACTCAGCTGTGCCTCGCAAGTAACACAACAAATTATATATTACCAGTGTGATCATATATCTAAAATTGTTTAAAATCATTTCAAAATTGTCTGAGAAGAACAACATTGGCAGGGCAATTCAGGTATAGCCAGTGATAATGTATTGGGCCTTTAGCAGTGGTGTAAAGTACTTAAGTAAAAATACTTTAAAGTACTTCTTAAGTAGTTTTTTGGGGTATCTGTACTTTACTTTACTATTTATATTTTTGCCAACTTTTACTTTTACTTCATTACATTCCTAAAGAAAATGATGTACTTTTTACTCCATACATTTTCCCTGACACCCAAAAGTACACTTTACATTTTGACAGGAAAATGGTCCAATTCACGCACTTATCAAAAGAACCTCCCTGGTCATCCCTACTGCCTCTGATCTGGCGAACTCACTAAACACAAATGCTTCATTTGTAAATTATGCCTGGATGTGCCCCTGGCTATCCGCCAATAAAAAAATAGAAAATTGTGCCGTCTGGTTTGCTTAATATAAGGAATTTTAAATGGTTTATACTTTTACTTTTGATACTTAAGTACATTTGAGTAATTACATTTACTTTTGATACTTAAATGTATTTAAAACCAAATACTTTTCGACTTTTACTCAACTAGTATTTTACTGGGTGACTTTCACTTTTACTTGAGTAATTTTCTATTAAGGTATCTTTACTTTTACACAAGTATGACAATTTAGTACTTTTTCCACAACTGGYCTATAGCCTACTGCACAGACCTCATTGCTACAGAACTATTTTTAATTGGTTAATGTTGCATAAACTTATGTTTTTTAAGTCATTTTTTTTTCTCAATCCGAGCGGTAGATCCTGGCTTGCATTTTGACTCAGAAAAGGTTGGTGACCACTGCCCTATATAGTGCACTACTTTTGACCAGAACTCTATAGGCCCTGGTCAAARGTAGTGCACTATAAAGGGAATAGTATGCCATTTGGGACTAAGCCAAAGTGTGTGTTGCTCTAAAGTGTATGTTTTAATCCACTGAAATATGAACACATCATATAGAATCAGCATGAATACATACATAATCTACATCATGTTTTTCCGCTATTTTTAGCAGATTGTGGAAGCGTTCATGATCTGTGTGAAGAGGATCCGAGTCAAGACAGGAGTTTGTTCCCTGATCTGGGTGACGTGCGGCGATACATCTTCATTTGGGAAAGACAGAAAGCCTTTGCTCATTTATTAGGTGACACTGGTAAACCTTGTTAATGACGTCAACACCACATGCAGAACAATACATCAAACAGGTTATGGAAATGCCCATTGCCACACTATATCAATTTCATTAATCAAACTTGCCAGGATTGATATTCGCTACACTTAGACAAGATTAGTCGTGCAGCTAGTGAAATATCCACCAAATAGAAAACTCCTCCTTGGATTCTATAGTGAAGTGAATACTGTCTATAGTCTATGTGGTACAGTAGTTCATTCTCCCTTGAGATTTACACAGCTCCATTTGGAGAGGATTTACATGAAGTAGCCTTCATTTCTCCAAAAGGCAAGTGATCTGCTAGCTGTTTTAGGATACTGCCTGGTCTGCCTGGTGCATTAAGTCAGGTTGCAGGCTAGGACTCTGCTGCAGTGTAGCAGTCTAGCCTTGCGACTCTGTAGCCAGACCTCTTTACTCTGTCAGCCTCACAATGCTAACAGTGGAGCTTAGCACTAAGCTTAGCTTAAGAATAATGTGGGCAATAACATTGGAGGCTTTCCCAGTATGCTATCATGCTGTTCTGCTCTCAATAGGGTGTAAAGAGTGTTCTCTTCCAATACGGTGATTGTCACTATAGTAAATCTCATATATAATCCTTTTTTTATTTTTTTTATTTATTTAACCTTTATTTAACCAGGTAGGCTAGTTGAGAACAAGTTCTCATTTACAACTGCGACCTGGCCAAGATAAAGCCAAGCTGTGCRACACAAACATCAACACAGAGTTACACATGGAACACACAAGCGTACAGTCAATAACACAATAGAAAAAAAGAAAGTCTATATACAGTGTGTGCAAGTGGCGTGAGGAGGTAAGGCAATAAATAGGTCATAGTAGCGAATGTGGGGTACATTCGGGTCACAGCGCAACAGTGCTAATTGATGGGTTGGCTACGGGCTGAATGCGCTTGTTCTAGAGTCTGGAATCTTCTGTGCAATAGAGCTAGAGGGAGGTTGAAGAGACGATGGTAGAGAGAGAGAGAAAGAAAGACACATAGAGGGAGAGAGAGTGCGAGAACAGCTTGCAGATTGGTAAAGAGCGGTGGACGTGGGCTCAGACAAAAGCATGCGTCACACTCCCTCCTGCCTGTTGACTGAGATAAGTATGGAAGCAGCTGCAGGAGGCGGCGTTTTCTATCCAACTCCACACAAACACTTTGACATGTAGGCAAGAAGAGTGTGTGTGCGTGACTGCGCACACGCGCGTATGAGCGGTTCACATAAGTTCACATCCATCTGTGATGTTATTTCACTTCCTCTTGCTTTAGTGCTGGCCCATGCCCTGAGGTTTGTGAGTGGAAATATCTACTCCGGCTCAGAGCTCAGCAAAAATATATTTCAAAAAAGTGTCATAGAGACATTTTCTCCATGCAAGGACACATTACGCCACAAACGACAGGGCCTGTTGCTTTAGGGTCGCTGTCAACCCATTTCCGAGAAACAGAAAGAGAAGAAAATTCCACAAAAAAGTTCATATTTGTCATCATGATGAGAAGAAAATTCTCTGATCTGACAATGACTTAAAGAACTTCAGTAGAAGCTATCCAGGAGAGTACAAAGTGTCCCTTCTGCCAAATTCTCATTATGGTTGAAAAGCATTGTTAGTGGTAAAAAACAAATGGAGGACAAATGGATTTTCCAGGAACAGCCTATTATGTACAATAACAAATTCAGGTAAAAAGAAAATGTATAAAAGGTTACACTCATTATGAACACAAAGTATCTGAGATACAGAACAAAATGTGGCCTAGCTATACAGAAGCCACACAGTTAGACAAAGCACATTGACAAAGCAATGAAACCCAGAAACCCTTGATTTGTAGAATCTGAATGCGAGTCAGAAATCTGTACGATTTCAATCAGTTGGTCATTACTTGGGTTTCCACAAAGAAAATATAGCATTTTCAGAAATTAATAGGAAACACAGTACAGTAGCTGAAAATAATGAGTGTACCTCCTTTAAGCATGTCTGCTGTTTCTTTCCACTTGTTTGATTCCACATCAGAGAAGGGAGGAAAATGGGAAGGCATCATTGAATTTTCAAGTGAGTGCATTGGATGCAGCCAGCATCTCTTTTCCCGGTTGCTGGGGTTTTATTAGGAAGCAGAGCAGCAGATAGCACTGATAAGTTGGAAATGCTGGTGGGTGGCGGTGTGTGTGTGTGTGTCTATGTGTGTGTGTGTGTGTGTGTGGTGTGTGTGTGTGTGTGTGTGTTGTGTGTGTGTGTGTGTGTGTGTGTGTGTGTGTGTGTGTGTGTGTGTGTGTGTGTGTTGTGTGTGTGTGTGTGTGACTCAGGATGTAATGCCAGGCCCAGGGTTCAGCGATACGACTGACGTGTATTGTTTGGGATTGGGGATCCTCCTCTCTGCCCTGTCCGATTGTATTAACCTTCTCCGGGCATGATGGTCCTCGCTGAGTATGGGGCTACGGGATGAGGAGGAGACATCAGAGGAAAAACAAAACAATATACAGACTCATAGGAAAATAAGAAAAAGAGGAGCTCTTCAGGATCCTTGTCCGTGGTTGACCTGTCTTTTGCTATCTTTTTATTTGAGGTGGTGTGAGGGGTGTCAGATGTTGGGTCTCACATACTGTAGGTCAGACACTAGAAGACACTGACTTTATGGATCACTTGCTACCCAGGATTTTACCCAGGATGCACTCTGTGTTCCCACTATAATGAAAGAGACCCAGTGTGTTATTATTTGCAACTAGACGCGTGACAGGTGGAAGGCTGTATCTGGTTTATGTGCCAGTGTATATGGACTGAAAATACACCATATATACAAAAGTATGTGGACACCCCTTCAAATTAGTGGATTCAGCAATTTCAGCCACACCCGTTGCTGACAGGTGTATATAATCGAGCACATAGCCATGCAATCGCCATAGACAAACATTGGCCTTACTCGTCTGTCCTCGGTTGCAACACTCACTACTGAGTTCCAAACTGCCTCTGGACGCAACGTCAGCACAAGAACTGTTCGTCGGGTTTACATTGCCGAGCAATCGCACACAAGCTTAAGATCACCATGTGCAATGCCAAGCATCGGCTGGATTGGTGTAAAGCTCGCCACCATTTGACTCTGGAGCAGTGGAAACGCGTCCTCTGGAGTGATGAATCATGCTTCACCATATGGCAGTCCGACAGATGAATCTGGATTTGGCGGATGCCAGGAGAAAGCTACCTTCCCCAAAGCATAGTGCCAACTGTAAAGTTTGGTGGAGGAGGAATAATGGTTGAGGGCTGTTTTTCACGGTTCGGGCTAGGCCCCTTAGTTCCAGTGAACGGAAATCTTAACGCTACAGCATATAATTACATTTTAGACAATTCTGTGCTTCCAACTTTGTGGCAACAGTTTGGGGAAGGCCCATTCCTGTATCAGCATGACAATGCTCCTGTGCACAAAGCGAGGTCCATACAGAAATGGTTTGTCGAGATCGGTGTGGAAGAACTTGACTGGCCTGCACAGAGCCCTGACCTCAACCCCATCGAACACCTTTGGGATGAATTGGATTGCCGACTGCGAGCCAGGCCTAATCACCCAACACCCGCATCATTGTTCCAACATCTAGTGGAAAGCCTTCCCAGAGGAGTGGAAGCTGTTATAGCAGCAAAGGGGGGGCCAACTCCGTATTAATGCCCATGATTTTGAAATTAGATGTTCGACAAGCAGGTGTCTGCATACTTTTGGTCATGTAGTGTATATGTCAGAACAGACATTCTCAAACACAGTCCATATTATAACTCCTACACTTATATTAGTTTGTTTTGCAGTTTTGCCAAGGTGATGAATCAGATAACGAAAGTTAGATTGGACGTCACAACCCAGCAGTGATCATCATACAACATCAGATAAGCCACTTGTTCCCTCTCCCCCCTACTGTGCATAAAAAAAACATATTTTGTATTCCTCATACATTTTCTGTCAGTGTCATGTTAAATCACTTCTCCCACCTTCTGCATGAGTGGATTGAGGTGGTCGGGCGCCAGCCAGCCCAGTGTTGGTGCACTGTGGCATTGGACTTGTTTATTCTGCATCTATGTGCTGGAAAGGAACGTGCTGCAGAATTCTGGCTGCCTTCCAAGGCCACTGCTACTTCCAACGAACAAAATAAAATACTGGTCAGCTAAATATAACATTTCCCTTCATGAGCACAGCAGCTAGGCCCAGGAGGGAGAAGAGAGAGATAAAGAGTAGAGAGAGAGAGAGAAAAGAGGTAGAAGACGAGAAGAGATAAGTAGAGAAGAGAGAGAGAGAGAGAGAGAGAGAGAGAAGAGAGAGAGAGAGAGAAGAGAGAGAGAGAGAGAGAGAGAGACGAGAGAGAGGAGAGAGAGAGAGAGGAGAGGAGAGAGAGAGAAAAGAGAGAAGAGAGAGAGAGCAGAGAGAGAGAGAGAGAGAGAGAGAGAGAGAGAGAAAGAGAGAGAGAAAGCGAGAAAAGAGAAGAGAGAGAGGGGGCTGGATTCTGTACACAGCCTGAGCTGAACGCAGCAACGCCTTTCTTGAAGTGGAGCATGGCGTTAATAGCGCAGAGGCCAGGTCAGGATCCTCTCTTCCTCCCTATATATCTCTCTCACTGTCTTATTATCTCTATCCTAGATAAAATGAGCATTAGCTCTCCTCTGATTTTCCCTTTATTTCTTCATGCTTGATTCACAGCCCAGATGACCCTGTCCTCTCTTTCTCTGCCCGATTTCTCTCTTTCTACACTGTAAAACATTCTTGTTGTTTTGACAGTATTAAACAATAAAACTAATAGTAAAGTACCATATTAATTATTTAYAGTAAATTACCGTAAATGGCTATGCGTTCTGGGTGATTTTAGGCATGAACAGTAAATTATATCTTAAATTCCAAGTAACTTTGCTTTAACAGTACATTTTATTTAAGTAGGCACATCAGTTAAGAACAAATTCTTATTTACAATGACAGGAGAACAACAGATTTTTACCTTGTCAGCTCAGGGATTCAATCTAGCAACCTTTCAGTTACTGGCCCAATGCTCTAACCACTAGGCTACCTGCCACATTACCATAACCATACAGAATTAAGGGATTGGCAACTTGCTACTTTTTTAAGCAATTCTGAACGATAGGATTGAGAGACATCATGGTCTGAAATGAACCAACCAAACAAGGTGTGTACAACATATATATATAATTTACACATTTAATTACACTGAATATTACAATGTATTTTAAATGTGTACATTTATCAACAGTAAAATACTGTGAAATATTATACTGCAGCATATAGTAAATGATGGGGCATTGTGGGAAAATGTTGTGGGCTGGGAAATAATTGATGTATTTCTAATGGTATTGTACAGTAATTCCACCCCACTGAATACATTGTTGTACCATATTTTTGGAGTGCCAAAAACATTTTGGCCACTAGTGGTTGTAGTGGTTGTACCACTAGTTGTAGTATTGTTGTTTCTGACTTGTTGTTTCGGATGTTTTTAGGCGTGCCTTGTAAGCGGCTACATTTGTGCCATCCATTAGTGAGAGTGTTGTACCAATTTCACTGATATCTGGTAGGAGTGCCCCAACAATTAAATGTGTATATGGAACAGATTGGAGAGGTGTTAAGTCTCAATGGTTGAGTAGTTGCCATGTCCTTTGGTCTGTGTTGTGCTGTAGTCACTGCCAGTTTGGAAGCCGTTGTTAAGTCTTCTAGAAGTGCAATTGCTATAAAATACCAAAATGTGGCATTTTATATCACTCGCACTTCTACAGGCCTTAAAAAAAGCTTCCAAACTGGCATTCATTGATATTCTGTAATTTGTCAACACATTACCAAGCAGCCAGCCTGCTTGCACCGATCCCACGCAATTATGGTAAAATACTGTTAAATACAAGCCCTATCTCCCCTCAATGAATTTAATTCATTAATTCATTCATCCATTCATTAATTTGTTACAATTACCATAAAAATATTACAGTAATGCACTGCACTGTTTTACAGTAACTTACAGCCAGTTGCCTGTAAGTTACCATAATAACGACTGTAAAAAAGATTGCAGTAACAGTATTGGATACTGTAATATATGGTACAGTGATGTACGGCACTTTTTTATGGTAATTTACAGGCAACTGGCTACTTGTAAGATATTGTAAAAATAACAGCTAAGGTTTTACAGTGTATATTCCCCTCTCCCTCCCTCTCTCTTTCTGCCCTCCCATCGTTTCTTTTCTTTCTTATCTTGCAGTTTGTTTCCCTTTTTCGTCCACCACAAACATGGTGCTTGGAAATGAACTACCGCAACCACAGAGATCGATTAATAATTTACACCGGAGTCAACGCTAAAAGGAAACCAACAATGAACATACGTTTTTAGTCCAGGCATGAGCGGGAGGAAGCCGTGCATGGCAAGGGAGGATCGGGAGAAGAATTTACTCACACAGGCAGGCCATAATGTTTTACCACCATAGTGATAGCAATAGAAATTTGATCTACTATTATTACCAAATCAGATTAAGAAATTAGACCAATTACTATCCAAGAAATGTTGTTGGGTAATTTTCTCCCATCTCTCCCCTTCTTTGTAGGCCGTCATTGTAAATAAGAATGTGTTCTTAACTGACTTACCTGTTTAAATAAAGTGAGAAAGAGTGGAGGATAAGATACAGTTCCAGAAGAATACTGTGTTGCTACGAGTTGAGAGTTCTTCTAAGAAAAGAACATAGCCTGAGAGAAGGTGTCAGGCAAGCGGACATGGCTGGATGCAGGCTGAGATAGTGTGCCAGTCTAGGGGGCATGACCGGGCAGGCAAAAACTTGCCACCCACTGCAGACCCACATGACTTCTGTAGAGAACCTTAAGGGATGGAGAAATCAACCTAATGACACTTCACTGAAATATGCAAACATATAACCTAGGTCCAAAGAAAAACAAGAAAAGTATATGATGTTTTCCAATAGTGGTTTCCTATGCAACAATAAACCAAAATATTTTGCTTTCCCACACCATCAGAGAAATAAACACCATAATTCATGTCCATTATAAAATACACCAAAATAATAATTACCAAAAGACTTCTACCATCCAATCCAGATCCTCAGACGGCATTCTGAAATGTGTTGAAGACAGAGTTAGAACAAGCACCGAAATATTGCCTAGCCGACTTTGCCAGGGACATAGGCCTACAGTACATTAATCATGAAGAGAGATTCACACCTCCACGACTCTGTCATCTGGTTTCTCCTTAGACAGATACACATACAGACAGATAGACACATGCAGCCCGGCGGCCATGTGGTGTTGGGCTATACAAATGGACATTTCCGTGTAAATAATACCTCTAATGATACGTACATTACTAATGATATTTTGAGCCGTAGTCTGCGGTTGACGTGCACGGAAGAGACATGCGGTGGCTCGTTGACCTCACGGTGTGAGTGATGATATTTAGAAGGACAAAACTATCCTCGGTGGTCACACTGTGGAACAAATTGGTTAAAAGTAAAAAACTTTTTTTTTTACATATCATTAACAGACTCCAGTCCAAGGAGAGGAGAGAGGGAGGATTGTAGTGGCGGTGAARGAGGGGTGCTTCGATCAAACCAGACGCGTGTCCGCCACACACTCAACCACAACATACAGGACTAGACAGAGCAGTATGTCTCGCATCGATACACACACTCAACAAATACACATGTATACCCACCCACACACAACCAACACATACACATCCCGATCACAGACATGCTCCAGATGCTAATGGTTTGCATTCCCACCACGGTGCAATACCGTTGATTCTACATGACTGGCTAATGGAGTGAGCTTTAACCCCCTGTGGTAGGCTGCGACTGGGCTGCAGAGTCAGCAGACGCCATACTGCAGGATGGCCAAGGGGGAAGCACCTTGTGTCATCCTGAGGGAATAATTGTATTTAATGTGATGCGATTACTTGAGAGTTGAGTTCCAGAGGCTTTGGATGAGGGGAATGAGAGCCTTGAGAGGCAGTGGGGAGAGGGGAGAGAGGGAGTGGTTTATTGATTGACTGATTTTATTTGACAATTTAAAAACACAGTACAACCACAAATGTGGATACATTGCATTAAAAAAATTGTTGAGGATAACACAAAAAAATTGTAACGTACTTCAGTTGTGGTCCTCTTCAAACATGTCACAGCTAAAGCTGAATTGTAGTAAACATCACATGGCCAAAATAATTAAACTATGCAAAGACCAAAACAATAACATATTTCAATTGTCCTTCTGATGACAGTGGTTGCTCTCCTTGGGAATAGCTCGCAGAATTAGTCAGCCTGCGTCCTTCACTGTCCAAACGGCGTTGGTTGGGACGACCTACAAGTAGCCTGGCTCCGCCTCGCCTTGAAAATCTTTCCACTGCCTCGCCATCCTCGCTGAGTTGAGTCAGCTCTCTGCAGCTCCTCAGTCGCCAGTTCCTGCGCTGAACCAGCCCGAGTAATCTCCTCTGGTGTTCTCCAGGCTAAATGGTCTCCCAGTCCCGGTGTAGCAGGTTTCCGTTACACCTTCCATTACAGCGCACTGAGTCTCTCCAAGCTACCCGAAACAGAGGAAATCTCCTGCATAAGCTCCCCAAGGACTGCACATTCAAATTAAAACGGCGGCAAAGCTAGCAGCTGACAGTAAAGCTAGCTAGCAGTCAAATCGATCTACTGTAATAATCTATTTACTGCTGCTATTGAAAATAACAGATCCCAGATCACCTCATGTGATCGCTAGCTAACATTTTCCAAAGTTAATGGCTTACGAAAAATAATTTCACATAAAAACACCAACAATAAAACAAAATGAACAAGACATTTGCTGGAGCTAAGAGACCAGCTGCTAGACTGTCCTTAGGGCGCCATGGCAACCAATGATAGTAATGTAGATGAAAGTGAAAAAGGTTCATTCTCCAAAGAAGGAGGGTTGACGGAAGTGGGGGGGGGGGGGGGGGGGGGGGGAGGTGGGGGGGGGGGGGGGGGGGGGGGGGGGGGGGGGGGGGGGGGGGGGGGGGGGGGGGGGGTACGGAGAGGTGGAGGGTGATAGGGCCTGGCGAGTGTGCTCTTGGCGTGATGAGAGTGCGCTTGTGACAAAGCGGGCAGCATTACTGAAGGCTTGCCACCATGACTGCAGCCCAGCCGACTGCAGCTCGCTCTCACTCAGCTGCCCACACACTGGGGAGGGAAAGGTCCTCCATCTCCTTCGTTTATTTCTGGAGAGCCTGTTTGAATATTACATAAAGACAGACAGCTACAGCCAATACAGCTTGGTGAGAGATCTGTATTAACCCAGTGAACCCATATGGAATAACTGGATAAATCCAAATGGAACTGACAGTCACAACAACAAGTGAATAATCTGAATACGTGTGCGCCAGACTCAACAGAAACCAGCAAACAAAGCCAAACAGTTGCCTTAAGACACTGTTCACCTCATGACTGGAATCCTCATATGTGCTATATAAATTATGAATACTTCATGTGATTTAAATGGGCTCTTCCAGCATTTTCACTGGGTTACATAAGTCAACAGAGGGGGCATACTGTGAGCCCATTAAGCCTAGCTAACAAAGACTTATAGCTTTAATATGTAATGGCATATGCAGCCTGCTAAACTGTAGATCTCTGAGGCTGAGTCAACCAAGATATACAGCTTCCATATGTAATCAGAAGCAGACTATCACATCCTGGCTTTAGATCTGTGAGCCAGAGTCTGATTCTGTCTTCTTGCTTCCTGAGTTGGCCTTGTCCGTTGTGCTGGGAATAACTGCCTCGGCAGTTGGCTCTGGTTCATATTTCATTTGGTGAAACAGGTGTCTGGGCCCAGTGTGTTAGACTTACACAATGTGGGTGAGTGCCTCTGGGGTACTCTAAACAACATTCACCATCTCCTCTCCCTGCTCCGTTCCGCCATCGCTCCAYAGCTCGCTGGTAATAAAGGTTATCCCGACTGATAAACACATTGCAATTACTCACGATCCCGCTGAGGGAGAAACTT
This sequence comes from Salvelinus sp. IW2-2015, assembly GCF_002910315.2. NCBI lineage: Eukaryota > Metazoa > Chordata > Actinopteri > Salmoniformes > Salmonidae > Salvelinus > Salvelinus sp. IW2-2015. The sequence goes on along the minus strand of NC_036840.1, from coordinate 11,927,108 downwards.
CATCACAATAGATGCATGCACCACTCAATGTAATGGCTGCGGAACATGACATGCTAAAATACACTTCAGCACGGGAGAACATATTTGTATGTGATAGGATACTAAATTACGACGCTCCTATGGGGAGGAAGACGGGTGTGCATCCATTTCTTTCTCATCCATAATTGACCACCAGATGTTTTTAGGTTTCGCATCAGAACATGGACACCATGTTGATGAGAATACTTACGTGGTGAATACTCCAGTACACAACTCTATCCTGTGGATCTAGTGTGTATCTGTCTCACTGAGCTGCCACTGATTGTTTAAAACACAATGTCTCCTAACGAACACAAATGTCTGATTAGGACCAAACTCGGCAACTTCCCGATGGATCATTTCAGCTCTCGTTGAAAGAATGAGCTCCCGTCCTGGGTTCCCTTTTGTTTCAACGTCTCTCGATCGGCTTTCATCTCTGCGAACAACATCACAGTAACAAGGATCAATGTACTTGTCTGACATTCCCGGATTAAGGAGTTTAGGGGAAAAGAAACCTCATGACAATAAAAATCTCTCTCGCAGCAGACGTTCTGGCACGCTGATACATCTTTAGGAGTTGCTGTTTGAGGGGCCGGTGGTAAAGCTGAGAAGACAATACTACCGGTGACAAAGTGCGTTATTTCAGCCGAGCTGCAGAATCCATTTGAACGCCCACTCGGCACCCACAGGCTCTCATCCGTACCAGATTTCACACTCAATCTATTACCTGCTGCTTGGGATGGGTGGCTGCAGATCCACAAAGAGGTTATTTAAGGAGTGCAGAAGACAGAAAAGACACATGCAGGAGCAAAACTTTTCCTTATCTATGTTTGGGAAGATATAGACTAGCTCATAATGTCTTTGTCTACTGTACATGTAATATACCTGTAACGGCAGCCTTCCTCCTCTTCGTCTGAAGAGGAGGTGTAGCAGGGATCGGACCAAGACGCAACGTAGTTGGTGCTCAACATATTTAATAATACGAACTGTGAACACTACAACAATACAAAAATAACAAAATGTGGCAAACCGATACAGTCCTAGCTGGTGCAGAGAAAACACAGAGACAGGAAACAACCACCCACAAACCACAACACAAAACAAGCCACCTATATATGATTCCCAATCAGAGACAACACAAAACACCTGCCTCTGATTGAGAACCATATTAGGCCAAACATAGAAACAGACAAACTAGACACACAACATAGAATGCCCACCCAGCTCACGTCCTGACCAACACTAAAACAAGCAAAACACACAAGAACTATGGTCAGAACGTGACAATACCGTTGATTGCTTGCAATTTGTTCAGCAAGAAACTCTGCATGATGGTGAGTGCTATTTGTTTCCTATCTAAAAACTGTTAGGAGTATAGCTACTGTACGGAAGCAGGTAATGAAGTAGTGGATAGGTATGGAACCAGCATGGAAGAACACTTAGAAATGCTAAAGGCTCATACGTGTATTCATGGCTTGATAGTCTTGTGATCCTGCTCTGATTTATTTCCATGCCTGGCACAGCCCACCCCTAGGGCATCATATAGTAAGTAAGCCACACGAAAGCCTACAGATTGTGCCCATTGGGGTGGCGTGTTCGATCCTTGCCAAGCCCTCAACATGTCATGCAAGTGGGATGGAAGGAGGCACAGTGGGATGCATTGGATTCGTGGAAGAAGTGGCGACATCATTGCCAGATGAGATAAGACTTCTTCCTGTAGGGACCACACTTGCGTGACAGCTTTGAGAGCAGAGAAGATGGCCCGGGGCCTTAGTCGCTATACTGATTTTGTGGTGGATTTAGTCCAAAAAGTGTACAACTGTACATCTCGAGAGCTTTCGTTTTCACTATTCATTGAATTGAGGCAAACTAACTAACAACTGAGTCAATTTGCATAATAAATGAATCCAATTCATCAAAAGCAGTTCTGATGATGCAGCAAGGTCCAAACCCATCTAGCCTGGCGGTCCTCGAGGCTTCCACGGGTTTTAGAGGGAGATATTAGAGGCAGCAGTCTCCTCACGTTAGCCATGGTGCCCTGGAGACAGAGACGGAGCAAGCGTCTCACTCCCTCCGACCGAGCTGCCATCCCCTGTCTTTTTCTCCCAGCTCTCCATCTCTTCCCCTGTGACCGGCCACGTCACCTGGAATTAAAGCTCGATCAACTATTGGCTGTTTTTGCACAATGACGTGACGGCGAAAGAAAAACAAAACTTTTACTTTACTGTATTGAGCAAGCCGAAAGGACTGAACCAACTGACTGGAATGGTTGTGAAGGATCTCACTGATTATGGAGGAAGTATAATTAACATTATTTGACATTCTGCCAGATGTCCTCAGCCAGCGTTTCTGTCATATAATTTCGAAGGCTGCCATGCCATCAACAACTTCAGGAATGTGACCAAATGTACTTTTAGTTCACTCGCTCGCACACTTTTTCCTTTAACGTCTTTAACCATGCACATTTCCAAGGCATTTCCAGACACTCAATGGTCAGTGAGTGCAATAGACAATGACTATTGAACAATACTTGATTCTTGAATACTGTGACTGCAAAAGCAAAATGTTCCATCTGCAGTATGTCAGTAGAAATATCTGCATGGCATTCAGATTACCTAGCCTATACTTGTTCTTGAAGAGTAGACAGGGGAGAAACATTGCCCTTTGTCATAAAACAGGCCATTGCATAGATTACCCAACACTGTTCTATAATTTAGCTACCATTTAGCTAGGGTTAATTTCACACAAGGACAAATGGTTCACTACAAGCACTGCTATTAATGATATACTTAGGTAACATTGTGCAATACAGTACTTCTCTTTTTTTCTTCCTGGGTTACCTTGATTGCGTGCTGAGCAAATAGGTCATCGCTGATTGCGAGCATCACATATGTGTTATGGACTTTGGATGTTTTTGTCTTCCCTTAAGAATATATATTTTTTAGGCAGAATCACAGAAAATGCCAGTTATGTTTTCATTGTAATATCTCTGGAGTGGCTATGTGCTTCGAGTACACAGGCTATGGCCAGATCAGGTCTAGGGAGCTTCAAAATCTGAATAAACCGATGATTGTGGCTGTGTGACACAATACAGTGCTCCAATGCATTTGTAGCTATCAAAGGTTTAAAAAAAATCCTCAAACGTTTTAAATAAAAAAAGATGAACTTGCTTTGTACCCTAAAGCAATCCCTGACTCCATCCAAACACACAAGCCATTGAGCAGTGCATACCCAGCAATAAGATGCACAAACAAAACATACCCTATTTGCCAGAAGAAATTAAGACAAATTCACACATACAAAATGAAATATATGTTGGTTTGATTGGCATGAGTCAAAGCTGAAGTGTAACTTTAAAGTTACAAGAATATCAAGCCGTTATTTTCACTCACTGGGGTTTACAAATATGCAAATGTGAGTGTTTCAATAGAACAGCCTCAGTAATGGTGGAAATGATAGAGTGAGTTTCTGACCTCACAGGCCCTGATACAGAAGTGATGATATAATGATGTAGAAAGAAGCTGCTAATGGTGTCCTAATTAGTTCAGACGCTTTGAATGCTTAATATCAGTGTGCAGCAATTTGAGAGGATGGCACCGCCACTGAATCACTTCATCAGTCTTGTCTATTCTTTTTAATCCGGGATGTGCAGTTTTTAACATTAAGGGACCTTCCTCTCTCTCTCTCTCTCTCTCTCTCTCTCTCTCTCTCTCTCTCTCTCTCTCTCTCTCTCTCTCTCTCTCTTTGCTGCTGAATAATATGCTTCGCCATTGAGTGGCTTGGAGAAGGATAATTAGCTTGCATCGGATTATTGCCACTTTAGTTTATTTACTCAAAATAACAAGAGAGAAATAGAACGGGCGTCTTATTTACTCAGCTGGCGTGACGTCACAGAACTCTGGCGATGTTCCAATGTTCCATACATCACCCCACTACATTAAACATGAAGTTGATGCATATTTGAATAAGATGACTCAAAAGGATTTAACGGTCAAGATGTTATAGCTTAGGAGTATATTAAGCAATCAAAGCTGAATATATGCTGTCAGGGAGAAAGGGGGCAAGGCCCGAAGCTTGTTCAGGCCAATTCAATTACCTCTGGCAATGCACTAATAGAGAGTAGACTAACCATGCAAGGGGTTACTTTAGGACCACTCTGCTGACTAGTGCTTCTTGTCTACATGATCTAATTTACTAAGACATGGAGCTATTGATTATGTTGGCATGCCAGAGGAAAACCTTTTTCAGATGCTGCACTCCTTCARTTGCCATCTGGCGTTGGCTTAAAATCAGCTAAGCGGACGATTCTACCTGTGTACAAGGTARGGGGTAATTATGTTACCAGAGATAAGCCATGTAAGGTAAGATCAACTATTGGCTGTGTCTTCAAGCTCTGGGGTCAATACAAAAATCAATGGCATCACTTGAGATGCTTGTGGTCTTTTATTTAATTGGGTATTTTCTGATCAGCCATTAAATTAACCCGAGGTCAAAAGGGCTGCATTGAACATAAACCATATCGATGCATTCTCTATGTAGCAGCATTTCTTTGCAATATTGTACATTTTTCTATTCCTCTCTCAACCTCTGTGGAGCTGTGGACACAAACCTCTTATCTAGARCTTCTGTGCTGTCAGCAAGAGTAGTCTATTTTAGGCTTTATCTTGAGTAGGGCCTGGCGAAAACAGATTCCTAAAGCTCTCGCTGCTAGAGATAAGGGAGACAGGGACACTGTAACCTGTGTGTACGGTAGACCAGGGTGGGACTGGATGGCAGGATGGCTGCTCACTGCAATCAAACAGCTTCCTACAGGATACTGGAGCTCGATGGAGGATGGATGGATCACACATGCCACTAGCCAGGTCCTTAAATGAGTCTAGATACCACAGGAGGTTGGTGGCACCTTAATTGGGGAGAACGGGCTCGTGTTAATGACTGGAGTGGAATGGTATGAAATACATCAAACACATGGTTTCCAGGTATTTGATGCCATTCCATTTGCTCCATTCCGGCCATTATTATGAGCCGTTCTCCCATCAGCAGCTTCCTGTGCTAGGTACAGCCTCAACCATTAGCTACAGCCTCAACCATTAGCTACAATAGCCCTGAAATGATAATAGATTAATGCATGAATTGTCTTCTCCCCAAAACACAAACATAGAGACTTACAGTAGAATATCATGTTACATAGGAATAGCAGTGAAAACAAACAAAGAAACTGCTCTATGTTTGCTACAACCCCCAAATCAAATTTCTGAAGAGGGCAGATGAAACATTCACATAGCCTGCCTGCTCCTTGGCGGCTCCTTAAGCCACAGCAACAGAACAACAGCTCAGGGAAACTAAGGCCAAGTCAAAGAGAATAGTCCTTGGAGACACAGACACACACACAGACAGACAGACAGACAGACCACCTCCACCATCGAAACCCTCCTCACAATACAGAGAGCGAGAGAGAGAGAGAACCAGATGAGACCAGTCAGAAAAGCCCAAGTCTCGGCCGATAGACAACATTGCCTCTGTTTGACAGTTTCATTTTGAAACCCTATTGTTACAACCAATGYGTATTATATTAATCAGCCTTGCCATTGAAATACCACTCTGCATAATCTCAAACAACAAAGCGGAGCGACACTTCTCGGTGAGAAAGCAGCCAGCGAAAATAAATCCCTCCCGGATTTGAGAAGAAACGCATTTATTTCAATCGATTTCCCCCTTATGTCGTTTACTTCTCCTGTATTGCCGTCCACATCCATTCCACACATCTCGTACAAGCCCCTTATTCCTCACTCGTTTTCCTCTCTGTTGCTTCGACAGCCAAGCTTGACACGGAGGAGTCGCAACCTAAGCTGACATTTCTCTTTGTACGTCCAGTAAATGTGCAAGTTCTTTCTAATGAGCAGGAGGGGGGATTTCTCTTTGGGAAAAATGCAGGTATGATTATGTAAGATTATTGTCTGTGTTTTCGCAGGAGGTTACCTGAGTTTATGGAACGTCAGATTTACTTCAGTCAGAGATTGGACTGTCTAGGAGACTGTGTACATTCGAAGACATAGACCTTGTTGGAATACTTAAAAACAGCATCCTTTCTTCCTCCCTTCCTTGAAGTAATTATTGATCAAACACAGTCTCGTAGACTCAAGCAAGGGCTTTCTCTAAGGGCTCTCAGAAATGTATACAATAGAGCAGAGYCATATATAGAGATATGTATATACAGAAGACTATACAACTTTGCAATGGAGGATTGGGAGACATGTGCATTCAGAGACCTATATATTCTTCCTTTTGGTTCAGAATATCCATGTACTATCCAGTCACCTTAACGTTGGGGAATTTCAGATGAAGCACCATTTGAGCACGCAATCATATGAGTACATTGTAAAAGTTCATTAGTTCTGCTAACAACATTTTTGGGGTGGAAACTCGCCGCCTATAGCCATCCGAGTAAACCAACTCAAAGTATGTCAACACCCATATGGTTACAAATACTTAACTGTTTCGTTTTTTTWATTAACTTTTTGAGAAATTGCATTGTGTATTCGGAACTATAGTGATTGAARTTACTTGAACATGAATATTTGTTGTAGGAAACGTACAAACGTCTTCGATCGTCRTTACACATTTTTGTCAAGTGTAAGTAGTTCTGATTAGTAATGTTCAGTTGTCATGTCTTAATGTTTAACATTGTTTTTGGTGTCTGACGACTTAGCAAGCATTGTTGAGCCCGGCACTCGTTCCAGTAAGTTGTAAACATTACAGGATACTGCATTAGCCTCTGTCATTAAGAGTGGCGCACATGACCTTCTTCTTCGTCTTCTTCCGTACTGAAGTGTGAGGCCAGTCACAGCCTGCCTACATTCAATTCTATTAATTATTCCTGTTCCTAAAATGAAAAAAGTGCACCACTTACTAACCCTGCACCTTTATACCACTATTACATCAAAATAAAGGTCACCACACCATTAACTCTTCTGCAGTAAAATCTCGTACACCCAGGTACTTCTCTGCATCTGCCACAAACCCCACCTCCYCATTCCACTACTTTGCTCCTATTTGCTCCTGCACCATGCCAATGGCCTGGGAGGACAGGATCRCCACCTCTCAACACACCCTGTAACTCCTCTGATGTCAAATCTCATATACCCAAATACGTTTCTGCAGCTGCCACCGTAACATCTATTCTCTATGATTTAGGTTCCATTTCTGCGGTACATTTGATAACCATTGCTATGAACRCTAAGAAGCCAACCTGACTGAAGCGTGAATCCACTCATTGCCCTATCCCTCTGTGCTGGCACAAATCTACTACTCACCCTTGACCCATCTTCCTCTACTTTCTTCACTGCCTCAGCATACGACACCTTCTGCAGTACTCTGACTCTGGCCACTTCAACCTGCCTCTATTGCACCGGAAACTTCTGATCCCCAGGAACACGAGCACCCCAACAGTTGACACACACAACCTTATCCACCAAAACCACACAATCCTMAATTTTTTTATATATATTTGTATTTTATTTTACCTGGTAAATTTACTGAGAACACATTGTCATTTAAAGCAACGACCTGGGGARGAGTTACAGGGGAGAGTAAGGGGGATGAATGAGCTAATTGAAGGCTGGGGATGATTAGGTGGTCATGATGGTATGAGGGCCAGATTGGGAATTCTGTTTCATGACCTCCTCACACTTCCGACATCATGGAATCTCCCTCTTACACACTGCGGCAACGTCACCATAAACGTTGCACCTGAAACAGCACAGTGGGTTCTCCCAAGTGGCGCAGTGGTCTAAGACACTGCATCTCAGTGCAAGATCCTAACATGACTTTGTCTGGTAGAGACTGTCTCAAAACTCAAAAGAACTGACAGTGACTCCTCTGTTTCATCACGCTCCCCACCAGGTCGGTGTTGCAACAAACGGTGGGCATCACAAACACCAGGAATTTTCCACTTCAATTGCTTCACCTCCACACACTACCCCAGAAATCCCTCCTTTTAACGGTGCTCTGTTCCTAAGAGCAAAGCAAGAAACAGATCTTAACCCAGGTTGCGTGACATGGAGCACCTTCTCCCTCTGGTCAGAAACACAAACAAATATCACAAGTCCACTACATGTTACCTTCACTGATTCAACTGCACCCAACTCCTTTCTCACCCACCAGAAACCACAAATGGATCCGCCAAAAGGCAAGGTTCCACTTTCTCAAAAAATTTCTCTATCATGTCTGGCGGAATTCTTCCTCAACACACATCTTCCCACTACACTCGGCTCTTCTTCTTCTTCTTCTTCCTCGCTGTCCATAACCACATCTAGCCGTTCACCACACTCTTGTTGCGCCTTCATCCGCTACATTGCTTGCAGTGCAGAGCACGCACTGATGGCGTTTCTCCAAAACCCAACTTCTGTTCCTTAGCYCAATATACAAGTCTGGCTTCCTTCACCTCCACACACATCCTTTGAGCCAGTTATCCATTCCCATATTGATGGTGGAAATGGCTTGACTCATTATTGAATGTCAATTTGCTTGACGGTTTTGATTTCCATTCATCATGATCAATTACACCTCATAGCACAACAAACTGCTTAATAGTATTTTAGAAATATACTTTTCTTTCTTCAAACATTCATGCACCATTGTGTAAAATGTAAAAGTATTATAAAGTTTTTTTTAAATAACTACCGACAGTCCTCTAAAAACAGATTCACCTGGCACTATTAAAGCTGCATTAYGTAACTTTTGGGGCGACCGACAAAATTCACAGAAATGTGAGTTATAGATCTGTCATTCTCATTGAAYGTAAGTCTAAGAAGCGGTCTGTTCTATGTGTGCTTTTTCTAATCTTTTTTTTTTCAATTTTTTTTTGTTGTATCTTTTACTTTCGGTTTTGTACACCAGCTTCAAACAGCTGAAAATACAATATTTTTGGTTATAGAAAACATATTTCGCAGCGGTTTAGATGGTACAATGATTCTCTACACTATATTTGCTTGTTTTGTCACATAAACTGAAATTAGGCAAACTATAATACTTTTAGTAACCAGGAAATGGCAGAGCAACTTCTGCGTAGTGCATCTTTAAGTATTGATAACTTGCAAAAATGTAATGATTCTATATCAGCACAACACAGATAAATAAAGTGTTTTTTATTCAAATAGCAATGTCGACTACTACTTCATTATTTTAAGTAAAGAAGTTAAACATAATAGAATCAAGTAAGAACTAGATACTTAATAAATGTAAGATGGACTTTAAAATATGAAATAATCATAACTTGTAAAAACTCTACCTTGGATTAGCAGAACTCAGAAAAATAAAGTTAGATTTACTCAATAACCTAATATGTTTTAAGAATACTCAAAAACATAAAGTAATAGTAATCTGATTGACATCTGAGTGAGTACCACTTATATGATTTGAGTTCTACAGGCAGTTGGAGATGTTTGAGTAACCACTACTCAATTGCTTTAATGAGTTAGGCAATTACTTTAGGTGACCAGGTACTTATTTAAATTAGGTAAGATAATATCATGTTTCCATTAGTGTATTAAAATGAGAGTTAGGATGATGTCACTCTATTTCCTTAATAATGAATCCAAGTGTTTGACATGGGTGAGGGGGCTGGTAACTTTATGATCAAACWTTGTTCTGGTTTCATCCAAATATCATCCAATTTCATGAAAAACATGGTTTTGACTGTTCATGACCTTTAACATATGTTGCACAGCACTGTGCCACCTCAGGAGGCMGAGGACAGCTGTCACTCCATGGCTTAACATTAAATTGACTGAGATAAGCAGGGACCCTGAGTTTTTCCTCACCATGTACTATAACCTGACCAGGAAAAACTCCAGGCCCAAATTATAGGGTATCTAGCTCAATCAGGTCACATGGTCAGGAAATACTCCTGGCTCTATGATCTTAAAGGCTGCACACACATCCCAAACTCTAGTGTACTGGGCCTTTAAAGGTGCAATCTGCAGTTGCCCCTTGAACTTATAAATTAATGCTATGTACCCATTGATTCTTGAAGAATATAACTTATAAATGTCCCCGGGAATTTAGTTCAACTGTCAGAACACAAAATATACGTTTTATAAATATAAGGTTTGTAAACAAAGTAAATTTAAACAAACACTATATTACCTTAAAACATGGTTAAAAATATCATGTTGATATCATGGATGGCCAGTCCTAGCATCCATAGCTGTGTAAATTAATTTGAGAGTAAGAGTGCTGGGTACATTTTTCCAGCCCCGTCCCTCAGCTTTTTACCAAAACAGGGTTGGGGAGTTCGCTTTGTTATTGTTTAAACTGCTTGTCAGGTTTTGGCCAGGACTGTTTAGGTTTTGTTCACTAGATGTCCCCCTTGCACCTTTTTTGTACCTTTTTGTTTTTCTTGCTCCAATTATTGTTTGCACCTGTAAGTCATTCCCTTGTTAGTATTTAAACCCTGTGTGTTCCTTAGTTCCTTGCTCAGTGTTTGTAAGTTAGCACCCAGCCCCAGCCCAAGCCTTGTTTGATATAGATATTTCTCTTGTTTGATTTTCCAGAGGTTCTCTGGTTTTGTTCTTGTGTTTTTTGGATTAGTCTTTTGAGGTTTGTTTTTTCCCTTGCGGTTCTTACAGTCCACCAGATACTGCCAGGACCGCTGCACCCGGCGGGATACAGTATCCGGTGGACGTATAAAGCCGACTGGCCTCCGATGACACGGGGCGGAGGGGGAGGTCTGCCTGCCGGGATAAGGGGAGAAAAAACAACAGGTTTTATAAAGAAATGTGAAATGTGGGATTGATCTTAAGGGATCTGGGTAAGTGTAGGCGAAAAGTAACGGGATTGACTCTCCTGGCTATCTTAAAGGGACCGATGAATCTCTGGGACAGCTTGCGAGACCTCACCCTTAGCGGTAAGTTTTTTGTTGAGAGCCATACTCTCTGGCCGGGGTACAGGGTGGGACCGGGACGACGACGTCTGTTGGCTTGTCGCTGGTACTGCTGTGAGGAACGCAGAAGATTAAGACGGGCCTTCTTCCACGTAAGCCGACAGCGTCTGATGAACCTCGAGGCTGAAGGCACTCTGACTTCTGCCTCCTGGTCCGGGAACAATAGCGGAGCATAGCCAAACTGACACTCATGCGGAGACATACCAGTGGAGGAGGAGCACAAGGTGTTGTGCGCGTACTCGGCCCAAACAATGAAGGATGACCATGTGGACGGGTTGTTGGAACCATCACTCTGAGGGTGGTTTCCAGCTCCTGATTCATCCTCTCAGTTTGGCCGTTGGACTCCGGATGGTACCCTGAAGATAAACTGACCGTGGCCCCTATGAGTTGGCAGAAGGCCTTCCAAAACCTTGAGGCGAACTGGGGACCTCTGTCGGAAACCATATCTTGCGGGATACCAAAGACTCGGAACACATGGTTAATCACCAACTCAGCTGTTTCCTTGCAGAAGGTAATTTGGTCAAGGGAACAAACCTGGCCGCCTTAGAAAACGGGACAGGCCTTGACGAAAGTGGCAACGTCTTCTTTTATGGTGGGCCACCAGAACTTACGCTGAATGAACTCCAAGGTGCGACCTACGCCGGGTGACAGGTGAGGCGAGAGGAGTGCCCCACAGAAGGACTTGGGATCTTGCTGCTTTGGGAACAAACAACCGATTAGCAGGACCTCCTCCAGGGCCCGGTTCGATGGCTTGAGCTTGTTTCACGGTATCCCTCCACTTGCACGAGATCGGAGCCACGATCTTAGCGGCCGGAAGGACAGTCATGTCAGTATCTTCTCGAATGGCAGGAGAGTAGATTCGTGACAAGGCGTCCGGTTTGAGATCTTCGACCCGGGTCTATAGGTGAGGATAAACTAAAATCGGCTGAAGAAAAGAGACAATCGAGCTTGTCTGAGTTCAACCGCTTCGCCTGCTGGATATACTCCAGATTTTTGTGGTCCGTAAGCACTTGAAACGGTTGGAGAAGCCCCCTCGAGCCAGTGTCTCCATTCCTTCAATGCCATCTTAACTGCTAGGAGTTCACGATCCCCCACATCGTAATTCCTCTCGGCCGGGTAAGCCGGTGAGAGAAGAAGGCGCAAGGATGAAGCTTCTTGTCTTTCACCCCTCTGAGACAGGACAGCTCCAACCCAACAACTCTGATGCGTCTACCTCCACCACAAAAGGTTCATCCGCCGTTGGTAGTGTCAGGATGGGAGCAGAGAGGATGCGCTGCTTGAGTCCTTGGAAGGCGTCTCAGCCTCTCTTCCCCACAGAAACCTTGTGTTGCCACCCTTGGTTACAGCTGAGAGAGGGGCTGCCACCGAGCTGAAGTTCTTGATGAACTTGCGGTAAAAGTTGGTGAAGCCCAGGAAACGCTGAACTTCA
>NC_036840.1:11875789-11914694 GCF_002910315.2 Salvelinus sp. IW2-2015 | reverse complement strand
TATGCGTCTACCTCCACCACAAAAGGTTCATCCGCCGTTGGTAGTGTCAGGATGGGAGCAGAGAGGATGCGCTGCTTGAGTCCTTGGAAGGCCGTCTCAGCCTCTCTTCCCCACAGAAACCTGTGTTGCCACCTTGGTTACAGCTGAGAGAGGGGCTGCCACCGAGCTGAAGTTCTTGATGAACTTGCGGAAAAGTTGGTGAAGCCCAGGAAACGCTGAACTTCCTTAACGGACTTGGGGGTGGGCCAATCCGCTACGCCCCTACCTTCTTGGGGTCTCTGGACTCGACCGGGTTCCACTATAAATCCCAGGAATTGTACTCTGAGAGGAATGGAATTCACACTTTTCCGGCTTACGTACTACAAATGGCTGTCTAGGAGGCGTTTGAGCACTTGTCTGACATGGCTTGGTGTGTTCTTGAAGGGAGCTCGAAAGATGAGGATGTCATCCAAGTAAACAAACACGAAAATGTTAAGCATATCCCTAAGCACATCGTTTTATGAGCGCTTGGAACACAGCCGGGCGTTGGTCAGGCCGAAGGGCATCACCAAGTATTCGTAGTGACCAGTAGGCGTGTTGAAAGCGGTCTTCCACTCGTCACACGGGTTTGATCCGCACAAGATGGTATGCGTTCCGCAGGTCAAGCTTAGTGAAGACCACTGCTTCTGGAGCAGCTCAAAGGCTGTGGCCATAAGGGGTAGCGGTTACGGACGGTTATGGCATTAAGTCCCCGGTAGTCGATGCAAGGACGTAATCCCCCGTCGTTTTTGGCCACAAAGAAAACCCTGCCTCTCCCGCCGGCGAGGTGGATGGACGCATGAGGCCTGCTGCCAAGAGTCTTGATGTAGGTATCCATAGCAGCTCGTTCGGGAGGAGATAGGGAAAAGATCCGACCCTGGGGGGGCAGGTGCCGGAAACAGGTCGATGGGGCAATCGTAAGGTCTATGGGTGGTAGGTTTGGTGGCCCTCTGTTTGCTAAATACCGGTTTGATCATGGTAAACACTCGGAACTCGGGACAGGTCGATGGATTCTAGAGGACTCGGGAGGGGAACTCGGGGAACTGGGAAGATACAAGTGGCTTGGCACGTAGGACCCCACTGCTTGATAGTGCCCACAGACCAGTCGCATGTGAGGGTTATGGCTGTGAAGCCAGGGGTATCCAAGGACGAGAGGGAACCGGAACACGAGGTCAGATGAAAGTTCATCACTTCCTGGTGTTGGGAAACTGAAAGTCGCAAGGGGGTAGTGACACGAGTGACAAGTCCAGATCCAAAGGGCTTCCATCCAACGTAGTAACCCTTATGGGGTCACTTAGAGGTTCAGAGAACGCCATTCTCCTTCGCCCAGACACCATCCATGAAGTTACCTGCGGCTCCAGAGTCTACCAAGGCTTGAAGGGGAAGCTCGTGGTTGTCCCAGGAAAGGGTAACTGAATGAGACAGGCGGGAGTTGGATGGATGGGAGGAGGTTATGTTTCCCGTTACAGTCCTCCCAGGCCTGCACGGAGAGTGCGTTTCCCTGGAGCCCGGGACACGTGGAGAGGAAATGGCCCGGTTTGCCGCAATATAGACAGCATCGCTCCCTCATCCGGCGGTCTCTCTCAGCCTGGGAGATGCGTCCAACCTGCATGGGTTCCGGTGGAGTCAGCGAGGATAAAGGTGGAGACTCGGAGCTGGACCGATAGGAGCTAGGGTGAGAGATCTACGGTTGAGCTCTCTCTCTCTCAGACGCTGGTCTATGCGTGAAGCCAACTGATCAGGGACTCGAGGTTGTCTGGTGGTTCCCGAGTGGCCAGTTCATCTTGGATGTGGTCGGAAAGACCCTTCAAAAAGCACACTGTGAGCGCCTCGTCGTTCCAGCCACTCGCTGCTTGCCACCGTGTGGAACTGGATGGCATAGTCCGTCACGCTGCGCCGACCTTGGCGGAGAGTCAGGAGCTGTTTGGCTGAGTCAGGACCGCTGGTAGGACCTTGAAACACTCGCTTGAATTCTTCAGCAAAGGTAGAGTAGCTGGCACAGCAGGACTTTGGGCATCCCACACACCAGTAGCCCAGGCTAGGGCTTTTTCAGACAGCAGGGTGATGATATATGCTATCTTGGACCGGTCGGTGGAAACGACGAGGGTTGCAGCTCGAAGGAGAGAGAACATTGGGTGAAAAACCCCTTACAAACACTCGGATCACCTGAGAACCGTTGGGGAGGCGGCGCAGACGAGGTTCAGCCAGGGGTTAACTGCCACGGGCACTTGAATCTGATGAACTGGAGCAGAAGCGGTTGCAGGAGAAAGTTGATCAGAAATCTGCTTTATGGAAGTCATCATCTCCGACAGAAGTTGAGAATGTCCAGCCAGTAAGCCTCTTGCTGAACCAGAGCAGCTTCGTGACGTTGGACAGTCCCCTCGTGGTGGACAGCATGGGAAAAAAGTCCTGGGTACTGGCTGCCTCTGGGTTCATATGAATGGCTCAGTGTTTCTGTCAGGACCCGGTGCGAGAAACAGTCACTAATAATAGGCAGAACCCAGAAGATGAGGCAGACACAGCAGTACTAGAGATGGTGGTTTAATAAAAAATGGATATCTTCCAACAATAAAAAAAAATCCACAAAGTGATAGAACCGCATAAGGCTACGGTCCCGAGGAGCGCTCCTGGGTTCCTGCCAAGGACATACTGGACCCTGACCTCATTCGTCAGTTCAGGGTCCTCCACCCTGAGAAGGCTGGTAGGAACGTCAGGAGCCGTTCCTAGGGGGGGGATTCTGTCAGGTTTTGGCCAGGACTGTTTAGGTTTTGTTCACTAGATGTCCCCCTTGCACCTTTTTTGTACATTTTGTTTTTCTTGCTCCAATTATTGTTTGCACCTGTAAGTCATTCCCTTGTTAGTATTTAAACCCTGTGTGTTCCTTAGTTCCTTGCTCAGTGTTTGTAAGTTAGCACCCAGCCCCAGCCCAAGCCTTGTTTGATATAGATATTTCTCTTGTTTGATTTTCCAGAGGTTCTCTGGTTTTGTTCTTGTGTTTTTTGGATTAGTCTTTTGAGGTTTGTTTTTTCCCTTGCGGTTCTTATCACTTTGTGGATTTTCTTTTYATTGTTGGAAGATATSCATTTTTTATTAAACCACCATCTCTAGTACTGCTGTGTCTGCCTCATCTTCTGGGTTCTGCCTATTATTAGTGACTGTTTCTCGCACCGGGTCCTGACACTGCTGATGCCGCTTTAAGTTTCACAGAAGTAGAAGTAATTAGAGTGAATCAGAATCAGTGATTTAATTTGGCCATGCATTGCTCTTGACCCAAGAGATGCTGCATGCATGCAGAGCCAGGGCCACAGTAGCCCTCCTTTGTTTTCAGCCATGGATGGCTTAGTTAGTGAGGGGAGGACTGACAGCAGTGAGGACGGCCTCAGAGCAAGTGTGTGTGCATCCCAAATGGCACCCTATTCCCTACACTCTTAGAACTAGTGGTGACTCGAGGAACCGTGAAGATCCTCAAGGAAACCCTGGCGTTTATCAGGGAACCATTGCTAGTCAATGGTTCATATTTGCACCTTCGGTTAGTTCAGGGATTCTTGGAGGAACCTTTAATGGTTCTTGGAGGATGGACTCTTGGAAGATTAATCCAAATGAGGACTAAAAGAGATCCTAATAAAATCAAATGGTTCAATGTAGCAACGGGTTCCTGTAGAAAGCCTGTAGTGGAGGCGTGTCTTAGTAGTGGTGTGGATTTAAGTTTAATCTTTTTTCGGCCACCCGTTAGAGTAAATGTCATTCTTATTCATGTGTTCTGTCATCACATCATAAGATTGAACACTGACAGTTTTATAGCTTTAAGGACATCAACAGTGGGGTATGAATTCCTGTAGATCCCAACTAAATCCCTAAATTGGAATTGTTACCACTATATCTACATTTCAGCAGATGCTCTTATCCAGAGCGACTTTCAGCAGTGAGTGCCCACATTTTCATAATTGTGAGTACTGGTCCCCTGTGGGAATCAACCCCACAACCCTGGTGTTGCAAGTGCCATGCTCTGCCAACTGAACCACACGGGACCACAAGTGATATTACGTTTGATACCGGAGCTCTGTGTCAAAATAGCTAAGCAGTTTATTTCGAACAGTATTCCGATGCTTGTATCACTTCATTAGAAGCACATGATCAATGACGTCCAAAGCTTCGTTACGTCAAACAACTACCTGATTGGTTTGGTAGAAGACAAAAAGGATACACTRCGACGTCATCTATAATTTGTCTGTTCTAAATTATTTGACCATAAGCTAGTGTACACTGTGTGTTGATCAATGCCTAGGGTAATGAACCTATTTTAGACACAATTGGCTGGAAATGCTCAACGTTTCATTAAGCTTAATTTCATCATCAGTAGTTATTACTTTATTACTGTATGTAATTAGCAATATTAATATTATTAATACTATATTAGAATATGTAATATGCATAAATGTTCAAGAAATATTTTCAATTTGCAGTGTACAAACTAAACATGACGAACAGCAATGACATTTATGTTAACGGGTGACCAAAAATAACTATCAGAAAGCCACTCCTCCAATAAGCCATGCCTCCAATCTGATAGGCTGCCACCTCTACCATATATTATTAAAAAGGTTCAAAATTGAATCGCTCCCATCACAAAAAGGTTCCGGTTCAAACCTTTACACAGGGGTTCCTCGAAGACCCTTTTCAGAGGCGTTCCTCGAGGAACCTTTTTCAACTTGCAAGGTTCCGCCGGTGTGGCAACCCAAAAGGTTCTACCAGGCACCTTTACTTCTAAGAGTGTATATAGAGCACTACTTTTGACCATAGCCCTAAGGGTCCTGGTCAAAAGTAATGCACTATGTGGGGAATAGGGTGCCATTTAAGACTCAGCCTGTGTGTTTTGAACAACACTGGATCCCGAGGTCTCACTGGCCCAGATTTGTCTGACTCCTCTTACTGTTCTGCACAACTAATCTCAGAGGCTGGAGGCCAATGAACCGCTTCTTTCCACAAAAACACAACAACATATCTGTTTTTAACGTTTTGCTTCTTCTTCTAGGGTTGCGGCCTAAGGACTGAAATCGGTTTAGAGAAGGAAGGAGGAAATGCTTTCTCCAAATTCCCCAAACCCCGTCCTCCTTCTTTCTAGTTTTCTTTACTTTATTGCTCCTGATAATGAACCTGAGCGTCACTCTTTTTGCTACTTGATATTTCAACACAGCACTTTGAATACACTGTCAAGTATCTCAAGTACCGAATTGCTGTTATGTCATTTCCAAGGCTTTTATTTTCCTTAATTCAGTGCATATATCCATATGTACATGGAACAGTGGATATCCTGTGGACTGGGCCGTCTCTTGTCTGCTCGGTATGGCCATGATACAAACATCCACTGTTATAAAACAAGAGTCGGAGGCTTGAACACCATGGGCTGACACTGAGTTGCCAAGGAGGAAGCGGAAGACTCACACAAACATTTACATTGTGTAACATTACATTGTTATGTGTATACAGTACATACTGAATCATGAATGAGTCTGCGATAATGATAGTAAATGTTTTATGATAAATTCAATAGGAATAATTTAAACACTACAGTCCAAAAACAATGGGGAAAAAATAAGTATACAAAGCTTGAATTCTATGGACATAACATTCATGAGCGTGTTAATAAAAAACTATAAGCTATATTGCAGCGCCACCATACAGCACTGTGCACGTAGCTGTGTGAATTCATAGCCTACAGTGGTAAGAACTGCAGGAAAACCAAATAGGGTCCGGCTCCAGCAGATACTTTCTCATGCTACAGACACTGTGAGACATACCAGATGAGACAGGATGTCGAATAGTGCCAGAGAGGATGGTCCGTTATCGCCACCAATAGCAAGGGTGGTCAACTTACATTTAGAATTAGAAGCTAGGTACTAGCTAGTGTGTACTAAGCTAGCAAGTGTTGTACTAGCTAGCAAGTGTTGAACTCGCTAACTAGTGTGTACTATCAATCAATCAATCAAGTTTATTTTATATAGCCCTTCGTACATCAGCTAATATCTCGAAGTGCTGTACAGAAACCCAGCCTAAAACCCCAAACAGCAAGCAATGCAGGTGTAGAAGCACGGTGGCTAGGAAAAACTCCCTAGAAAGGCCAAAACCTAGGAAGAAACCTAGAGAGGAACCAGGCTATGAGGGGTGGCCAGTCCTCTTCTGGCTGTGCCGGGTGGAGATTATAACAGAACATGGCCAAGATGTTCAAAATGTTCATAAATGACAAGCATGGTCAAATAATAATCAGGAATAAATGTCAGTTGGCTTTTCATAGCCTAGTGTGTACTATCTAGGTAGCTAGTGTGTGCTAGCTAGTGTAGTGTGTACTAGCTGCACAAAACCCATAAGAGAGCAATAGGTCTTAAAGGGATCATGTTCTGGAATCAATATTAATTGTATATCATGGACACACACGACTCCCCCCACACCGCACTGCATTTCAATAGGCTAAAATGTATTTGGCCTATGAGGTCGTTACATAATCTGTATTGTTTTAAAACATTTGCCAGAAACCTACAGTAATACTGTGTCCCATATGACACACTATTCCCTATATACTGTATATTCACTATGGGCCCTGGTCAAAAGTAGTGCACTATGAATGGAATAGGGTGCCATTTGGGATGCAGTTGATTCAGAACTCAACTGGGTGGTTTGTACTGCATGCATAGAGGAGCCATGAGCAGGATGACTCATCATGGCCCTGGTGCTTACTGCTTAGCTCCGGGGACATTGTGTTACAGACAGCAGGACTGACTGTATCACTCTCCTCCTCTCCATCATACTCATAAACAAACGTGTTTTCACCCGTATTTATGTTTCCCAATGCATAGGCAGAATTAGTTTAGGATATGCAGTACTTATCAAACATTCAGTGGTGCATCAGTGATGATAGCATGGTATGTATCCATTGTATCCCAAGCCAAAACACATATTTTTCAAGAAATGTCTATAAGTATCCAGCATCGGGTACATAATGTAAAGCAAGTCTTGACTTCCTACAACCACGGAATAGCCCGTAAAATCAAACATTTCCGAAATAAAGTGAAGAGCATTTGCAAGCTGGTATTTTGGCGAATGTACAAACTCCAACGGAAAAGTCATAGGGCTAATGAACGTTTTGCCCTCACGTAATCCAATGCCAGAGATTGATGTGCACAATTTGTTGAAGTGCTTCTAATGATAAAAAGAGCTAGGATGCACAGAACTGCACAGAACCTCATATATCAATTCAACAGCTTTGAAAAGAGAACCAATGCTCAGCTGTGCCATAGCTCCCTAYTCAGAAACAGTAGCTCCAAAAACGGACAATAGCACTTCAAAATACAATTGCAGAATATTGCATAACAACGAACACACTGTTTGTACAAAACTCTATTCATTAGCCTTAGGCATGATTATTCCTCATCAAATATTACGCAAATCCTCATTAAGGTTTTTTAGTAGAGTGCAGAAAATGTTTGATTCGTTACAGCAGGTTATCTTTTTCATTAGCCAAAAAGATGAATCATTCAGTAACCACACACTTTAATAACAGAGGMTACGACACTTTGAAATAATGTAATTGCTAYGACTGAACAAAACGTGCACAGAGGCTAGGTGTTTCACATATTCTGGTGCACATAAAACATGATAGAAACGTGAGTGGCATGACAATGAATCAATGTAGGTGTCATCCTTCAATGTCAACGTCAACGTCAACGACAACAAGGCAAGTTGTKAACGCTCTTATTTTGTAATAGATAGATGACAAATATACAGTACGTTGTCATCTGTATATATTAGCTCACTTGAGTCATTTCAACTCAATTTCATGAAAATGTTCACCGTTGCTTGTGTTCATTTGTCAACACACATGTACARCATATGTATGGGCAGGAAGACAAAGAAAGAAAGCCCTGCAAATGCTGTCTTCCACGCCAAACATCATCCAACATGATCAGCACAGTCGTTCAAGTCACATGATGTTTGATCCTGACAGCTCATCCGTATCCAGGGAGATTGGTTTCATTTCCATGCACACTCAAACATTCTAATGAGGATGTGCTGGAAGACACAGAAACAGTAGCGCTTGCTTTAGCACAGGCAGGCCTGCCAAGGAACTCAACTCATCAGCATAGCTATATACAGCTAYATTCTCCCATTCACCTCTCAATGCAAGCTAGCAAGTTTCCATTCACTAATCACCTAGCATGACAAAGGTTGTGTGCTATAATTATGGCGAATTATGATGAAGTCACATGGTGGTAATTGTTTAATGTTTGTGTCAGTTGAGGGGGAAGCGGGAAAGCTCCCAGTTCTGGTCTTTGCTAATTTCACGAGTAGATGAGGATGAGGAGACAAGCTCAGCTCGCAGCTATAGATCCGGGCCCTAGACCCGAGCCGAGCGTGACAGGCCTGACTCACGAAAATGAGATATTTCCCAAAACAAAAGGAGAGAGAGAGAGAGAGAGAAACAGAATGTGCTGAACAAGAAGAAACGAGATTAAAAACCCTCCAAAGCCCAGTGATTCACGACAACACATGCAGAATTAACAGGATCAAAAAGCATGTATAAACAGGGATGCATATTTTCACCACAATGTAGTAGCTACTAAAAAACATCATATTACATTAGCAATAGATCAAAATCAAAACAGTGAAGCAAACTGGATAGAATTGCTTTCTCATATAAGGACACGACTCTATAGGCCTGTGTTTTGCGGAAAATATGCAAAAGATACGCATGCACAAAGCAAAAAAAACTATTATTTGCGTTCACTGGGTTTACATGTGAATACATGCATAAATGCAGGACTATCTCTTTAATATTATAATACATTCAATTTGTCCTTCAAATAGATACACTCCTGTTACGCAATATGAATGGTTTACATGTTGTAAATAGACGCGGTAATGCATATATTTTTGCTTTTAGCATGTCACTTGCCCTCCGCAAAGCTGGTTTTAAGGAGTATGATGTTTCTCCTTCCCCAAAGTCAATAATACTCCATGGGCAGGGAAAACCTCTAAATATTTCAAAACAGTTAGATAAAATGTTTGCAGTAGTTCTTGAACTGTAGTAATGTATCTCCTTCCAGATTTGATATGTTTTTAGTACGTTAGTGACAGTGAAATAGGGAGCACGTACAGCACGTACACTTGTTGCTTGCAGGGAGGTTTTCTTTCACTATATAACCCACAATCAGGGATACCCATTCAATTTTCATGTGACCTAAATATTCCTTTTCATCTGCTGACTAGATATTTTCCACATTTCTCCACATTTCACACCAGCACATCTACTGTGTGTTAGACGAAATTCATCTCCGTAACCCAAGTTACAGTGAAGATGATAATCTATACAGACAGAAAGACSACTCACTGGTCTCTGGATGTTTAATCTATTGGGAAAAAAGACAAGGCTATCATTAGGATCTGAGTCAGAAACACATTCAGTGAAGATGATGACGATGATGACGGAGATGACTACGATAACAATGATCGTGACGATGGTGACATTTTGTATCAGACCCATTGATTTCCCCATCAAGATTTGRACAGCACGATGTGTATCATGGGAGACTTTAATCTAGCATGAAAGATGCAAGTAATCCTTGTGCGGATTATACCAAACCAAGCTAAGCCAGCATTCTCCACTTATTCTAACATGCAAACCTCACCGGACACGTTTGCCTGCGCAAGCTTTAGTATTTTTTTTACACATACATGTTATTCAATMATTTCACACACACCGCTCGCACGTGTGAACGAGTAGAACTAAAGTAGAACTTGTTTCTATTTGAGACGCGCCACGCTCTGGATATCAGGAAGATACAAGCCCACGTGGACGCTTGAAAGACAAACGAGGAGAGATTAATTAAAGATAAGTAACAAAAAACAAACTAGGTTTCCCTTTTTATCTGTGGATTAATCGTCAGAGTAGAGAAACACAAGATTTTGCATGACTCCAGGTCCAAAATTCTACAAAGAACCAGCTAAAAAGAGGACCATATGCATGTCAGATAAAACAACAACTCAATGTTCATCTCCCAGGACAAACTAGCTAGGAACAGCTAGCTAGCTAAATGTCCATCAATGTCTCATGTGTGTTTCGACCTGCCCCTAAATTAATATAGATGAATAATTGTTTTTGATATTTTAACCTGATCGTGTCTGCTACGTATAGACAAAATCAACATGCACACGCGTGCGTATGGCAGTGTAGTCAGCATGTAACTTTAGAACATGGTAAGACAGCATGGGCTTGTCCACCATTCTCTGACCAATATCCACCCACAACCTCAGTTTTCAGGGTCTATGATATTCTGCATACCCCTAGCCTAGTCCCAAATCTGTTTGTATTTTAGTCAACTCCTCTATCATTTGCTGACATATCATAACCTACGACAAGGAACACAACATTGGCTGAACCACGAATTGACTCTACCAAGCTAGCCTACCCTTGACTGTGCCTGAGTATACACAGTGTGTTTACACTGACCATCCACTATRGCTGGTGGGATMATGAAGTARGGTAAAACACCACAAAATGGGGCCAAACTGGTTGAAATGGTGGCATGATCAAAATGGTTGTAATGATGTCATTTCAACCTGTTTTGACCGCTGGGACAAGACAAGACTGATACACAGTCTCCATAGCCCCATAGCTCACCCCCCAAACTGATACATGGCACCCTAATCCAGCTTGCAGGTGAGGAGGACAGAGAAAACACATCACCCTGACAGTGGCATCCCTCCCCAGGTTGCCATTGAAGTCCATGTCTGCACACCACCACAGCAAGTAAATAAATAACAAGCCAAGTAAATAGACAGATACACAAATACTGTGGGTAAATAAATAAATAAAGTCGCCCTCCTGCCTGTCAAAGTGTTGTCAAGAAAATACAGCAACCCCAGAAATATCCTCTGCCTTTACCAGGTGAGAAGTGAGTGATTCTGCCCAGCCTAAATCCCCTGCAAGTTTGTGTAATGTATCTCTTGAAAAAAAATGATCCTTGTGCTCCTCTAAATTCTACATTAGAGAAAAAAAATGCTGTTTAAATATTAAATATGCAAGGCGAAACCTTTGAAGCATCATCCACAATTTAATCAGTTAATATTTAAAGCGGAGATATTCTTTCTTTAAGCCAGAAGCATGGTGGCATGGTGGCCTGGGGAAAATAAAGAGTGTTTAGTTGGTCATTRTAGACAGATATCTTCTCTATCCATCACGCCCACATGCACATCTATTGGAAAAAACATCTGCTTTATCATTTGTATTCAAAGGCCTGAGTTCCCCATAATAGATATCAGCTTGTCAGACGATAAATACAGCAACACATTTTCAAGGCCGGCCCCTAGGGAATGATAATCATCATCTTGTATTTTATAGCTCACTTTCATTCCAGCATCTCCATCTACCATATTTCCCTTTCCATCAACCACCCGCTATACATATTATACATCATATTAGACAATATGTTACATTTATATTCAACCACACATATTTTTAGGGCCAGCTTGTCTCTAAACGGATTTGAACAGCATCTGTCCAGCTGTTTTGTTATCAGATCACAACAGCTGAACTTGGCTGGTTTAATACCATAGTAGCTTAAAGAAAAATGACAATGAATTATGAATGGACATAAAGARCAGAAAGAACCTTACACTTTAAACCTACATTAATTTTTAGAAAGGCAGGCAAAGCCTCTGGTGTGAAACCCGATGCATTATTTCCCCTTCACACAGTGTTTATAACACACACATTACACACAGTAGGATACAATGATCCCCACATTATCATTCACTTACAGTATTGATTAGCAGTTTACACATTAGTCATACAAGACAGTAGGCTATAGGGTGCATCCTCGTAAAGGAAAATAATAACCCTCTGGATGCTAGACCCTGGTAGAAACAAAATTGCTGCAGCTCTATCCCTGGAAACATCGATAACTCTTAGACATGTATGTGATATTTTACAAAGGAGGCTGATGGAATCAGGGACKTTGAGGCCCCTGTCGTGCTTTATAGCGTGTTCTAACAGGCCAGTAATGGAGTGGCCTAGCTCCCTACTGCTTTGTACGGCCTGCGTGATGCATTGGGGAGGGTACAGTAACACAGAAAGGCCACAAAGAACAACACAATGGCACTTCTAGCTTCTAGCAGAGCCACACATGGCTGTATGTGTGATATGTGGAGTCATGAAAAGCAAAGAAGTATTCTCCCTTCACTTTCCTGCGCCGAGTAGTTTGTCTTGTCATGGGCTGAGTCGTCCACTCCATTTCTAGGCAGTTTTCCATTTCCGAGCGCTTGTTGATAAAGACCCTTTAACCAAGCTTTAATTAAGAGCTGGCTTGCATTATTTTTTTAAAACACTAACGTTTGCAAAAAGGCTGCCTCAGATGAATTATTCCCCACCAAAAAGCAWATGTGTCAGAGTCAGATTATCAACTGAGGATCTGGGGGAGACTATGTTTTCACATCCATTGGGCAGTCCATGAAAATTATACTTAATACCACTGAGATATACAAAGACTTTGATTCTTCATTAGAAGATCACTGTCATTTTAAGGGTAGACCCAAGAGAAGTTCTCAGATCTGAGATGAATTCCTTTCCACCATCAACAAAATCAATGGGAAAATGCTTTTCAAAGTAACATTCAATGTAAAATATACATTCACAGTGATACATGGGTAAAAGAAAGGTTTGATTGTAATATTTTATACTGCCGGTAAATACTTGGGCCAAAGTATTMTTTGTATTCTGTGCTACACAGTTTCTTGTGAAACCACCACCATATATCAGACGTTCAGTCAATACCTTTTACAGATAGGTGAAAACAAATTCAAGAAGACCCAATAGACAATGTGATGAAATAGTCCCATTACTTTCATGATCACAAACGGCATGTTACTAAATGAACCTCATGTGATAGATGATAACCATTGCAGTCATCCCTGGCCCATAGCTAAATGTGACTGACCAGCTCAAATCGGTCTTAAGTAGCAAAATTTGATTTAAATWATTTTTTTATTTTTTACATTGGATAAAATTAGAGACTCAGAGCTACAAAATGGTTTAATAGTATATCATACACTGCATTTAACTCATGCAAAATGTCCCAGTTAAAATCCCACAGCCACAGAGCAACCACTTCAATCCTAGCTCCATACAAGACAAGGTTGGGTTTGCCTCATTTTAGTCCTCCTCTCACTCCTGTCAAAATGTCATAACATTTCATTAAACACTAAACAAAACAAGACTGCTGTTACTGAAAGCAAACAAACACAGTGTTAGATACAAACTAGGGCCGATGTCATTTCTGRCCATGATCTATTCCTGACAACCTCCCATTATCAACATAAAATGGTCTGTAATGATTGCATCCAGAGAAAACTGACAAATGCAAATAGATTGCAAGACCCATATAGTAACTGACAGACCTTTTGGGGTGTACTAATGACATCTCCGACATAATTAGTTGCTTACCTTGCTATGCAAAAAGGCCCTTAAAAAGATTTTCAGGTCAACTGCATCTTCGCAATTTGGCTGTCTTGTTTACAAGCAAGCTTTCCATGATTCCAGCATCATATTTTGTGTTCGCAAGCAACTGGGCTAAGGTCATTTAATAATTTTTTGAGACTGGCATAGAAACGAAGACGCTTAAATACATGTTCCACAAAAGCAGAAGATAAAACAGTGAATGRATGGGAAGCCTTCAACACAAATACAGCATAAAACTCAATTCACTATCAATACATCTAGACAAAAGAGAAGCAGATTGGCAATTAGAAATGAATACAAATTGAATAACTAAAATATAGTTGTTGCATTCACCCCCTTTGTTTAGGCAAGCCTAAATTAGTTCAGGAATACATTTTGACATAACAAATCACATAATAAATAATAGGGATTGACATTATTTGTTCATGACTACTCCTTCCTCTGTCCCCCATACATACAACATACAGTATGTAAGGTCCCTCAGTCAAGTATTGAATTTCAAGCACAGATTAAACTACAAAGACCAGGGAATTTTTCAAAAGCCTCATAAAGAAGGGCAGTGATTGGTAGATGGGTAACAATAACAAATCAGACATGAAATATCTCTTTAAGCATGGTCAAGTTAATAATTATGCTGTGGATGATGTATTAAGCCACCCAGATAAAACAAAGATAGTCTTYCTTCTGAACTGAGCTGCAGCACAGGAAGGAAACTGCTAGGGAATGTCACCATGAGGCCATTGGTGACCGGGGCAGACTAGTCGCTAAGCCCATGTCCATTGTTAGCCCAGTGGACCTGTCTAACTTGGGTTTTTGTACAAAATAATAATTATCTGGATAATAATGGGGGCCTGAAGGACTAAAATGGGCCGTTGTTGGGTCATTTGAGGAAAATAATGGACCGGTGTGTTAGGTATGTGTCACGCTCGTTATAATGAGTAGACCAAGATGCAGCGTGGTATTGTTCCATCCTCTTTATTTTGAAGTGAAACTCAAAGAAAACAATAAATGCAAAACGAAACGTGAAGCTGCTATAGTGCTCACAAGCAACTATACATAGTCAAGATCCCACCAAGCACAAAGGGGAAATGGCTGCCTAAATATGATCCCCAATCAGAGACAACAATAAACAGCTGCCTCTGATTGGGAACCATACCAGGCCAACATAGATCATTATTCACCTAGATAACCCACCCTAGTCACTGTCACGCCCCAACCAACATAGAGAATAAGCAGCTCTCTATGGTGAGGGCGTGACAGTATGCCAGGGCCGATTTCTGATCCCAGTCCGCCCCTGATTGGGGATTTTAAAACAGCTACAGAGTTCAATGGCAACATTGTAGTTATTTCACAATAATGACCTAAATGACATAGTGAAAAGAAGAATACAAATATACAGAATGCATCATGTATGCAACAAGGCATTAAAGTTATACTGCAAGAAAACATGGCAAAGGAATACACTTTTTGGCCTAAATGCAAAGCCTTATGTTTAGGGCAAATCCAACACAACACATTACTGAATAACTGCCTCCCTTTTTATAAGCATGGTGGTGGCTGCATCATGTTATGAGTGCGCTTGACATCGGCAAAGACTGGTGAATAATTCAGGATAAAAAGAGAAACGGGGTGGAGCTAAGTACAGGCATAATCCTAGAGGAAAACCTGCTTCAGTCTGCTTTACACCAGACACTGGGAGAGGAATTCACCTTTCATAGGGACAATAACCTACAACACAAGGCCAAATCTACACTGGAGTTGATTACCAAGAAGACAGTGAATGTTCCTGAGTGGCCAAGTTACAGTTTTGACTTAAACCTGCTTGARAATCTATGGCAAAACTTGAAAATTGCTGTCTAGCCATGACCCCAAACACCTTGACAGAGCTTGRMGAGTTTTGAAAATAATAATGGGAAAATATTGTACAATCCAGGTGTGCAATGCTCTTAGAGACTAACCCAAGAAGCCTCACAGCCGTAATCAGTGGTAAAGGTGTTTGTGACATATATTGACTCAGGGGRGTGAATACTTATCTAATCAAGGTATATTAGTGTTTCATTTTTCACAATTTATAAAGAAATCTTATTTTTTCCCCCCATTTTGACATTAAAGAGTATTTTGTGTAGATMATTTACAAAAAAATCTATTTTAATCCCACTTTGTGACAAGAAATCCAAGAGGGGTGAATACTTATAATACCCACTGTATTGGGGAAGTACTATGAAACTGTAACTAGGGAAGAGGATTTATAGTTTATTTMTTTTGATACAACATAGATTATCAGATGGGATGGAATCAAAAAAATCTAAACAAGTGTTACAAAACATCAGATTAAAGTTTTGGATTTTTGAACAGTGATCAAATCTCTTGACTTGGTCAAACATGAAGGCCAGATTGAACATGAAATCTCTGTCAGTGAAAGGAAAAAAACAAGTTTGCAAAATGTAAAATTTTATTTTCAAAAATTTAAGCAACAGATTACACAGTTAACTTTCAGCAAATGCAATCCTAATTTAAACTGTACTCACATTCGGKACTTCAAAATGAAAGACTCACATACTTACACACAATCTATCTATAATATACAAAAAATAATACAGAATAAATATTAAAATGGCCACAAGAGAAAACGTAAGTTATTGAAAACAATCCGTAGAGAGCAAATGTAGGGAAAGTATAAACATGACGGTATGCCTTAAATGTTTTTTTCCTTTAACACTTTTTACAAATTGTGCAAGATTTCATACTAAGGCTCTGGTCTTGAAGTGACAGTTGTCTGAAGATTCACACACACGTGCCCACACACACACACGCTCCCTGTGCTCTGAGCACTCTGTGGGGTGTACATAGCAAACCTTTGCAGAATAAACAATGGGCTGCTCTGCTGAGTGTATGACCTGTGATGCTTATGAGAGTGGACCAGCTTTTTAAAATGAACATGCACTTCACATGGATGTAAAACGAATCAAGGACTTTTCAGGAGTGGATAAGAAAACCCAACAACTGAAAAACAGAACAATATCAGAACCATTAAGGCAAGAACACCTGGAGTGGCTTCAGCAATACTGTAACAATATTTCAGTGTTTAGGTAACATGGATGTGACACATTTAAGTATATCTTCACTGTCTTTTTTAAGGTTYGTTTGTTCTCAAAAAGCAAGGTTTTTATCCAAACATCATTTAATCTGTTTAGTTTTTTTGTCAAATGTGAGCAGATTCAGAAAAATAACTATTCCAGACAATAGGGACTTATGGATCATAAAACTACAAGAAATAATTTCTAGATTTAAGTTGCAACTTCAAAACCACACATCATTATTCCCTTCATTTAAGCCCCCCACCCCTGCCCCCCTCACCCCCCAAAATAAAAAAAAGATATCACTTACATTAAAACCAATTTAATCCTCTTGTGAAGGTGTATTCCAACAGTTAGTCACCCAACATTGTTTTGCTTTACATACAGCGAATGGGGTGTCTGTTGSAAATTAAAGCATTCATTGTTTAGTTAGAGGGAAAAACAAGTTGTCCTTGCACCTTGCAATGCAACCGTTGATCAAAAAAAGCATCTTTACATCTTCTTTTTAGTGCAACTTTTAAATGTAAAACAATTCCAGTGACTCCTTAGAGGAAATCGTTTCTTAGTTTTCTGGGAGCTTTTCACCGTAATCTTTTACCTCACTGAATTATCTTCAAAATATCCAAAGCAAGGGGTCAGTCCTTTGTTTTTSTAGTTTCACCAATTTTTTTTTTTCTTCTCTGCTTCTAAATTACCTTCCACAGCAGTTGTTTACTAGAACATAAACATAGGAAGGGTTCTCAGCTACCTGCTTATTTCATTCCCTTCAACCTCCATGTATGATGTTCAATCACAGAACCAAGGGAGTGATTGACAGTCCAACTTCTGCCTCAGAAGAGAGGGGAGGAGGAACAGGAGGATGAAGAGAAAGAGAGCTGTACAATGGGACAAAACCCAAATTGATGTCAATCAGTGGAGGAGTGGAAGGAAAAAAACAACCCAAGCCTTCATATAACGCAGTAAGGTTCCCTAGGTAACCTGGATTTTCTGCAGTAAAGGAGAGTGGTGCTGAAGCAGCGCCGGAGCTCCCTGTTGGAGAAGATGCAGATAAAGGGGTTGACTCCCGCCTGGGCGAAGCTCATCCACACCGCCGCGGTCAGGTACCCCCCTGGTACCRCGGGGCCCCTGGCAAACACCCTCCAATAGCAGGCCACTAGGTAGGGGCCCCAGAGCGTGAGAAAGAAGAAGGTCATGATGAAGWACATCCTACTTATCCTCTTTTCAGTCTTAAACTCGTCCAGCACCAGCAGGCGTCGCCGGCCCACTGCATTGCTGTTCTGCCTGATCCCCAGCAGKGTGGGCGGGGTGGGGCCCCTGCCGAACCCCGCCAGCCAGTTAGCCGCTGCTTGGCCGCTGGCCCCGGGGCCATGGAAGGTCCAGTTCTGGCTGACGGCAGGCACGAACTGGACCGGTTTCATCTTCCGTCGGTCATGGACGAAGAAGATTAGCTTGAGGTAGACAAGCTGGGTGGCCAGAAGGATCAGGGCGAGGAGCAGCATGAAGCCCAGGGAGTCGTTGGCTCTGAACGAGCGGTGCTGGAACSTACACTGGTCCTCCTCCCTTATGAAGGAGTACGTCCCCACGTCCAGCACCGGGGGAAAGGCCATGGCCACCGACAACGTCCACACCATGCAGATAACTGCCAGACACGTCCAGAAGGTGAGCCTCTTGGTGTAGAAGCGGTGGTGGGCTATGGCCAGGTAGCGTGTCACACTCACACAGAAGAGCATGAACGCTGTGTGAAAGCAGGACAGCACCCCCAGGAAGGCTATCACTTTGCAGGTAAGSGTGCCGTACGTCCAGGTGGAACCATTCTTGACRGAGGTGAARACRAAGGGGAAGCAGATGGCRGAGCGCAGRATGTCCGAGGCGCACAGGTCCAGCAGGAAGTAGTACGGTGCACGGTGCAGGCTCTTGTCTTTGACCAGTAGGATGGAGATCAGGAGGTTGCCAACGACGCCGACTCCAATGATAAAACCCAGGGAYGTCAGTTTRAGAAACGTGGCGAGAGGAGAGACATTCTGCAAGATGTTGTGGTCCCCTGCATGGCTATAGTTCGCCATAGATGGAGGAGGGATCATAAAGATGTAGTAGCTTCAGCCAAGTATCATTATCTAGAGGCGGCAGGGGGAGGCGATAGATCCATTTGTTGTGCTTTGAAGCAGATTCCCGGCTTGTAAGCAGCCTCTCTTCTACGGCATCCTTTGTTCTTTTGTCTCATCACACCTAAAAATACCTGAAAAATACCAGCCACCGATCAGGATTCACTCATAYTCTTTTTACATTGCATTGCACCCTCGAGCCTGTATCTGGGTGTATGATAAACTACAATTCCCCCGAGCCATTGTCATTTATTTTCCATTTTCAGTTGACTTGCTCATTGCATTTATAATGGTATGCAGTCAGTACAGAGCAGTGCCCTAGCTAGAAAACTTAAGTCTACAGATGAGCTTAATAARACACAAGCATTAATCCTGGTTACAATAATAGACTTTCTTTTATGGGCCACCCTTTTAGAAACCCTTTTAGAAAATACAAGCAATATTATGATAAGACAACGTTTTAAGTCACTATTAAAGGGGAAATGCATATCATCTTATGTCTGGTWGGAAAGGGGGTAAACAAAAGGGTTTCGATGTTAGTCCGTKTTATTATGTCGTAAAACGTGTTTAACATTATGCAGCAAGAAAGCTGTTGATCACACCCAAAGACCCTGCAGAATTGATCTGACCAGGGGATGCTTACAATAAACTCTGCCTGTGCCTTCATGATTTGTTGAAAATTAACGGATGTTGCATACAGAATAAAAAGCATCCATGTTTTTGTCTGGTTAACCGTTGACTGGAATTACACGGCAGACGTTATAATAAACTATTCACCTGATTAAGGCGGTTTATTGACCTGGGCTTTTATCTATTTCCCAGCTCAGCTTTGATTTTAGGCGATAGACTATCGAATCTCACGAGCATATTAACAAAGAACACCGTCTAGTGGAAATTATATTTGATACCCTATGAATAGTTTACTGATGCTTATAACAATGAGGTGATAAATCCAGTTCGGGATTTCGATGCAAATAAATCACGAATTAAATAAACAATTCAATACTAGATAGCTATGCAAAAACATGGCATATTCCTTTTAATTTTTTTTATATATATATATATATATATATATATATATCAAACAAAGGCTATTCGTGGCGGTTATTTTCCGAATTCTGTCATTATAGCAGAGATGCACTTTTAAGCATTATCTATCCTTCGGRTGAGCGTTATACGAGCGGTTCCCATGCATTTAGGTTGGAATTCATTCGATTACAATATATATTTCTCACCGTTCACTGTTGGATTGAACATTACAGTGTAGCGAATCCGCACGTCCATTAGGCAGAAGAATTTCCAAGAACCCGCTATGAATTGAAGGGAATCCAAAACCACAGAAAATAAGCCAATAAAAATCGAAATAACTGCTAAGATATCAATTAAAAGCATACCTGTTGATATTCCTTTTGGTTTCCCTGGAGCGTATTTACATTGTAGAAGMCACTTTTCTGTAAAAAGCTTGGTTTGTTGCCTGCCTGCCCTTTTACCACAGTGAATATACAGTAAACGGAACAGACGGAGCATGCGCACTGATCCTATTTGTGATCCAAGACGTGTCTTGTCTCTTGTTGCAGCACTATAGTCTCTCGTGGCAACATCKTCTCAATGGGTGCAGCATCACAAGTCCCTCGTTACCTTCGTCAGTCATTATAGCCTACAGTGGGAGAGAGTGCGACYGGATCACTCATTCTGAGATTCATTGCAATAGATTCCCATTTCTGCATAATATGCGTTTAGGTTATAGTCGACCTATATAGCTTATCAATTCTACTAAGCCTATAGGCGGCTCCCACGTTCCTATGCACCTACACCCAACACTAATTCAGAAGCAAGGATTAACAACAATCAAATCCAGTAGATGTAAAATGTGGTTTTTAGATAATGCTATATTACATTGCTACATGTATCATGTCATAAATTAATATGTAACAGTAACTGAGGGGTTAAACTAGGTGATGGTTCACCTCAGGCTAGACTGACTTCTCATATGTATAATTAACAMGCACTTTATACAGTATGTGTGTTGGTGTGCATGCAAATAGCATCTTCGTTATAATTGTAGTGCTTTTCATTTCAAGGTTATGTCAGTAGAATACAGTGATGTCATACCCCACACCCACAGGCTACAGACTATTGCGAAATAATATTGACTGGCAACATCCATGCAACCGCTGAAATATTGTAAATCTTTCATTGTTTATGGATTGTTGCTATTTTATGAACAGTGTTGTGTAGGCTTTTCTATAGTCTAGTTCAGGGGTCACCAACGGGTCATGGAGAGCCGCAGTGTGTCGAGGATGTTGTTCCAGCTCAGCTCCAACACATCTGCTTCAAATGACTGTGGTCTAATTATTTTAATTGGCAGCGGTGTTTGTGCTGGACTGAAACAAAAGCCTGCATCTCTCCATGACCCCCCTGAGCTATATCTTATGCTCAGGGGGGTCATGGAGAAGGTTKTTTGGTATGGAGAAACTCAATACTAGACCAGTGTTCAATCTTTACACTGTCAATTGTTTTACAGCATAGAAGCTAAGGACATTACACTGATGGTTTAAATATTAGAAGGCTACAAATTCCCTTTTGTGAGCAATATAGTAAAGGACACTGGTCATTTACATGTATGTGTGAAATGAAGGACCCGTGACGCAATTAACAAAGGTATTTATTTTCTATCAAGCRGATGTTATAACATTGTTAGCAGTGAAAGCACTTCTGATAGAACAAACTTTAGCTACTGTGCTTGTAACAGTTGACAGATGGCAATTCACCTGGCATGGCAATGTCAATATTTCGTGAAAGGACAGACAATCATCACACTCTCTTTGGAGGGACATACATTATTTAGAGGTACAGTATCTGAAGATATTCAAGTCCAAGCAAAATCAAATGTTGTTGTCATATTAAGGTAACATAGCCTACTATGTATAGTCCAAAATGTGTCATGTCTCAGGGCCTTGGTCTTATTGTGATAGGAAGTAACCTACAGGTACAGGTATGTTATTTGGTCCTGCAAATCCAACAGTGCGCATGCTCCCAGTTCCTGTTCTCAAATTCCTGGTTTTGTAGTTCATTGTTTGTCTTCTTCATTCAGGCAACTTCGTACATTTCAGCAAAATAAGGCACACGACTCTTGTTCCGTCAGTCAAAAATGACCCAGGATAGTCAAGATACTGTAGACCGCGTAGAAACATTTCCGGATACAGGCCAGCAGCCAGTCCCTCGAGCCGTTTTGTTTTCTCAGAACTGTCCATTTCTCTGTCGTGTGTACCAGCCGATGCACGCGCAAATGCCCACCACCGATATGGTAACCCCGAGCAGAAGTGCAACGGCGTCCCCTCCGTCAAATGCCTCCGCGGAGGGAATGAGCGAAATAAACATCACCAACAGCATCGCTAGAACTTTAGGGAGCTCGGGCATGGGAACCATGTTACTTCCAGTGCGGCTCAGATGATTGTTGTGACGCACGACGTAGTCAGATGATATGGGCGCATTTCCTCATTCGTCTGTCGACCAATTAAATTGCTGCATTATTCCTTGTTTTGCCGCTCGTTTTCACTGTCATACGGGATTTGTATAGTTTTGTTACACATTTACACTATACGTACCAACCAAAAGTTTGGACACACCTACTCATTTTAGGGGTTTTCTTTATTTTTACTATTTTCTACATTGTAGAATAATAGTGGAGACATCAAAACTATGAAATAGCACATATGGAATCATGTAGTAATCAAAACAGGTTTAAAGAAATCAACATAGATTTTAGATTTTAGATTCTTCAAAGTACCCTTTGCCTTGACAGCTTTGCACACTCTTGGCATTCTCTCAATCAGCTTCATGAGGTAGTCACCAGGAATGTGTTTAAATTAAGAGGTGTGCCTTGTTAAAATACCATTTGCGGAATTCCTTTCCCTCTTAATGTGTTTGAGCCAATCAGTTGTGTTGTGACAWGGTAGGAGTGGTAYACATAACATAGCCCTATTTGGTAAAAGACCAAGTCCATATTATTCCAAGAACAGCTCAAATAAGCAAAGAGAAACGACACTCCATCATTACTTTAAGTCATGAAGGTCAGTCAATGCGGAAAATGTCAAGAACTTTAAAAGTTTTTCCAAGTGCAGTCGTAAAAACCATCAAGCGCAAAGATGAAACTCGTTCTCACCGCCACAGGAAAGGAAGACCCAGAGTTATCTCTGCTGCAGAGGATAAGTTCATTAGAGTTACCAGCCTCAGAAATTCCAGTCCAAATAAATGCTTCACAGAGTTCAGGTAACAGATAAATCTCAACATCAACTGTTCRGAGGAGACTGCGTGAATCAGGCCTTCGTGGTCGATTTACTTCAAAGAAACCACCACATATCATATCATCTGGACACCAATAATAAGAAGAGACTTGCTTGGGCCAAGAGACACGAGCAATGGACATTAGACCGGTGGAAATCTGTCCTTTGGTCTGATGAGTCCAAATGTGCAATTTTTAGTTCCAACCGCCATGTCATTGTGAGATGCAGAGTAGGTGAAGGGATGATCTCCGCATGTGTGGTTCCCACCGTGAAGCATGGAGGAGGAGGTGTGATGGTGTGGGTGTGCTTTGCTGGTGACACTGTCATGATTTATTTAGAATTCAAGGCACACTTAACCAAAATCAAATMAAATGTTATTTGTCACATGCGCCGAACACAACCGGTTGTAGAGATTTCAGTGAAAWGCTTACTTACAAGCCCTTAACCAAGAATGCAGTTTTAAGAWAATACCTGAAAAAAAGAAGTAAGAGATAAGAATAACAAATAATTAAAGAGCAGCAGTAAATAACAATAGAGGGGCTATATACAGGGGGTACCGGTACAGAGTCAGTCTGCGGGGGAACCGGTGTCGAGGTAATTGAGGTAATATGTACATGTAGGTAGAGTTATTAAAGTGACTATGCATAGACAATAACAGAGAGTAGCAGCAGTGTAGAAGAGGGGCGGTGGGCAATGAAAATAGTCTGAGTAGCCATTTGATTAGCTGTTCAGGAGTCTTATGGCTTGGGGATAGAAGCTGTTGAGGAGCCTAGACTTTGCGCTCCGGTATCGCTTGCTGTGCAGTAGCAGAGAGAACAGTCTATGACTAGGGTGGCTGGAGTCTTTGACAATTTTTAGGGCCTTCCTCTGACACCGCCTGGTATAGAGGTCCTGGATGGCAGAAGCTTGACCCCACTGATGTACTGGGCCGCACGCACTACACTCTGTAGTATCTTGCAGTCGGATGCCGAGCAGTTGTCATTCCAGGCGGTGATACAACCAGTTAGGTTGCTCACGATGGTGCAGCTGTCAAACTTTTTGAAGATCTGAGRACCCATGCCAAATCTTTTCAGTCTCCTGAGGGGGAATAGGCTTTGTCATGCCCTCTACTTGTCTTGGTGCGTTTGGACCATGATAGCTTGTTGGTGATGTGGACACCAAGGATCTTGAAGCTCTCAACCTGCTCCTCCACAGCCCCTTTKCCTGTAGTCCATAATCATCTCCTTTGTCTTGATCATGTTGAGGGAGAGGTTGTTATGTTTGCACCACACGGTCAGGTCKCTGACCTCCTCCCTATAGGCTCATTCATCGTTGTCGGTGATCAGGCTGGATCTGTTGTGTTGTCGGCAAACTTAATGATGGTGTTGGAGTCGTGCCTGGCCATGCAGTCATGGGTGAACAGGGAGTACAGGAGGGGACTGAGCACGCACCCCTGAGGGGGCCCCGTGTTGAGGATCAGCGTGGCAGATGTGTTGTTTATCTACCCTTACCACCTGGGGGCAGCCCATCAGGAAGTCCAGGATCCAGTTGCAGAGGGAGGTGTTTAGTCCCAGAGTCCTTAGCTTAGTGATGAGCTTTGAGGGCACTATGGTGTTGAACGCTGAGCTGTAGTCAATGAATAGCATTCTCACATAGGTGTTCCTTTTGTCCAGGTGTGAAAGGGCAGTGTGGAGTGCAATAGAGATTGCATCATCTTTGGATCTGTTGGGGTGGTATGCAAATTGGAGTGGGTCTAGGGTTTCTGGGATAATGGTGTTGATGTGAGCCAT
The DNA here is from genome assembly GCF_002910315.2 of Salvelinus sp. IW2-2015. Classification (NCBI taxonomy): domain Eukaryota; kingdom Metazoa; phylum Chordata; class Actinopteri; order Salmoniformes; family Salmonidae; genus Salvelinus; species Salvelinus sp. IW2-2015. Next base: position 11,889,935 of record NC_036840.1, on the reverse strand, counting down.
GACCAGCCTTTCAAAGCACTTCATGGATAAAGGCGTGAGTGCTACGGGTCGGTAGTCATTTAGGCAGGTTACCGTAGTGTTCTTTGGCAGAGGGACAATGGTGGTCTGCTTGAAACATGTTGGTATTACAGACTTAGTCTGTAATGTTGGTATTATAGACACTTTCCAGTTGGTCAGCGCATGCTCGGAGTACACATCCTGGTAATCCGTCTGGCACTGTGGCCTTGTGAATGTTGGCCTGTTTAAAGGTCTTACATCGGATACGGAGAGCGTAATCACCTCGTTGTCCAGAACAGCTGATGCTCTCATGCATGCTTCAGTGTTGCTTGCCTTGAAGCATGGTTATAGAGGAGATTTAGCTCGTCAGGTAGGCTCGTGTCACTGGGCAGCTTGCGGCTGTACTTCTCTTGTAGTCTGTAATAGTTTGCAAGCCCTGCCACATCCGACGAGCTTCGGAGCCGATGTAGTACGATTCCATCTTAGTCCTGTATTGATGCTTTGCCTGTTTGATGGTTCATCGGCGGGCATAGCAAGAGTTCTTATAAGCGTCCGGGAGAGAGTCCGCTCCTTGAAAGCGGTAGCTCTACCCTTTAGATACACTACAAAGTATGTGGACACCTGCTCGTCAAACATCTCATTCCAAAATCATGGCATTAATATGGAGTTGGTCCCCCGTTTGCTGCTATAAAAGCCTCCACTCTTCTGGGAAGGCTTTCCACTAGATGTTGGAACATTACTGCAGGGACTTGCTTCCATTCAACCACAAGAGCATTAGTAAGGTCGGGCACTGATATTGGGCGATTAGGCATGGCTCGCAGTCGACATTCTAATTCATACCAAAGGTGTTCAATAGGGTTGAGGTCAGGGCTCTTTGCAGGACAGTCAAGTTCTTCCACACCGATCTCGACAAACCATTTCTGTATGGSCCTCGCTTTGTGCATGGGGGCATCGTCATGCTGAAACAGGAAAGGGCCTTCCCCAAACTGTTGCCAAAAAGTTGGAAGCACAGAATCGTCTAGAATGCCATTGTATGCTGTAGCGTTAATATTTCCCTTCACTGGAACACAAGGGCCTAGTCTGAACCATTAAAAACAACCCCAGACCATTATTCCTCCTCCRCCAAACTTTACAGTTGGCACTATACATTGGGGCAGGTAGCATTCTCCTAGCATCCGCCAAACCCAGATTCTTCCGTCGGACTGCCAAATGACAAAGTGTAATTCATCACTCCAGATAATGTGTTTCCACTGCTACAGAGTCCAATGGCGGTGAGCTTTACACCACTCCAGCCGACGCTTGGCATTGCTCATGGTGATCTTTGGCTTGTGTGAGGCTGCTCGGCCATGGAAACCCATTTCATGAAGCTCCTGATATGCAGTTCTTGTGCTGACGTTGCTTCCAGATGCTGTTTGGAACTCAGTACTGAGTGTTGCAACCGAGGACAGGTGATATTTACGCGCTACGCGCTTCAGCACTCGGCGGTCCTGTTCTGTGAGCTTAAGTGGCCTACCACTTCGTGGCTGATCCCTTGTTGCTCCTAGATGTTTTCACTTCACAGTAACAGYGCTTACTGTTGACTGGGGCAGCTCTAGCAGGGCAGAAATTTGACAAACTGACTTATTGGAAAGGTGGCATCCTATGACAGTGCCATGACGAAAGTCACTGAGCTCTTCAGTAAGACCATTCCCACTGCCAATGTTTGTCTTTGGAGATTGCATGGCTGTGTGGTCAATTCTATACATCTGTCAGCAACGGGTGTGGCTGAAATAGCCAAATCCACTAATTTGAAGGGGTGTCCACATACTTTTGTAAATACAGCACCAGTCAGAAGTTTGGACACAACTACTCATTCATGGGTTTTTCTAGATTTTTTACGATTTTTTACATTTTAGAATAATAGGGAAGACATCGAAACTATGATATAACACATATGGAATCATGTAGTAACCACCCCCAAAAGGTTGCCACCCTTTGCCTTGATGACAGCTATGCACACTCTTGGCATTCTCTCAACCTGCTTCACCTGGAATGCTTTTCTTGAAGGAGTTCCCACATATGCTGTGCATTTGTCGGCTGCATTTCCTTCGCTCTGCGATCYAACTAATCCCAAACCATCTCAATTGGGTTGAGGTCAGGTGATTGTAGAGGCCAGGTCATCTGATGCAGCACTCCATCRCTCTCCTTCTTGGTCAAATAGCCCTTACATGAAAAACAAATGATAGTMCCACTAAGCCTRAACCAGATGGGATGGCGTATCGCTGCAGAATGCTGTGGTAGCCATGCTCACTACAGAGGGCAGTGCGTGCGGCCCAGTACATCAGCAGGGCCAAGCTTCCTGCCATCCAGGACCTGTATACCAGGCGATGTCAGAGGAAGGCCCTAAAAATTGTCAGAGACTCCAGCCACCCAAGTCATAGACTGTTCTCTCTGCTACCGCATGGCAAGAGGTACCGGAGCGCCAAGTCTAGGTCCAAAAGGCTTCTTAACAGCTTCTACCCCCAAGCCGTAAGACTCCTGAACAGCTAATCAAATGGCTACTCAGACTATTTTCATTGCCCACCCCCCCTCTTCTACACTGCTGCTACTCTCTGTTATTATCTATGCATAGTCACTTTAATAACTCTACCTACATGTACATATTACCTCAATTACCTCGACACCGGTGCCCCGTACACTGACTCTGTACCGGTACCCCCTGTATATAGCCCCTCTATTGTTATTTACTGCTGCTCTTTAATTATTTGTTATTCTTATCTCTTACTTCTTTTTTTCAGGTATTWTCTTAAAACTGCATTCTTGGTTAAGGGCTTGTAAGTAAGCATTTCACTGAAATCTCTACAACCGGTTGTGTTCGGCGCATGTGACAAATAACATTTGATTTGATTTTGGTTAAGTGTGCCTTGAATTCTAAATAAATCATGACAGTGTCACCAGCAAAGCACACCCACACCATCACACCTCCTCCTCCATGCTTCACGGTGGGAACCACACATGCGGAGATCATCCCTTCACCTACTCTGCATCTCACAAAGACATGGGGGTTGGAACCCAAAAAATCGCAAATTTGGACTCATCAGACCAAAGGACAGATTTCCACCGGTCTAATGTCCATTGTTCGTGTCTCTTGGCCCAAGCAAGCCTCTTCTTATTATTGGTGTCCTTTAGTGGTGGTTTCTTTGCAGCAAATCGACCATGAAGGCCTGATTCACGCAGTCTCCTTTGAACAGTTGATGTGTGTCTGTTACCTGAACTCTGTGGAGCATTTATTTGGGCTGCAATTTCTGAGGCTGGTAACTCTAATGAACTTATCCTCTGCAGCAGAGATAACTGATTTGAATTGATGTTTTTCGATATTAGTTTAGCTTTTGTGTGTTCCTTTATCTTCGGATGAACATTTTGCAGCGACATGCTGTTGCTATGGCATTCGTTTTACTTCTGTTATGGTAGACTACTCATAGCTTTATTGTTTCATTTAASAACTTTTGTCATGTAAAATACCTGTTCCATCACCATACACAATTTCTATTCTTATAATAAATCTATAATTGTCACGTTCTGACCTTAGTTCCTTTTTTATGTCTTTATTTTAGTTTGGTCAGGGCGTGAGTTGGGRTGGCCATTCTATGTTGTTTTTCTATGTTTTGTTCTGTATTTMTATTTCTATGTGTTTGGCCTAGTATGGTTCTCAATCAGAGGCAGGTGTCAGTCGTTGTCTCTGATTGGGAGCCATATTTAGGTAGCCTTTCTATTGTGTTTTGTGGGTGGTTGTTTCCTGTGTTAGTACCATACGGTACTGTTTTCATTTATTCTCTTGTATTTTGTATTCATTTTCGATTAAATGATATTATGGATACGTACCACGCTGCATTTTGGTCCTCCTCTCCTTCCACCAACGAAAGCCGTTACAATAATTATTTTATTTTTTACCGACTTTGCTTATTCTGTGAATTTGGGTGTTTTTTTTATTTTTATTTTTTTACCTTATTCCTTTGCTTATAGTCTTTCAATATTCATCTCATCACACAGTAAACCAAGCTCATTAGCTAGTTTTGTTTGAACTGAAAACCTCAATTAGATAGGCCTATGTAAAGTGGAGATTAAGAAATGCACTCTGCACTATACGTTGGATGTGCGTCAATGTTTGTGAGTTTTCCTATGTTGTTTCATAGTTCTGAGGGRGAAATAGTCAAAGGAGTTGGCTACATTGAAGTTTTCAAGGCTAAGGGGGAGAATGACAGCCATGTGTACAATATTAACTCCTCTGTGGAAAAAGGATGGACCTAGAGATGACATCATCAGAGGAGATGTGTCAAGTAGGACCTGGGTGAAGCCTTCTGATGTTTCTTGACAATCTTGAATTATGGCCTGATCTTCTAAAAGGCATGTGGTTTGTATCTGTAACAATATGTCTACCTCTTTGGTCAYGAGGGCATTAAAAAATGTATGCCTTTTTAAACCCTGTTTGTGTAGCTAATACTTTTCCTGTTGACCACAAATAGACTACACATGTTATGTTGTTGATATTGAACAAACGCGAGGCCCTACTATTGAAATCAAAATGGCTAACAGGAAATCCACACACACTAACACACTGGACTTTGTATTTGATCAATGCTAATTTCGAACATGCCCCCATCCCCTGCTCTGCTTACTGTAGCCTATTCTTGTTAGATGAAATGCATTGAAACTCATCCAAATCAGTCATGTTTCCCCTAACTGACACGCTGTGCTACGTTTCACCTCATGCCACAAATTAATTGGCATATGGTACGACGATGGTGCGGGAGTTTGCATATCTCTGTGCTTGCTCACGTGCGATGCCATGCTGCGGAGTTCTAGTAATTTAATTAGGATGCACCAGCCAAGCTAAAATATCGACCTTTGCCGTGCCACATTACTTGACCTGTTCCACCCCCGCTTCCCTCTCCCCTCCACCTCACCCCTCTCTCTGTGACACCCCAGCAGCATGCCACACACATACACACAAACACACACATATACACAGTTTGTATTGCTATCCTTGTGGGGACAAAATAATTGATTCCTATTTTCCCTAACACCTAACTCTAAATCTAACACTAAGCCTAACCTTAAGCCTAACCTTAACGCCAAACTCCTAACCCTAAAACTATACCTAACCCTAACTCCTAACCCTAAACCTAACCGTAATCCCTAACCCTAGTTGTAACCCTAACCCTAAACCTAACCCCTAAACCTAAATTAGCATTTGTTCTCGTGGGGACCGGAAAAATGTCCCCACTTGTCCAAATGTTCCTTGTTTTACTATCCTTGTGAGGACTTCTGGTACCCACAAGGATAGTTAAACAAACACACACACACACACACACACATACACACATACCAGCAGCACACAGGGCATGCAGAATTAATAACCCATGTGGAATGGTGAGCCTGGTATAGCGTACTGATGAGGACATTACAATGCAGAACACACTCCCAGAGAGATTAATGGTACTGTCCTGACCCGTTAGACAAACACTCTAATTTCTATATATTCGCTCATCCCCGGTGCTGATCAATTACCAGCCCCAGTGAGAGCCTGGGAGGCTGGAGGCTGAAGGCTGGAGTGAGTGGTGTGGGATCTGGGGTGGTGTGAAGGCTGGCAGGGTGGAGGTGGTACTGCATTGTGGTAATTGTGTCAGGCCCCTAGTCCTGTCTTTCCTGTCCCAGCTGACCAGCTCTCCGACGGCCTTCAGATGGGCACTTGTCCCCCGGAACTGATAAAGCTCCAGACAATGCAGAAATCCTTCATGGTCATCTGTCTGTCTGCACGGATTTAAGTACTTGCGTAGTCATACGTGCATGTGTGTGTGTGTCACTGGGCGCCATGGCTGTGATTGGAATGCATATTTAGTCATAGAATCCGCCACTGCCCAAACCACTGAGATTTTGTCAGAAATAGGCTGGCTAAGGTTATCTGTTTTTAACTGTGGTTCAAGATAGAGAAAATATAAGACACATTTTAGAACCCCAGGGTTTTAGTGAGTGGCATCACTTTGCAATTACCTTCTCCAAATGTGGCGACAGTGTCATCCACCTTCACTAAATAGCATAAAAACATATTTTCTGAAGATGAATTATACACCAAAATAGTTTTTTTAGAAAAGAGGTAGGAAAGGACTCTTCAAAGTGATTGGTGCTTTTGTAGTGGCCTTTGGAACRGCCCTAATGAATTCCTGTGTAGGCGGACATGACAAATGGATTGTCCTGTGGTTTTTGTTCTAATGTGTTAGATGTTAAATACTTAACAGGGCCTGAATCATTGGCTCGGAATTAAAGAAGGGCAACTGGTCCTATGGTCCTTCTGAATTACACCATGCATGGACACTGATGTAAGGGATGTAAGACTTTGAATCATGCAGGGACGGTGGATCTGAAACCATGCATCACAAACCTCTGAAACAGACTGAGACATGCTAATTATCTCGTCACACACTATCTGTTTATGCTGCCTGTGAGGATGCTCACTGCTCACCAATAAACCATCCTCCTAGCAATCCTTGACAGTTGAATAGCACTCAAAGGGTAATCAGTTCGTTTAATTACAATATCAAATGATCAAACAACAAACTAGATTTTTTCATTGCCTCCTATTTTCCAGGTTACAACGAAATGGCGTTCAGTTCCCAAGTTGGTGGAGTAAGTGTGAACTCTTTATGGAATTTATGGGATTTTTTCAATCCAAACCACTTTATTTTCTTGTTTTTGGTCGTATTCTGGACGATATGTATTTTTTCTTCAAAGGAAGATAAATGACATGCTAGAAACAGATGCAMAGAGAGCCCTTTACTTTTATTGATGGACATGTTCTAAAAGCAAGTGATGCGAGTTAAGTGTGTTGTTTTATAAGTCGGCTATAGGCGCTGGAGGGATAGTGTTTCTTCAGTAGACTACCGTGTGTATGCGTGCCCTCGTGGGTGTGTGTGAGTATGTGTGTGAGTGTCCCTGTGTGTGTGTGTGTGTGTGTGTGTGAATATATATACATACAGTATGAGTCAAAAGTTTGGACACACCTACTCACTCAAGGTTTTTTCTTTATTTGTACTATTTTCTACATTGCAGAATAATAGTGAAGACATCAAAACTATGAAATAACACAAATTTAATCATGTAGTAACCAAAAAAGTGTTAAATAAATCAAAATATATTTTAGATTTTAGATTCTTCAAAGTAGCCACCCTTTGCCTTGATGACAGCTTTGCACACTCTTGGCATTCTCTCAACCAGCTTCATGAGGAATGCTTTTCCAACAGTCTTGAAGGAGTTCCCACATACGCTGAGGACTTGTTGGCTGCTTTTTTTTTGTTTTGTTTTGATGTCATCACTATTATTCTACAGTGTAGAAAATAGTAAAGATAGGGAAAAACCCTTGAATGACTAGGTGTGTCCAAACTTTTGACTGGTACTGTGTTTGTGGGATGGATACCTCATCATGTTTCCTGCCGTAGCCTAAATGACATGGCATGATGAGTGAGCACAACCATGAGTTGCATCTGCATCTGTCTATCTCCATGGGGGGAAAAAATTAAAAGTCAGACAGACAGCAGGCTCTCCTCCTCATCTGGAAATGTAATCTAATGTCAGAATGGCTTTATAGCTGGATAATCCTGATTATTCTCAAATGTCATATGTTGTTATGTTTTGAACAGTTGGTTTCTTTGTTTAAAAGTTAAGTTAATAAATGAATGGACAAACAATGGATGCCCAAGAACATCAATGACAGATTGGAGCTAATTCAGATTTTTTTAAAATATGAATTAACAAATTATTAGCGTAGCATGATGTACTTCATACCATCCATGGGTAGTACCGTTGAAGTATCAGAACCCATTTGATATTCCTTACTGCTTCTTTTCAGTCATTTTTGGGGGAATGAGGCTTGAGGGATTTGGAGGTGGGGAACAGTCTTCACTCTCTGGGTTAATGGCTACAGTGCCCCTGCTAGGGGAGAGTGGGAGCTGCGAGGTGGAATGGGATTTCGGAGAGAGAGAGCRGATGCACAAAGAGACAGATGCTGCTGGAGATAGATTGTGCTCCCCAAGTGTGCTGGGTCAGAGAATATTCACTATTCCACTGGACTGGCTCAGATTCCTCTCTCTAAGATACAGTAAATGCATGGACACTTCCATCTGCGTCTAGCCTCAGTCTTGCCTTCCATTTAGTCCACTTTCCATAAATGAAATAAATACCTACAGAGAGATTRCTGCCGTCTTTCAGTTGACGTGCATGCTAACATGCTAATAGTGTAGCTGACAGTTTGATCAGTTACATAACATAAGATAATTACGCAATATTATCTCCAGTCACTCAATGAGCTTCTTGTGTAAACAGGTGGATAAAATTCCCCTGGCTTAAATCCTCACCTTCACGATTTGCTTGTAATTCCAACATTATTTGTGTTTGCATATCTATATTGTATCCAAGTCAAATTTGAATTAGGAAAATGATTGCCATCGTTGATTCTTCTGTGTTAAATGGTTTGGTAAAGTGTAGAGAAAGGGCACCATCTCTGTGATATTTCTGTATCCATGGTGACCCAGTTTCACTTGTCTCTCACTAGTGGAACGCGTGGGCCCGTGCTGACCCCTTTTAAAGTTCACTGCATGTGGTAATAAGAATATCATGGTTATCAAACGTGACTCGTACTGAATGCCCTTGGCTGTGGATCTAAACAATTGTTGTTTTTTTATCTAGAAAACGATACCGTGCGTAACAACCCAATATAGCTGCTTTATTTAAAGAATTATGCCATACACAATGATTCAATATGACTCCTTTATAGAGAACAAAATATATGACTTAATATGATAATAATTATTATTATTATTATTATTATTATTATTATAATAATAATATTACTTTTTTATTTTCACCCAAAAAGATTTATCCTGACTCAGTACTCACCATATGGGCATGTGAGCCAAATAGAAGACACAGAATGTCAAAGAAGGTCAATGTGGTCATAAAAAGCTGAGATGCAGCTGTTGAAATATCTATTACTTGGACTAGGAGAGCCTAACCTGCTCTCCTCACAATGTTGTGTCTGGGGCGTTGGTGAGAATTTCTTGTTTCTCGCCACACCACTTGCTAATGCATTCCATTTTAACCAAAGCTCAATGGTCCCCGCTTTTAGAGATGGAGATCTCTGGTCTCTACTCRCTCTATTTTAGTAATCGTTCTGCCATTGTCACGTTCTGACCTTTATTTTCCTTTGTTTTGTCTTTAGTTAGTATGGTCAGGGCGTGAGTTGGGGTGGGCAGTCTATGTTATGTGTTTCTATGTTTAGGGTTGTCATTTGGCCTGATATGGTTCTCAATCAGAGGCAGGTGTTTTGCATTGTCTCTGATTGGGAACCATATTTAGGTTGCTTGTTTTCACTGTTGGTTTGTGGGTGTTTGTCTTCCGTGTCAGTGTTTGTGCCACACGGGACTGTTTTTCGGTTAGATTCTCTTTGTTATTTTGTTATTTCCCTGCTACTCTTCAGACGAAGANCCCCTCCCTTTCCCATGCATAGTGTCCGATCACGCAGTAAACAACGTATTAGGAGACCATTTGATCTGGGCCAATTCTGCTGGCTCACTCACCTCAATTACTTTGCAGGGATGTCTGTGCTCAGGACTGCTTCAGTTCGGTTTGCTGCTCAATCGATGACTTTGCAGGAATCCCCCATTCTCTCCCTCCCCACACAAGATTAATGGGTAATGATTACTGTACAATAATATCTAGTTTGCAAAAGGTAATTTGGGAGAAAAAGAGATGAGCATTGCATTGTGGCTTTTTTCCAAAAGCCATGGTTCTTTCGTCCTTTCCTTCTCTTTTCTCTCCTTAGCAAAACTATTCTCTGTTATTTTTCCGCACATAAAGATGTCGCAGTGACGACATAGGCCACCGACATATATTTGTAGGGGATCTAGTGTGAGCTGTGAGATGAGGAATGTGCACGGATGTCAGTTCCATTTACTTATGAAGTTGTAGCAGTGCATTTCCTGCAAATGAGCCATCAGCAGTTGTCAGTGGTGGGRAATTAACGATGCTGCTGATTACACTGCTGGTAATTACAGAGTGCGGCCAAAGCACTGCTGTGTCAAAGCTGGGAGTTATTTTTGAAGCTTACGTCTACTCTTTCTCCCAATGACCTGGTACAGCTAATGCACTGCCAAAGGATCAACAAGGATCAAAGTGTCCACTTGGGTGAATGATTGGCCCAGAGGTATAGGCTACTGGAGTGGAGACATGACTTGGGATTGGGAGTTCCTTTGGCTATAACCTGAAAATGGCAGATATAGGCTGAGATTAGTTAAGCACAGGTAGGCAAAGAATTCAATATTTGGAATCCATTTGGACCTTTGTTTATTAATCAATCAATCAATCAAATGTATTTATAAAGCCCTTCTTACATCAGCTGATGTCACAAAGTGCTGTACAGAAACCCAGCCTAAAACCCCAAACAGCAAACAATGCAGGTGTAGAAGCACGGTGGCTAGGAAAACTCCCTAGAAAGGCCAGAACCTAGAAAGAATAATAATAATAATAATCACAGTGGTTGTAGAGAGGGCAACAGGTCAGCACCTCAGGAGTAAATGTCAGTTGGCTTTTCATAGTCGATCATTCAGAGTATCTCTACCGCTCCTGCTGTCTCTAGAGAGTTGAAAACAGCAGGTCTGGGACAGGTAGCACATCCAGTGAACAAGTCAGGGTTCCATAGCCGAAGGCAGAATAGTTGAAACTGGAGCGGCAGCACGACCAGGTGGACTGGGGACAGCAAGGAGTCATCAGGCCAGGTAGTCCTGAGCAGAGAGAGATAATCCACAGCTCTGTCTATGAATTTGAGAGTGGTTCATTTATCCCTCAGCGTTTTATCGAAACAGGGGTGGGAGAACGCTTTCTCATCGTTTCAACTGCTTATTGCTCTTAAAAGTGTTCAAGATTCTAATCTTGAATCAAATCGATGAAAAGAATGATACTGTAAAAAACATTTCTCTTTCCAACTTGTCTCAGGTTCATGAATTATATGTTTTCTTTCAAACTGTTTGTAATTTTAAAGCAAAAACTGTGAACAATAATTTTTTTCTCCATTGTTTCGCATTTTTTGACATACATAGAAAGAAAATGTTGAAAATAGCCCAAAGGTTTCAGAGGTTGTAAATTACAAGCAAAATCAATGGCAAAGCTCTGGAAATCTATGCAAGCCTTGTGTATGAATCATGTTTTTATAGATTTAAGCCAGAGCCACAAACAGATAATCCAAATCTCTGTTGTATTTCATTTTCATGAATGAATGATATTCCAAACATATCCCCCAGGTGAAGGACGGCGTTGCCATACAAATCAAGGTACAACAGAAGAAAATCAATTAGAGAAAGGGAAATTATAGTTTTCTGTTGGTTGCGTGACTTTAAATTAGAAACCAAAGAGAACTTCTCCTCCACTCTGCTCCTGAGGTGGTTAGGATTATGTTATTAAATCCCGGAGATTGCTTCGCTCCCATGTCCCTCTGAATCTGACACACATCCCCATCAAAAGAACCTTAGCGTATTCACCCACACAAACACAACACACAATGACAGCCTGGTCGGCCCTTCCTCCCTGCCCGCTTTGACCAATGGGAGGCGAGGATACTGAGAGGGCCATTACATAACATTTGCCCTAAACACAGAGAGTAACCGAGTGAAGGCGGATGCCCTGTGCCAATTGCCCTTCTTCTTCCATGAAATTCTTTCTTATGCACCTTCCAGGCAAAGATGAGCCTGACCTCAAAGATGAGGGAAATTCTCTGCTGTTAAAGAACTGCTCTATTATACTATTCATTATTCCCTATGTGGCATATTTCATTTTTCGCCTCTCCCATAAGAAATGATGAGGCTGCCGAACATTGCCACGGTGTTTTGTGTGTGCGTGGCAATTTGCAGTGTGAAGCGAACGAGCCTAATGGCATTCAGAAAATAGGAGCCAGAGTGGGATTTCAACCAATGGAAATATGCCATTTATTCGGTTTGGTATTCACACGGAAATGGGCATCGCCTCAAATACAGTACAAGGCTGCCTGGCGTTCTTGTAAACACATACACTCAATTGGGCTCACAATAACGGCCTGAGCTGAACTGATGAAATCCTATCCTGGCATGACATCAAAACAATAGAACACAGGCTAATAAAGTAGTTGGTTCCGCATTCCCTGCGTCAATTAAGTGGAAATACAACTTCAAACATAATCATTCTCAGAACTTGACATAAAAAAAAGAAACGTCACAGTGAACTGGGCCTATTTCCTCCTGATGGTTTGGAAAACAGCATTTGGTTTGATTAGCTTCTCTCTCCCATTGTGTAAGCCTCTTCAGTGGGACCAGTCAGTCCAGAATGGATGGTGACATCATCACAGCATGTAGCCTATCAGAGGAGAGAGAGAGAGAAGAGAGAGAGAGAGAGAGAGAGAGAGAGAGAGAGAGCTGAGTCATACTCATCTATGTCCACTGTCCATTTGACAATAAGATGGATGTCATTCATTGCTCAACCCCTCTTTCCTCCCTCTCCCCACTCCCTACACTTAATATCTAATCAGAGCTCTGCCTCTTGTTAGGACCATTCAGAATGCCATTTGTCAAACACATCACCCAAGGTTTTACTGCAGTAGAAGCTGCTCAGAATGAACAATCCCTACAAAGAACTCGTGATCCAAACAGGACAACATGTACTGTATGTAGGATGTACTGAATTGATTGGTTCTGTCTGACACTGAGGATGATCTTTGGGTTTACACAACAACACAAAAAATCTTTACAGTACACGCAAACTTGGAAATTGTGAAGTCGGTCGAAATCACAAATAAATAGCCTAGGTGCAGTTCCTTTAGAAGTTGAAGAACGAAAAATAATAAAAGGTGAACCAGAATGAAGAATAAATGAAAAATAATGATTGAACACTGTGCAATGAATAGTGAATGTAAAAATTAATAAAAAACTGTCAGAGAAATAGAAAGGTCTTTAACAACATCAAACAACCTACTCTCCAATTTCTAACCTCGCCTTCTCCAGTCCCCAACTATAATCTGCTATGCTGATAGAGTCCCAGTCATGTGGGTGTCTCTAAACCCGGTTCAGTTTTCTGAGACACAATCTATTGGGAATCACGACACATGCAGTGTGCCCTCTGATGACGACAAAGCTTGAAATTCTCCGATCTCCCAAGTTTTCCAAACCGTCACGTCCTACTGCCTTATTGATTACCTCGCTTTGATTTTTTGTTCTTGTTTTTCTGACCCCCTTCACCCGAACGTCCTTGTTGCCAAGCCAACAGAGCACTGACAGAATTCGAATGACCACATACAGCTGTTCCTCCTGACTTGTAATGGTATCTTTGAAGTATACTGAGCCATTGACAAGTTGAGGACATCTAATGAACCATGATCTAGAGAGCATCATTCTATCAATGTATTCACACTCAAAACAACGATAACACCTATTGGCCCTGTCCGGGGGTATCGTCGGACGGGCCACAGTTTGTCAGGACCCGGTGCGAGAAACAGTCACTAATAATCGTCAGAACCCAGAAGATGAGGCAGACACAGCAGTACTAGAGATGGTGGTTTAATTAAAGAACAAAATCTTCAGGCAAAGAAACTAAATCCACAATGTCCAAAATAAAGCCAGAGAGGCACAAAATGGAAATCCTCCAAATACAAAAGAAACTCCACAAAGTGGTAAAAACAGCAGGGAAAAAACAAACCTCAAAAGACTACTCAAAATATACACAAGAACTAAACCAGAGAACCTCTGGAAAATCCAATAAAAGAATATCTGTAAAGAACAAGGCTTGGGCTGAGGCTGGGTGCTAACTTACAAACACTGAGCAAGGAACTGAGGAACACACAGGGTTTAAATACTAACAAGGGAATGACCTACAGGTGCAAACAATAATTAGAGCAAGAAAAACAAAAGGTACAAAAAAGGTGCAATGGGACATCTAGTGACCAAAACCCGAACAGTCTTGGCCAAACCTGACAACAGTGTCTCCCTTTCTTTCTTCTTTCTTTCCTTTCTTTTCTTTTCTTTTTTCTTTCTTTTCTTTTTTTTTCTTCTTTTTCTTTCTTTCTTCTCTCTCTCGGAGGACCTGAGCCCTAGGACCATGC
>NC_036840.1:11856297-11874281 GCF_002910315.2 Salvelinus sp. IW2-2015 | reverse complement strand
GAAAGGTCTTTAACAACATCAAACAACCTACTCTCCAATTTCTAACCTCGCCTTCTCCAGTCCCCAACTATAATCTGCTAGCTGATAGAGTCCCAGTCATGTGGGTGTCTCTAAACCCGGTTCAGTTTTCTGAGACACAATCTATTGGGAATCACGAACACTGCAGTGTGCCCTCTGATGACGACAAAGCTTGAAATTCTCCGATCTCCCAAGTTTTCCAAACCGTCACGTCCTACTGCCTTATTGATTACCTCGCTTTATTGTTGTTCTTGTTTTTCTGACCCCCCTTCACCCGAACGTCCTTGTTGCCAAGGCCAAACAGCACTGACAGAATTCGAATGACCACATCACAGCTGTTCCTCCTGACTTGTAATGGTATCTTTGAAGTATACTGAGCCATTGACAATTGAGGACATCTAATGAACCATGATACTAGAGAGCATCATTCTATCAAATGTATTCACACTCAAATAACAACGATAACACCCTATTGCCCTGTCCGGGGGTATCGTCGGACGGCCACAGTTTGTCAGGACCCGGTGCGAGAAACAGTCACTAATAATCGTCAGAACCCAGAAGATGAGGCAGACACAGCAGTACAGAGATGGTGGTTTAATTAAAGAACAAAATCTTCAGGCAAAGAAACTAAATCCACAATGTCCAAAAATAAAACAAGAGGCACAAAATGGAAATCCTCCAAAATACAAAGAAACTCCACAAAGTGGTAAAAACAGCAGGAAAAAAACAACCTCAAAAGACACTCAAAATATACACAAGAACTAAACCAGAGAACTCTGGAAAATCCAATAAAAGAAATATCTGTAAAGAACAAGGCTTGGCTGAGGCTGGGTGCTAACTTACAAACACTGAGCAAGGAACTGAGGAACACACAGGGTTTAAATACTAACAAGGAATGACCTACAGGTGCAAACAATAATTAGAGCAAGAAAAACAAAAAGGTACAAAAAAGGTGCAATGGGGACATCTAGTGACCAAAAACCCGAACAGTCTTGGCCAAACCTGACAACAGTTCGCCCTTTCTTTCTTTCTTCTTTCCTTTCTTTTCTTTTCTTTTCTTTCTTTTCTTTCTTTTCTTTCTTTCTTCTCCTCTCGGAGGACCTGAGCCCTAGGACCTGCCTCAGGACTACCTGTGCCTGATCTCCTTGCTCCCAGTCCACCTGTCGTGCTGCCGCTCCAGTTTCAACTATTCTGCCTTCGGCTATTAACCCTGACTTGTTCACTGGATGTGCTACCTGTCCCAGACCTGCTGTTTTCAACTCTCTAGAGACAGCAGGAGCGTAGAGATACTCTGAATGATCGACTATGAAAAGCCAACTGACATTACTCCTGAGGTGCTGACCTGTTGCACCCTCTACGACCACTGTGATTATTATTATTATATTCTTCTAGGTTCTGGCCTTCTAGGAGTTTTCCTAGCCCACCTGCTTCTACACCTGCATTGCTTGGTTTGGGTTTTAGGCTGGGTTCTGTACAGCACTTTGTGACATCAGCGATGTAAGAAGCTCTTATAAATACATTTGATTGATTATTAATAAACAAAGGTCCAAATGGATTCCAAATATTGAATTCTTTGCCTACCTGTGCTTAACTAATCTCAGCCTAATCTGCCATTTTCAGGTTATAGCCAAAGGAACTCCAATCCCAAGTCATGTCTCCACTCCAGTAGCCTATACCCTGGGCCAACATTCACCCAAGTGGACACTTTGATCCTTGTTGATCCTTTGGCAGTGCATTAGCTGTACCAGGTCATGGGAGAAAGAGTAGACGTAAGCTTCAAAAATAACTCCCAGCTTTGACACAGCAGTGCTTTGGCCGCACTCTGTAATTACCAGCAGTGTAATCAGCAGCATCGTTAATTTCCCACCACTGACAACTGCTGATGGCTCATTTGCAGGAAATGCACTGCTACAACTTCATAAGTAAATGGAACTGACATCCTGCACATTCCTCATCTCACAGCTCACACTAGATCCCCTACAATATATGTCGGTGGCCTATGTCGTCACTGCGACATCTTTATGTGCGGAAAAATAACAGAGAATAGTTTTGCTAAGGAGAGAAAAGAGAAGGAAAGGACGAAAGAACCATGGCTTTTGGAAAAAAGCCACAATCAATGCTCATCTTTTTTCTCCCAAATTACCTTTTGCAAACTAGATATTATTGTAAAGTAATCATAACCCATTCATCTTGTGTGGGAGGGAGAGAATGGGGGATTCCTGCAAAGTCATCATCGATTAAGCAACAACCGAACAGAAGCATTCCTGAGCACAGGCATCCAGGCAAAGTAATTGAGGTGAGTGAGCCAGCAGAATTGCCCAGATCAATGGTCTCTAATACGTTGTTTACTGCGTGATCGGACACTATGCATGGGAAAGGGAGGGGGGTATTTCTCTGACAGTTTTTTATTAATTTTTACATTCACTATTCATTGCACAGTGTTCAATCATTATTTTTCATTTATTCTTCATTCTGTCTTCACCTTTTATTATTTTTCGTTCTTCAACTTCTAAAGGAACTGCACCTAGGCTATTTATTTGTGATTTCGACCGACTTCACAATTTCCAAGTTTGCGTGTACTGTAAAGATTTTTTGTTGTTGTTGTGTAAACCCAAAGATCATCCTCAGTGTCAGACAGAACCAATCAATTCAGTACATCCTACATACAGTACATGTTGTCCTGTTTGGATCACGAGTTCTTTGTAGGGATTGTTCATTCTGAGCAGCTTCTACTGCAGTAAAACCTTGGGTGATGTGTTTGACAAATGGCATTCTGAATGGTCCTAACAAGAGGCAGAGCTCTGATTAGATATTAAGTGTAGGGAGTGGGGAGTGGGGAGAGGGAGGAAAGAGGGGGTTGAGCAATGAATGACATCCATCTTATTGTCAAATGGACAGTGGACATAGATGAGTATGACTCAGCTCTCTCTCTCTCTCTCTCTCTCTCTCTCTCTCTCTCTCTCTCTCCTCTGATAGGCTACATGCTGTGATGATGTCACCATCCATTCTGGACTGACTGGTCCCACTGAAGAGGCTTACACAATGGGAGAGAGAAGCTAATCAAACCAAATGCTGTTTTCCAAACCATCATGGAGGAAATAGGCCCAGTTCACTGTGACGTTTCTTTTTTTTATGTCAAGTTCTGAGAATGATTATGTTTGAAGTTGTATTTCCCACTTAATTGACGCAGGGAATGCGGAACCAACTTACTTTATTAGCCTGTGTTCTATTGTTTTGATGTCATGCCAGGATAGGATTTCATCAGTTCAGCTCAGGCCGTTATTGTGAGCCCAATTGAGTGTATGTGTTTACAAGAACGCCAGGCAGCCTTGTACTGTATTTGAGGCGATGCCCATTTCCGTGTGAATACCAAACCGAATAAATGGCATATTTCCATTGGTTGAAATCCCACTCTGGCTCCTATTTTYTGAATGCCATTAGGCTCGTTCGCTTCACACTGCAAATTGCCACGCACACAACAAACACCGTGGCAATGTTCGGCAGCCTCATCATTTCTTATGGGAGAGGCRAAAAATGAAATATGCCACATAGGGAAATAATGAATAGTATAATAGAGCAGTTCTTTAACAGCAGAGAATTTCCCTCATCTTTGAGGTCAGGCTCATCTTTGCCTGGAAGGTGCATAAGAATAGAATTTCATGGAAGAAGAAGGGCAATTGGCACAGGGCATCCGCCTTCACTCGGTTACTCTCTGTATTTTGGGGCAAAGTGTTATGTAATGGCCCTCTCAGTATCCTCGCCTCCCATTGGTCAAAGCGGGCAGGGGAGGAAGGGGCCGACCAGGCTGTCATTGTGTGTGTGTTTGTGTGGGTGAATACGCTAAGGTTCTCTTTGATGGTGATGTGTGTCAGATGTCAGATGGGGACATGGKAGCGAAGCAATCTCCGGGATTTAATAACATAATCCTAACCACCTCAGGAGCAGAGTGGAGGAGAAGTTCTCTTTGGTTTCTAATTTAAAGTCACGCAACCAACAGAAAACTATAATTTTCCCTTTCTCTAATTGATTTTCTTCTGTTGTACCTTGATTTGTATGGCAACGCCGTCCTTCACCTGGGGGATATGTTTGGAATATCATTCATTCATGAAAATGAAATACAACAGAGATTTGGATTTATCTGTTTGTTAGGCTCTGGCTTAAATCTATAAAAACATGATTTCATACACAAGGCTTGCATAGATTTCCAGAGCTTTGCCATTGATTTTGCTTGTAATTTACAACCTCTGAAAACCTTTGGGCTATTTTCAACATTTTCTTTCTATGTATGTCAAAAAATGCGAAACAATGGAGAAAAAAATTATTGTTCACAGTTTTTGCTTTAAAATTACAAACAGTTTGAAAGAAAACAATAATAATTMATGAACCTGAGACAAGTTGGAAAGAGAAATGTTTTTACAGTATCATTCTTTTCATCGATTTGATTCAAGATTAGAATCTTGAACACTTTTAAGGAGCAATAAGCAGTTGAAACGATGAGAAAGCGTTCTCCCCACCCCTGTTTCGATAAAACGCTGAGGGATAAATTGAACCACTCTCAAATTCATAGACAGAGCTGTGGATTCAAGGACTGACCATTCATGATGTCAAAATGATAGTTTAACCATGTTTTGAGCCTATAAAGTGTTTGTTTACATTTTTTATTTTTTACAAAACTTAGATTTTGGGTTCTGATGGGGTACAACAGTTGAACTAAGCTCAACAGTTGAACTAAGCTCATTTACAAGTTATATTCTTCAATAATCAACGAGTACATATCATTGATTTATAACACATTGATGTAGAAACTGTCATTGTAAATAAGAATTTGTTCTTAACTGACTTGCCAMGCTAAATAAAGGTTAAATAAAAAATAAATAAAATAAATAGAATGAACTTCAGATTGCCCTTTAAATCAATACTCAAATCTAAACTGAGAACATTACGATGAGCCAACAACAGCTGTTTAGCCTTGTGTTTGACCTCGGGTCCCCAGGGGGAAATCCTGGCTTTGGCCCAAGTCAAGGCCCAAGTTACATGCTCTGGGCTTGACCTTGAGGGCTGCGCCCCTGAAACGCACACACACGCACGCACGCACGCACACGCACGCGCACACACACACACACACACACACACACACACACACACACACACACACACACACACACACACACACACACACACACACACACACACACACACACACACACACACACACACACACACACACACACACACACACACACACACACACATGCATGCATGCATGCATGCATTCACACATACAAATACACACACCCGCCCACACATACAGTGCATGCGTAAATGAACCAAGAGGTATAGGACGTGGGGAAGGACTCAACCTTGAAATATAGAAGACCTGAGGGAGCTCACTCCCTGAATTGCCTGCTTGAGTAAGCTTGAACAATCCTTCAACTCTTCAATGGTCCTTCGTTCCAATGTAAGGGAGGAATGACACCCTCATTCACAGTCCATTTTCTCCACAGAAAGATGATGTCCTGGAAGGAATGACATGACACGGCAATGGATGGTGTTGACTTTCTGATGTTTGACAAGACCAACGACAACCCATRGTTGGAGAACTTATTCAAACACAAGACACTCCTGCTCGATAGACCTGCACCTTTTTCTCTTACAGTCAAAAAAGGAAATCTAGCCTGGTCACAAGAAGGAGACTTCGATTTCGGCCGTTTGAAAATGTCCCCAGAACGTCGATATATGCCTTCCTCTGTGCCCCCCCCCCCCAAAAAAAGGGTGATGCTCGGAGCAGTAGCACGCTTCTTAGACCACTGCACCACCGCAGTTCACAATGTAAGCTGTGAGAATACTTGATGATAGTTGATGTAAACAGTGCGTTTTTCTTTTATCATTTCGTTTTCACCCTTCCCCAAACCACAGTGCTGAGTGATGAAAAAAAATAGACGTTCATCCGTAACACGTCGAATTTAAAAGGGAAACTATGAGATCTTGCTGAGGAAATCAAGAAGCCGATGCTTTTCTCAACCTGAYGATCAGCTCCAACTTACTGTTCCATATTAACGTTCCATTTACCTTCATTCCATCAGAATAGTAGCCTAGATTTATGCAACATTTCCAACAACAACCTGGGGTAGAGGTGCACTGGTGTATATTGGAGTATTGGGGAATTGGCCTACACCCCAAAAGCTGTACAGTAGCTAAAATGTGGGTTTGGCTTTGTCCTTGGCTCAACCTGCCCCAAAACGGGTATACATTTGCATGCATTAGCAATCTACCGTGGTCTACCCGCCCCCGCCACACAGCCAAACCTGATTAATGATCTATGTGTGCCACCACCTCTCTAAGCCTCTCAGCACAGCTAGCTCACAACACAGTCACACACACACACACACAGACACACACCAATCCACCCACTCCTCCCACTCTTGCTCCTGCACCTGCTCCATCAATGCCCAGGGCTACATTATTTCACATGTAATCATAAGCTTTCTTAAAGACATCTTCACTCAATAGCTGTGGTGTTATCCAAGGGTTCTGCCCCAAATGGCTGTAGTTTTCCGTTTACTCTGGTTCTTAAGACTGAATTGATGAGTGATGTAACACAACAAAGAGCCTATTGTCACGCTTCTCGTGGGCTGAAGGAAGAGTGGACCAAGGTGCAGCGTTTAAAGTGTTCATGATTTAATCCAAAAAAACAATCGAACAAAAACAACAAACAGGAGAACRAAAGCGAACAGTTCWGTCAGGCAAACAAAACAGCTAAACAGAAAATAACTACCCACAAAAACCATGTGGGAAAAAACTACCTAAGTATGGTTCTCAATCAGAGACAACGATAGACAGCTGCCTCTGATTGAGAAGCACACCCGGCCAAACACACAGAAATACAAATCATAGAAAAAGGAACATAGAATGCCCACCCAAATCACACCCTGGCCAAACCAAAATAGAGACATAAAAAGCTCTCTACGGTCAGGGCGTGACACCTATGATATTTCAAAGATTATCAAGTGTACACATGCCAATCATGATTTTGTCCGAAATGGCATTGCAAATAGCATAGAAGCTATTTTGAGGTCTTTATTTGCTATGGTCTAGTACTTCTCTAATTAGTTTCAATATGATATACTGACCAACATTATCCTCGGTGTACATGTTCTATTTTCTAGCTGACTGGAGATGGACATCAGTCACATAAAAATAACATTCACATCCTGAAGCAACAATCAGCCTAATGTCAGAGAAGAGGTGGTGAAGATTCCCTCCATTGAAAACGTTAGCAGAATAAACAGCAGAGATCAGAGAGGGGCTGGTGTTATGTAGTGTATGTGTAGTAGCCAGAAGGATTGGCTGCTAAACCCAGACACATTGTGAGTGTGCCGGTCGTTTGGAACGAGCGTTCTCAGTGAACCCCCGTGCACACACAACCAGTCCTGTTGCGTTTATTAGCTATTTGACATTCAGACAGGGGCGGAGGAGAGGGGAGAGGGGAGAGGGATGGAGGGAGGGAGGGATGAAGGGAGGCGGGGGAGAGAGGGGTAGCCTTTGAAACCCTCAGACTCGCACTGCATGTGCTAGCTGCCATTGGTGGAACGGTCTCTGTGTTCCTGATAAGGATTTCATAGTCTGCAGATGGCTCCCGAGTGGCGCAACGTCTAAGTCACTGCATCTCAGTGCAAGAGGTGTCACTACAGTGCCTGGTTTGATTCCAGGCTGTATCACATCCAGCTGTGATTGGGAGTCCCATAGGGCGGCGCACAGTTGGCCCAACGCCGTCCGGGTTTGGCCTGGGTAGGCCGTCATATAAGAATTTGTTCTTAACTGACTTGCCTAGTTAAAAAAAAAAAAAAAAACATGGAGAGAGGATGCCTCTGTTCTGCTCCCCTCGCTATCTTTCATTCTCCTCTGTCTCTAGGTCTCACTCTCTCTCTCCCTCACACTCTGTCTCCCCTCCCTCCCTTGAGCCTTAGTGTGCCTGCCTGTTCAAATAGGAATCCACATCCCCCTTTCAAAACGAGGGCAGGTTCATTTCTGGTAATTCACAAATGGAGAGAGAGCTGGAAGATGGGCTTGGAAAAGGGGCAGTTTCTTTAATATATTTCTTGTCAGCCGTCCCCATGTTTGCTGTGCCATTGTGATGGTAAATGAATGTCTTTCAGTTTTATCATCATTTGTGTAGCACTCAATTCTCACTGGATTTGGCAGGTCTACTTCACACTGAGATTAATGTGATCTCTATCACTCTCCCCTATTTGTGTAGATCATGCCATGAACCGCAGAGAGAGAGAGAGAGAGAGAGAGAGAGAGAGAGAGAGAGAGAGAGAGAGAGAGAGAGAGAGAGAGAGAGAGAGAGAGAGAGAGAGAGAGAGAGAGAGAGAGAGAGAGAGAGAGAGAGAGAGAGAGAGAGAGAGAGAGAGAGAGAGAGAGAGAGTGAGAGTTTGTCTGTATGTGTGTATGTGTGTAGCTATGCATCTATTTGTGTATGCATGGATGTGCGTCTGTGTGTGGGCGCTACAGAGCGCAAGAAAAGTAGACGGATGTTTGTCTGTTTTTTTAGTGTGTGTTGACACCATCCTCAAACCTGCAACGGACCGAAGAACAACATGCAGTATAAGCAAACTGAGGACTTCATTGATTTTAGAGTGAGTTATATACAGTAGGTCCCCACTTTCTCAACTAATCTTCAAAAATGGCTACCGGCCAAGATGAAAGACCTCCCCACCTTTCCTCCTCCTCCTAGCAGCACCACAGGGGTTATTCCATCTTTCTCTCGTCAAACTCTTTTCATCTCAGTGGGACTACACCTGAGCCCATTGACATTAATGCAAATCATTTCCGATATGTAATGCTCTTTTAATGTGTCTAATATCTTCTGTGCATAATTCATCAGATCACATGGCGGAAGTGAATGAGACACAGCTCTATGTCTTGCCAACTCAAACGTTCCGTCTATGTCGAAGCAGATCGCATGCAGCCCCGTGGAGCGACCTAATCGCTAGCTTTTACACCGATTCAATGCAAAGACGGTCACTATGGCAACACATCAGTCCTGCCTTTAGAGCGTTTCCGGACCCCTAGCGCTGCTCCTAGACGAGGTATAGGGTCGCTGTATGCTTTGTGATATGTTTGCCTTTCCATAGCTTAGTGGCAGTTGGGAGAGAGGCAACTCATTTCCTAGACTGTCTCAATGCTATTGCTTCTTCATTTGGGAGTTATGAAACCATTCAAGGCTTTAAATAGGTTTCAATGAGGTGTGTTGAAGTTGAAGATTTTATATAGAGATACTCCTAAAAGGCACAGCCATGTCTTCTAATGATGGCTTACTTGGGACAAGATGCTTCCTCTGTATTGTGAGTGAGTGTGAATAAGTGAATTAGTGATGGGCATTCATTCGGCTCAGCTCACCAAAAAGAGMCGGCTCTTTTGGCTCCCAAACGGCTCTTGAAAAAATACAAACATTTTTTTTTTAAAGTCAAACAGTTTGCGATAGTTTGACTATGATTGGTGTTAAAGCAATTCTAATTAAATTATTACATGAAATCATACTCTACCTTAACCACAATGTATTTAAAAATGCATTGGTTTGTTTTTTTACCTTTATTTAACTAGGGAGGTCAGTTAAGAACAAATTCTTATTTTCAATGACAGCCTAGGAGCAGTGTTCAGGGGCAGAAAAACAGATATTTACCTTGTCAGSTCGGGGATTTGATCTTGCAACCTTTYGGTTACTARTCCMACACTMTAACCACTAGGCTACCTGTCACCCCTAGGTCTCATGCTCTCTCTCCCTGAAAAATCCCACAAATTGAAATAAATGTAAAAAAGAAGTATGCTATTACACATGTGCATTTAAAGTATAACTTTTTTAATGTATATAAACAAAGTGCATATAAATGTAACAATTCAAAACGAATACAATCTGAACAACATAATAATAGAATATTGCACCATATCAAAGAAAAACAAATAACAATGTGCAAAACTGCAGCATCCCACTTAAAACATTAACTGGTCCCTCTTTCTCTCTCTTCTTTATTGCCATGTTATAACCAGCAGCACACAGCAATGCTGACCAATTTTTGCTTTTATGAGAGATTTGCATTCAGAAATGCAAGCTGCCTCACTTTCGAGTCTGATGCGGTTTCTTCTCTCAGTAATTATTTGTCCGTTTCGAGAAGCCCTCTCTGAGGGAACGGATGTGGCCGCTATGCAGAGTCTCCCTGTCATGACTTTAGTAGAGCCGTGGTACACAGAGGCCTTGTTCTTCCACCAGCTCAGAGGATCTGCAGATTTGGGGCTCCTCCAAATATGATCTGACCTCCATTATGGCATCTGCTGAGGATTCCTCGTGATGCATCCCCAGTTACTCTCTCGTCAAACAGCATCTAAACAGCAGACATTTGTGGCACTCTGCTGGTGCTTCTGCTCCATCTGATCCCTTCTTCTTCCTGTTGCCCTGGTGCCTGAGCCAGCTGACTGCTGGGGCTGCCCTCCCTGCTGCTGAGTATTCTTTGAAGAGCCTCATCAATCGCTCTGGCATCACTGGAGGCTAACTTCTTAAACCTGGGGTCAAGTTGCAGCAGTGTTCTGATAGCACGTGATTATATTCCATTCTGTGGAACTTCTGCCGTGAGGAAAATAGCGTGTCATCAACTCTGCGTCACAGTGTCGCGGTGGTTACATTTGCTCTCTCTGGTGGCTGGCTGTGGATTCGCTGCAGACCCTTACATAGGAGTATCATTTTTGAGCTGTCACATAAAAGCTGAAAAGAGGAACAGAACTTATTATGTTCAGGTTCATTGTTTTGGTCTACTGATTTACTCTACATTCTCAGTCCTACAGATTATAAACATAATATAACACTGGTTAAATACACTGGTGTAGATAACTGCGTGGGTTCCAGGACTGCGTTCCGATTCATCTCGCTCCTCAGCTACCTCTAACTTGCAGTCCTTCCTCTTCCATGGTTCTTGGTCACTTTCTTAGATTTCGCACTGTCTAGAGCGTGCGCTGGGAACTCTCGGTGTTGAGTTAAGGGACCCAGACCAACACCTTAGCACGAAATATGGCAGAAGAAACTGTTGAAGAAAGGTGGTCGTGGCAAATGGCAAGTAGATGGAAAAAGTGGTCTGGTGTGTTTAGCGACAAACTAAACGCGAGCTAACATAACTCACACGGCGCACAATAGCGTGTGTTGATCATTAACGTGTGCTTGGCTCAACACAATCACCAGAGATGAGTTAGTCTAAATGCGAAAGGTTTATTGTTTGCTCTGAAGTGATTGGAACCCCATCTTAGTGCACAAGAAGATGAAACTCGACAGCCAGTTGTCATAGGAATATCTTCCACATAAGGACCAAGTAGTTGCTGTGAAGCTTGAACAAAACTAAAGAGCTCCCTTACACAAAGTTACTGCCAGCGATGGGGCATGTGTCTTTCATAGGAGCTTCGAAGGCTCAAGGTCATCCAACCAATGCCTGGCGGTTGTTGTGAGCACTACTTAGAAGTTGTTTGCAGCACTACTGTGCACTCACTCTGTGCAGCAAGTAAATTCCATTATAACTATGTCTTGCTTTGCTATTGGTCCACGGAGTGGGTCTTCATCAGTCTCTCTTATGAAGCTACACTCTTACCAATCAGGTTGATATGTGGTGGCAAGACATCTAACTGATGGGTCCCATTCTTACTAGAAGTGGACCTCTGGCTTTGGTGTTTACCTGTTTTGTTTGTCAGCTGTGCATGCTTGACCTTGCTTGCTAATAGGCCACATCCTAGAGACCCAGAGAAGGCCACAATCGTGGTAGGTTATGCGTCCGATCTACGTTGCCGGAGTAGCATCTCGGTCCGGCATACGTCACACATGGATTCCTCTGCCACGCAGTTCAGTTTACTTATATTAAGTCATGTATTTTACTAGCCAGTTGATCGCTGATATTAATAGCAGTTTCCTAGTAAGACGGTTGTTGGGCTTACCGACATCGAAAAATTCTTCTAATGTATAGTTGTACATGTTAACCGACATTGTTATATAGGAGTTGGTTTTTACTCTTGATTCCAGCATCCAGTGGTTATAGGCAACCTTGCAAGTAGCTTTTTTTTGGACTCTCTCTTCCTACACTGAAGCCTTGTGTGCTTCTTCATGACATGCGGTTGGAGGTAAGTGATTTTTGAATATAAGGTTTCCTGCTTGGAATTTTTGTGTTACATTGTGATTTTAGACTATTTTGCTTATAATTTTTGTTTCTAAAACCTCTTGTCTCTTCCTCACGATCGAAAAATGGCTGGATAATTGTGGGCAATTCATTTTTTATGTCTCTTCAATGCAATACCAATTTTCGGTTTTTGTTTTGCTCCAGACATTGCATAATACTGGTCCATAAGAAGACTGCGTTGTTTGTGAGTCGTGCGGATATTTCCTACTTTAATGTATGTGGGATACATCTCTTCACGTTTGTGTGGGTACTGCTCCACCACTGTCATCTGATTGCTAGGCCCGCTATGTTTTCTTGATATAGTTCTTCCGCTACTAAGCCTCGTTCTTCCAATACTGACCTATCACTAGTTATTTTGTTGAGTGGATATTGTATGTGATGTTCGATGTTGAGTGAGGTTGAGTGTATTTGTGGATTTTTGATGTTTTGTATTGTGATGTGTTAATATGAAGTGTCAGTTGTTAGTGTTTAGTCTTGTATTGTGTAGTGTGTAGTTTGTATTTGTTGTTAGTGATTTTGGTGAGTGAGTGTATTTGATGTTTTGATTTGTGTGAGTGAGTTTTGTTTTGAATATTGTGTTTATTGTGAGTTTGGAGTTATTGTGGACTGTGATTGTTTTATGTGTAGTTGAGTGATGTTTGTATGTGAGTTTGTAATTTTGTTAGTGCTGTGTAGTGATTGTGAATTTGTTGACGTTGAGTTGTTTAGTATTGTAGTTTGATTGTTGATTGTTGATTTGCTATGATGTGTATTGTTGAGTGATATATTTGTTGAGTGAGGTGTGTGGTAGTGATGTGTATTGTTGTAGTTGTATGTTGTATGTGGATTTTTTTTAGTATATTTGCTCATAATGTTTACATCTAGTGTAATGAGACAAAACTGAAGATACCAGTTATCTCCTGAGGGCTATAATAATATCATGTCACCTTGATGATGCTCACAGTAAAGTTGTTTCGACTGTTTGCTCTCTTTTCAGCTAACCTTGTGAACAACCTCAAAAATGGAACTACCTAATGTTAAGCTGGGTCCGGCGAGCCGAGCAATGCGCGACAGCGGCAGCACACGCAGTTATGACGAAGCAAGCGAGAGAGTTAAACGGTTAAGTGCGAATGGATGTAATCACTTACGTTGACTAGGACTTACCCCTGGTATATCTAGTGAACACAACTGTGTATTGAGTATTTTCGTTCTGGAAATCACGGCTTACGATTGGTTCTCACATTATGTATTTCCTTTTATATTGCGCGGACAAGTGAAAACAGCGGTTCTACCACTCACAAATGGACGAGATAAAAAAGAAACCTCAACCGCTCAGCAAATCGTTATAGCCCAGCAGTTATACGTTGGAATACTGCATGGCCCTAGAGGTAATCCACCACATGGATCTTAGAGTCAAAGTATCTTATTAGCCTACCTGAGTGATCACGCCAAGGGCGAGGAGTGTGTGAGGGCTGCAATCAGAATAAGTAGACTCAGAGCTTCAGGCGCTGACGCTAGTCGGCATGGGCTACAAGTCGACCCTGGTTGAACATGAATGGTTTCAGCTTGGTGGCTCAGTTCATCATATGTATTTTAGTTGTATAGATGTTCACTGTTCCAGGGTGATCACAAGAATTCAGCCGAATCATAAGATCATATGAAGAGCCGAATTGCTTAAAGATGATAGCACCAATTGGTGAAGCTGCTGCGAATTGTAAGCAGCTAACACGAGACCATCCTTAGTACTTTCTCTGCTGAGACTACGGCATTTCTACGCTTCATAACCTATAATTTCTGCCTATCCCGATCTTTATCACTACTTGTCTTCACATTTCAGTCTGCTGGTTAAATTTAGCATATAAGTTGTTCTCGTCCCCTCACTTAGATGGCACGTAGATGACTTTCGCCTCAAGCTGTCTGCGATGTCACACGTCACATGGATCCCTCTCTCACGTCAGATGCCTTCCAGTATCACTTCCTTCGGCCTTCCTAGGGTCCTTCACTGATCCTGATCCTTCACTTATCCTGTCGACATCCGATGCCCTCTCCAATATCCTTCAGCTATCCTTCTCTGACCTTCTGTCCTTCCTTTCGTTGGCATTTGTACGTAATAAGGGCCTCTTGCTCGTTATTCCTTCCTTCCAGGCTACTAAGTCATCGTAAGGGACATTCTCTGTCTATCTAGCTCGCGTCCCTGACATTCCGTCCCTTCACAGTCAGAGGGTTCCTTCTCGCATCCTACATTCACTCGGACAAATATTAGTGAGCAGAAAGAAACCTGCATCAAGCATCGAAAGTTAACTGTGCAGCTTTGTGCCCATTCTTTCTCCTTCTCTGTTCCTGTACCATTGCAATCAAATCTTTTCCCTATTAACTAAATCCTTGCAAACATCTTGGTTCACAACATCGGCTTCCTCTCCACTTTGCCCTCCGTTGCTTCTGCACTCGGTCTCCTCTCTCCCCTCCCTGGTCCCTACAGCTTCTCGCTTGCGTTTGTCGCTCCTGCCACCCCCCTCATACATGGTCATCTCATCACGAATGAAGCAGGTGCTACATGAGCAGGTAAGCAAATGATTCCAACAGTAAGGACCCCACGTTTCTCCGAGTATATGTTTTCATGGAGCCTTGCCGCGCAATGTCTGCAAAGTTTTGGCCTACTGTTCACTCCTTTTTGTTTGGGATGCCTGCTCTAGGGATCATTTCGTGGATATGGTGCATGATAGTTCTATATTTATGGTTGTTGTCAGCCAGTGTGCGATTCAACGCTTAACTATATTAGAAGGTACAATGTTACATTTATATGACTTTGTATTATATACATTAAAAACGTTATAACTTTAAAGTGCACATGTGTAAGATACAGCGCACACCACATCACATACAAGATACCATTTTATCTCAGATCTCATAACAGCTAGTCCTCTGGCTAGTCATTCCAATTTTTGTGGGATTTTTCGATGCTGCTGAGTGTCCTCTTACCAGGGGGACGCAGAGAGCTGATAGTAGATTGCCTTGAGGACATGACAGGTAACGACACGAGGGTATTATGGTTGTGGGATCTTGAAGGGTCGTTAACACGCACAGCAAGAGGTTGTGTCTGCTGGGCATCCATGAGTCAATCCATACCCAGCGCCTTCAGCGTGAAAGCAAGCTATGTATACTTTCGGTTATTTTTGCTGGTCCCTGCAATAATCATCATGCTTGACTCTAGGCTGTCATTGAAAATTCTAAATGATAATTGTATTGTTGCTGTTTATGCGTAATAAAGACCTATTGCGAGATCTTACACAAATTTAACAGTAATATATATGTATTAGTAGAACGGTTCACACCAAGAACATATAACGAAAGCATATCTCAAAACAACACACTACACACCACAACTTATGTCTGGTCAGCTACGAAAGCACCGTTAACTATACATCACTAGGTTCACGATGACATATTTATCCAATCGTATAATTTATTCTTAGGACTCAATTAGAGCACTTTATCTAATATACACCCAGCATAGTCCAAGGGACATTGCTCGCACAGATGCTGTTTTGACCTTCGAAAAAACATACAATAGAAAAAAATGTTATTTCACTATGAAAGAGTGGCACGTATGGGGTAGCCAAAGAAGATGCCTAGCTATGGCACGCAGACCAGAAACTGTGGCAGCCGTGGTGTGTTGGTTGGGATGGAGTGTGTGCGGAGTGGTCCTCCCATTGGGAGCACTGTGGAGAGAGCATTAATCAGCCGGTACTCAGGGTCTCTCCGTGCTTCAGTTGACAGGGAGCCCATAAGCACAGTAAGGGCCTGGAGAGTGCCAACATGACCCACTGCACACTAATTCACTGACTATATCTGCACCACGCTGACGACGACAACTGAGCAATGGAGCTACCCGCTAGAGGAAGGCACAACTATCCTTCGTAACCAAAGTACCATAAGCCCATTCATCATGTTTTATGTATCTACTCATTGGTCTCGTGATTTTTAGGAGTAATCTCTATATAATCTCTTTCAATCTCCTTCTCTCTCCATCACCTACTCTTCTCTCTCTAATCTTCTCTCTGAATACCCTCTCTATCTTCTCTCATACAGTCCCTTCTGCAATCGGGTTTTCTCTATATCACTTCTCCCAATGTAAGAAGTCCTCATAACTAGCATTTGAGCTCAGCTTCGCTCGAGACTGTCAGTTTGCCTTCTCCAACTGCGACTAAGCTATGGAAAGGCAAACATATCACCTAAGAGCCAACTCGCGCGACCCTATACTCTCGGCTCTAGGAGCAGCGCTAGGGGGCCGGAAACGCTTCTTTCAAAGGCAGACTGATGCTGTCATGGCCCATATGCTGTCTGGACGCTGCTCCTGTTCTCGTCTCTGCTTGATACGCACTCGTCTTCAAGCTGAGGCGCTCGTCTTAGGTCGCTCCACGCGCGTGGCGTCTGCATGCGAGTCTCTCTCGCTTTCTGCACTACTCAGTACGTCGCACGCGTTCTTCTCTATGTGAGACAATGAGCAGAATATGAGGACTAGTGTGCCATCATTATCACCTTAGTGTCCGTCTCGACTGCTACTGGAGATTCTTTGATGAATTACAGTGATGCTTATCTAACAGATAGCATAGATATTTATAGGAAGGCGCTCTTTTTAAAATAGAAGCAGAGCTATATCGTGAAGAATGATTGTTTCTTACAATCGACTCAATAGGTGCTCGGAGGATGGTGATCTTGGCGGGCTTAAGAGAGTGAAAGGAAGATGGATTTTGCATTGACTGGGGAGGCGTAGTATGTGCTGAGGAGACGAGCGATATACGAAGAGGACCTATTATACCTTCGGTCGGTGCTGAGCCTTGTGCGCTGCCACTCGTAAGAGCAATTGGTAGGGAACGGGAAGAGAGCACCAGTGTATTTGAGGGTTGTAAGAGCTGTTTTGTCCCTCACAGAACTATTGCGCACTCGAGTAGCATCCAGCGCAGTCTCACTTCCTATTTTGAAGCACAGTTACGTTGAGACACACAGGGGAACACAAGGACGTCTATTCCTGCCTATTCCTCTATGCACTACTAGTTCCACTCTCTACTACAAGAACTCTTTCAACTTACTAGTCTCTTCTCTTCACTCGCTTTCGCTCGCTTTCTCGTCTCCTCTATTCTACTGCTAATGCCATTGTTCTTCTGTGCTCTCCGGTTGACAGTGTATCTTCCGACTTTCACCAGGATTCGTCCTTCCATATAACACTCACCAGTCTGCTACACTCCTGCTCTTGGCCTAGTGAGTAGAAAGGGGAAAAAAAGCAGCGAAGAAAGGGCGACACTGACAGCCCAAGCTATCCCGTTCTGACTAACCTATATGTTCTTGCCGCTCTCCCGCCCCACACAAGACGCACATCCCATGCCATATCAACAAAAAGATGCATAGCTACACACATACAGACAAACTCTCTCTCTCTCCTTCCTCTCTCTCTCTCTCTCCCTCTCTCGCTTCTCTCCTCTCTCTCTCTCTTCTCTCACTCTCTCTCTCTCTCCTCTCTCCTCTCTCCTCCTCCTCTCCTCCCTCCTCTCTCTCTCTTCTCTCTCTCTCTCTCTCTCTCTCCTCTCTCTCTCTCCTCTCTCTCTCTCTCTCTCTCTCTCTCTCTCTCTCACACACACACACCCACAAGACCTACTGCGGTTCATGGCAATGATCTTACAACCAAAGAGGAGAGTGATAGAGATCACATTAATCTCAGTGTGAAGTAGACCTGCCAAATCCGTGAGAATTGAGTGCCACACAAATGCATGATAAGACTGG
>NC_036840.1:11837831-11856272 GCF_002910315.2 Salvelinus sp. IW2-2015 | reverse complement strand
ATTTTTGAGGCTGTCACATAGCTGAAAAGAGAGAACAGTAACTTATTAGTTCAGGTTCATGTTTTGTCTACTGATACTACATTCTCATCTACTGATTATATACATATATAACACTGGGTTAAATAATGATGTAGTAATAACTGGGTTCCAGGACTCTCCACATCTCCTCCACTACCTCCCATTCCTCTTGGGTCAGAGCATCAACAGGTGCATTGACAAAGGCCAGGGTAGAGAGGATGGCATCAGTTGACTTAAGAAACCGCATCAACATATAAAATGTTGAATTCCACCTTGTAGTGCAGACTTGTTTAAGCCTCAGCTCAGGCATCCCCATCTGGCGTTGTGTAGACTTTAGTTTTTCAGCACCTACTGTGCTCCTGTGGAAGTMTTCCACAGCTGCTTTCACTTTGTCCWCAGTGGGCTTCATCACCTTCAGAGCACCTCTTACAATCAGGTTGATTGTGTTGGCAAGACATTAATGATGGGTCCATTTAAACATTKTCWTGGCTTTGGTTATGTTAGCTGCATTGTCGCTAACACAACAGACCACTTTTCCATCTACTTGCCATTCTCTGGCCACTCTCAACAGTTCCTCTGCCAAGTTCTCTGAGGTGTGTCTGTCGCTGAACTCAAAGCAGTCCAGAAGACAGCTAGACATCGRAAAATYTTCAATGAAGTGACATGTAACCGACATGTAAGAAGTGGTTACCCTTGATGTCCAGCAGTCAGTGGTAAGGCAAACTGCAGTAGCTTTTTGGACTCTTTCCCACACTGAAGCCTGTGTGCTCTCATACAGCGGTGGAGTAAGTGATTTTGAAAAGGTTTTCCTGCTTGGAATTGTGTACATTGGATTTAGACTATTGCTATAATTTCTAAAACCTCTGTCCTCCACGATCGAAAATGGCTGGAAATTGGTGGCAATCATTTTAGCCAATGCAATACCAATTTGGTTTTRTTTTGCTMCAGACATTGGCATAAACTGGTCCATAAGAAGACTGCGTTGTTGTGAGTCGCGGAATATGCCTACTTAACTGAGTGGATACATCTCCACGTGTGGAGGTACTGGCTCCACCACTGTCACTAGCAGGCCCGCTAGTTTCTTGAAGCTCCGCTACAGCTCGTTCCCAAACGACCCATCCACTTAGAGGTGAGCTGAATGCAGTAGTGAAGGAGGTTGAGTGAATGAGTAGTGTGATGTGAGTGAGTGAGTGAGTGAGTGAAGGTGAGTGAGTGAGGTGAGTGAGTGATGTGAGTGATTGAGTGAGTGAGTGAGTGAGTGATGTGAGAGAGTGAAATGATCGCGCAAATGGGTGAGAAGGAATGAATGATGGAAGGGAGAAACAAAAGGGGGAGAAAAATTGAGGGAGGAACTGAAGCAGTAATTCGACAGAAACTGAGGTCTTGTTCCCCTGGCCCTGTCAACTACAAGTCTGAAATCAATTGGTGTTAAACAACGAGGGAAAAACTGCACAATCCAGAAACCTTGATCTACTCCTCACATCCCCATCACACAGTAGCCAGTGCCTAGAGATCCGAAGCCCAACCCCGTTCTCTGACTGTCTCCTTGTTAGAAAATCTCTGAGAGTCATCTAGTCATGGAGTCATGGTTCCCAAAACTTTTTTTAAAGTCCCATAAACACCTTCAAACCTCAAACCTCCAACTGGCGTACCGCCTCTAGAACCAGGGTCAGCACACTCTCAAATTGTAGATTTTTTTTTACATAATTGTAAGCCTGCCACACACACACATTATACTATACTATTATAAATATGAAGAATGAGGGGAGTTATGGTCACAACACTTTCGGCTCGTGGGAAAGTGACCAAAGAGCTCTTATAGGACCAGGGCCAACAAATTATTATATAATAATATAATCAATTAATTTTGCTCTTTACTTATACATCTAACAATATTAAAACCTTATTGGCTTCATCAAATAATATTGTTGAACTAACTCACCCACAGGTTAATGAGTACAGGGTGTATTTCTCGACGACGAGCTCCTCAAGCTCCATTTTCCACACACAGTCTCCTGCATGTATTTAGATTTCCATGCTCACGTGAGAGCCCGAGAATCCAACCCCTCACATACAGTGGGACGCACTACAAGGTATTTGACTACACACTGCGATTTTGCCAGGTTTTTCCCTACTTACAAAGCATGTAACGAGGTCTGTAATTCTTCCATTCAGAGGTACACCTTTTCAACACTGTTGAGAGACTAGAATCTCAAAACAGAAAATCCAGAAAATCACATTTGTATGATTTTAAATAATTAATTGCATTGTATGCTATGACATAAGTATTTGATCACCTACCACCACGTAAGAATTCCGGCTCTCACAGACCTAGTTAAGTTCTTTCTTTAAGAAGCCGTCCTGTTTCTCACTCATTACCTGTATTAACTTGCACCTGTTTGAACTGTTACCGTGTATAAAAGACACCTGTCCCAACACACAATCAAACAGATTCCAACCTCTCCACAATGGCCAAGGACCAGAGAGCTGTGTAAGGACATTCAGGGATAAATTGTAGACATGCAACAAGGCCTGGGATGCGGCTTACAGGACAATAGGCAAGCACTTGTGAGGAAGGAAACAACTGTATGGCGCAATTATTGAGAAAATGGAGAAAGTGTCAAAGATGACGGTCAATCACCGCTCGGTCTGGGCTCCATGCAAGATTTCACCTCGTGGGGCAGTCAATGATCGCATGAGGAAGGTGAGGGATCAAGCCAGAACTTGACACGGCCAGGACCTGGTCAAATGACCTGAAAGAAGAGCCTGGGACCACAGTCCAAAGAAAACCAGTTAGTTAACAACAACTACGCCGTTTCAATGGATTGAAAATCCTGCCCAGCGGACGCAAGGTCCCCCTGCTGTAAGCCAGTGCATGTCAGGCTGTCTGAAAGTTTGCCAATGACCACTGGCATGATCCAGAGGAGGAATGGGAGAAGGTCAATGTGGTCTGATGAGACAAGAATAGAGCGTTTTGGTCTAACTCCACTCGCCACGTGTTTGGAGTTAAGAAGAAGTATGGATAACCGAACCCCAAAGAAACACCATCCCAAGCCGTGAAAGGCATGGAGGTGAAACATCATTCTTTGGGGGATGCTTTTCTGCAAGAGGGACAGGACGACTGCACCGTATTGAGGGGAGGATGTATGGGGCCATGTTATCGCAAATTCTTGGCCAACAACCTCCTCTCCCTCAGTAAGAGCATTTTGAAGATTGGTCGTGCTGGGTCTTCCAGCATGACACACGACACGAAGACACTACCTCATGGAACTAAGGCAGTGGCTCCGTAAGAAGCATGCTCAAGTCCGTGGAGTGGTCCCTCAGGCCAGCTCCCAGACCTGAACCCAATGAGAAAATCTTTGAGGGGCTGAAAGTCCGTATTGCCTCCAGCGAGCAGCCCCGAAACCTGAGATCTCGTGAGAAGATGCTGCTAGGGAGGAGTGGGCCCAAAATCCCTGCTGCTAGTGTTGCGTGCAAACCTAGTCAGAACTACAGGAAAACGTATGATCTCTTGTAATTGCAAACAAAAGGTTTCTGTACCAAGATATTACAGTTCTGCTTTTCTGATGTATCAACTATAGCTTATTGTCAAGAATGCAAATAAAATGCAAATTAATTACTTAAAAATCATACAATGTGATTTTCTGCGATTTTTTGTTATTAGAGTTCCGTCTCTCACTAGTTGAAGTGTACCTATGATAAAAATTACAGACCTCTACATGCTTTGTAAGTAGGAAAACCTGCAAAATCGGCAGTGTATCAAATACTTGTTCTCCCCACTGTAGGTACGTGGTTTCAAAGGGCATCAGTGTCTTAACAGCTCAATTTGCCAAGGCAGGATACTCTGAGCGCAGCCCAATCCAGAAATCTGTCAGTGGCTTCTGATTAAATTCAATTTCACAGAACCGCCTGTTGCAATTTCGTTGAGGCTCTCTTGTTCAGATATCGGTAAGTGGATTTGGAGGCAGGGCATGAAAGGGATAACGAATCCAGTTGTTTGTGTCATCCGTTTCGGGGAAAGTACCTGCGTAATTGTGCACCCAACTCCCTCAGTTGCTTCTCTATAACACGTTTGACATTGTCCAAAAGCTGGAGTTCATTTGCACAATAAAAATCATACATTGATGGAAAGACCTGTGCATTGTCCTTGTTAATGCAGTCAGAGAAGAGCTCCAACTTCTTAATCATAGCCTCAATTTTGTCCCGCACATTGAATATAGTTGCGGAGAGTCCCTGTAATCCTAGATTCAGATCATTCAGGCTAGAAAAAACATCCCCCAGATAGGCCAGTCGTGTGAGAAACTTGTCATCATGCAAGCGGTCAGATAAGTGAAAATTATGGTCAGTAAAGAAAATTTTAAGCTCGTCTCTCAGTTCGAAAAAACGTGTCAACACTTTTCCCCTTGATAACCAGCGCACTTCTGTATGTTGTAAAAGCGTTACATGGTCGCTGCCCATATCATTGCATAATGCAGAAAATACATAAGAGTTCAGGGGCCTTGCTTTAACAAAGTTAACCATTTTCACTGTAATGTCCAAAATGTCTTTCAAGCTGTCAGGCATTCCCTTGGCAGCAAGAGCCTCCGTGGATGCTGCAGTGTACCCAAGTGGCGTCAGTAGCAACTACTTGCAATCGCGTTACCACTCCACTATGTCTCCCTGCCATGGCTTTTGCGCCATCAGTACAGATACCAACACATCTTGACCACCAAAGTCCATTTGATATCACAAAGCTATCCAGTACTTAAACAAATATCCCCTGATGTTGTCCTGGTTTCCAGTGGTTTGCAGAATTCGGATGTATTCCTTAATTGACCCCCCATAAACGTAACGGACATATACCAGGAGCTGTGACAGGCCCGCCACATCTGTTGACTCATCCTGCTGTAACGCATAGAATTCACTGGCTTGTATGCGAAGCAGTAATTGTTTCAAAACATCTCCTGCCATGTCACTGATGCGTCGTGAAACAGTGTTGTTTAATGAAGGCATTGTCTGTATAGTTTTTTGAGCCTTTTTCCCCATCATTGTCCCAGCCATATCCGCAGCAGCAGGAAGAATTAAGTCCTCCACAATAGTATGGGGCTTGCCTGTCCAAGCCACTCGGTAGCTCACCATATAAGACGCTTCTAGCCCCTTCTTATGAATGGTATCCGTCGCTTTTATTCATGTCTTACTACTCGAAAGTCATCTTTATTCTCGCTCAAAAAAATTCTGTGGCTTATTTTTCAAATTACCATGTTTCGTTTCTAAATGTCTGCGCAAGGGGGAAGGTTTCCCGCGAGAGAGTAACGGTTAATGTGATTGGATGTTCATTATTTGACTAGGCTACCTGTATTTGACATTGTGTTGATATTTCGCTGAACACTAGATGGTTTAATTCTATTTTTGGCAGTGAAACAAGGCTACTCAGGCGAGAAAAAAACCTCACCCAAATGTATAGCCCCAGTTTGTGAATACCTGGCCTAGGGTATACAGTACAGGTCAGACTTTTAGCATGCTCAGAGGGCAGAGGTGAGGCTGAAAGATGGCTCAGAGCTTGGCTTGACTATCATGGCTTACATGACTGGTTGAATAAGGTTTTTTGATAGTTCATCATTGTATTTTAGTTGTATATGTTACTGTTCCATGATACAGATTCACACAAATCATATCATATAAACCATTGTTAAATGTACACCAATCTACTGCTCGTTTTAGTAACCCAGAGCCACCCTTACTTTCTCTGCTGACTACGCATTTCTACTTCATAAACTATATTTTCTGCCTTCAGATCTTTATCCTACTTCTTCATTTCAGTCTGGTAAATCTAAATTGTTCCCATGGCACTATTTCCCTCAAGCATTCTCTCCTTCCTTCCTTCCTTCCTTCCTTCCTTCCTTCCTTCCTTCCTTCCTTCCTTCCTTCCTTCCTTCCTTCCTTCCTTGTGGACACACGCTTACATCAACCCTAAATCACCTGTGTCCCTCCCGCACAATGTTTCAGTGCTCAGCGCAGGTGCCACCGAATAATGCTTTGTTATCGCTGCCTCACAAAACACGGCCCCCGTCATGAAATCCATCTTCCTTCTCTTCTTTTCACCCCCAAACACAATCCCCAGGACCTGAGTGACTGAAACATGACCGTACATTAAAACCTCTAAACATCTTGTATTGTAAAACACTGTAACTCGTAGGACAAGCACTAGGTAATGCTATCAATTTCCAATTCCAAGAGAGGAACGGGAGAGGAGACGATTTGCGCAACAGCAGGAGCATGAAAGCAGGAAAGAGCGAGCGGAGGAGGAAGCTTGGCCACTGTCAGTGACAACATTAGCAGGACGCTGAGTAGGTGGAGTTTTCCTTTGCAGCACAGAGGACCATGATTTGAAATCCAAAAGGAGGAAGACGAGAGTGAGAAACCTCTCCCACGCTCCTCCTCCCTCCTCCTCTCTCCCCTTTTCATTCTCCCCTTCTCACTGCCTCCGCTCCCTCACCCCTTCCCCTTCTCTCACCTCTCTCTCAACCTCCTCTCCTCTCTCCCCCACTCCTCTCCTCTCCCCTCCCTCGCCCTCATCTCCTGCCTTTTCCTCGCCTCTCTCCTCCCTCTCTCACCTCTCTTCCCTCTCCCCACCCTCCCCTCTCGCCTCCCTCTCATTCCGCTCCCTGCCTCTGCCTCCTCCTCTCCATCCCCCCTCTCGCTCCTCCCTCCCCCTCCCTCCGCCTCCCTCCTCCGCTACCCCTCCTCCTCACTATTATAAAATATCCTCTACCCCTCCCTATATCTCTCCACAATCCCCCCGCTCTCTCCATTCCTGCACTCCTCTCCCCCCTCTCCACCCTTCTCCCCTCCCCTCTGCCTCTTCCGCCCCTACCCCTCCTCCTCGCACCGCCTCCCTGACCCCTCCTTCTCCTCATCTCTCCTCCCCCTCCCCCCCCTCCTCTCCGCCACTCCTCCCCCTCTCCCCTCCCCCTTCTCCCCTCCCTCTCCTCCCTCTCCTCTCTCTCCCCCTCCCCCTCTCTCCTCCCTCTCCTTCTTTCCTCCCCCCTACCTCTCCCCCCCTTTCCCCCCTGTTCGTAGATGTGTATGACGAGATTGGAGAACTAGGAGAGCAGATATAAGAGGTAGACGAAGAGAGAGAGAGAGCGCACGCAGAGAGAGCAGATGAGAGAAGAGAGCAGAGAGTAGAGAGAGAGAGAGAAGAAGAGGAGAGCGAGAGAGAGGGGTAGAGAGGTAGAGAGGTAGAGAGAGAGAGTATATAGATAGAGATACGGAGAAAGAGAGAGAAGAGGTGAGAGAGAATAAAGAGAGAGGGAGGGTACTTTGAGGAGGTAGCACGAGGTAGAGAGAGAGAGATATAGATAGAGATAAGAAAGAGAAAGAGAGAGAAAGAGGTTAGAGAGAGATAGAGAGAATAGAAGATAGAGATAGAGAAAGTGGTCAGAAGACAGAGAGAGAGAGAGAGAGGGTAGAGAGGAGGCGATACGGATAAAGAGGTAGAGAGAGAGATCAGCACGATAGAGAAAGTGGTAGTAGAGAGAGAGAGAAGGCTAGAGTTTAGAGACGAAGAGCGATAGAGAATGAAAGAGGTAGAGAGGAGATAGAGGAGAGAGAACACGTGGTAGAGAGGTTAGAGAGAGCAATTGAGAGAAGCAGTATCTTCTCTGTGACATCTCGAAATGCTAAGTTAGTAAGTGGGTCAGAGAGAGTATGTTGAGCTGCAGAGGCTTTGGCTGGGCCTGCTCCTCTACTGGTGGCTCTGCTATCTCGAATTAATCAAGCTTTACGCTGGTGTCGGAACAACACGGTTCACTAAATGGCTCTTCCTTTTCTTTCATCTCTCCTTCGTTCTGAGCTGCTCTGCTTGCCTCAGCCCTAGTACCGTAAAGACAGCAGGCTGCAGCAATCATCCTGGAGAAGAAGCCCCACTTTACAATCTGCCTGGTCTTTCTTTCATTCTTGGCTCTTTTAATGGTAGAGCTAAACAATGGAGGATGACTCTCTTATGTATGGCGCCCACTGGATCTGTGAGTGACCGGAACCACTTTACTAAATATGAAAAGAATAGCTTGTCTTCAGTATTCTGAGAGGGTGGGCAGGATAGGCTCTGAGTGAGTACAGTCACGGCCCCCTCACTGAGACAGGTGAAGACTTAAATAGAGAGTGACGCTATCCACTGATCACGCTCGAATTAATTCTTTGGTCAGCAGTCAGGAAGGAAAGGAAGAATAGGAGAGGAAAAGAGATTTTCGCGGGAGAATTGGCGTGACATCACCTCTTCACGTCTATCCGCGGCTCATGGCGGAAGAAAAAATGAGCAGACAGACGGTCTCCCCGCCGTCCAGACTTGCCTTCGATAGTGCTGGCTCACCAGCAAAGGAAGGCACTGATGGAAGTGGCATCAGACTGCAGTTCTCTCATGCACTGTAGAAATTGCAGCCAGCAATTTCTCGCTGCATTTGTTGCTCACCTTATCCGGCCTCACCGCTGGCCCTTCTCTGGCTTTCCGCGTCAGCTTTGTGTGTGAGCTGGTGCATGTGCATGTGTGATACTGTACTGCTATTGCTCAACGCTTAGACCAAAGTAGAACACTGCAATCAGCATCTTTAAGAATTCTTATAGAGAGATTGGAGATTGTGTTGGAATATGTGTTTTGGTTTTGAAAATCACCACCAAAGTCAGAGGATTGAATTATATTGACACATTCAACCCATAAAGCCCGTCTTACAGCGCACGTGAGAAAAAGACCGATCTGGAGGAATGGGAAAATGGAGGACGAAACTATGCAGTTATATCATCTAAGGCAAAGCTGTCATCTGTTCCATTCTTAATCCAATCCGACTACAGAGTATCAATGTGTTATGATTTGATATAAAACCCTCATAAGCAAATCTTATCACTTGTAAGCGCAAAGCAGTAGAGAGAGGGAGACCTACTAAACTGAGACTGAGGGTGACTCAAGACGTTCAAAAAGCATGTGCACCCACATTCATATATCTCCTTCGATGCTGTATGTTTGCTGCTCCGACTTAAATTGAACCCTGTTTCTACAGAAAGACTTTTGAGCTCAATCTATAGTGTAATTAATCAGAACATGAGCTCTTACACACATAGCAAACTAAAGGGACATAACATATGGTTACACATGGCTATCACATAATGTATGCTGCTCATTCTCTTTGTTGGCGCACGTCTTGCTGGCAAAGATAAGCCCGATGAGTGACGGCAACATTGCTATATCTGTATCGAGGAGCCAAAAGAGAAATGTCAGCCTGAGGATCCAGATCATCATCTATCATTCTCCCTGAACCGGCACTAAACAACTTTTCATTAGGAAAATAGCTGCAGGAACTACTCACTAAAAAGCCAGTCAGCACCTGCAATAGCACCGATATGCGCCCCTCACTCACGCGCTGTGACCTCTTGCACCTCTAACCTTTAAGATCGGCCTAGTGTTGTGCCTTAAGGATGTCCTACTGTAATCCGTAAATACCCACTGAGGACGTCACAGCAAGGTAAACCATATTTGAGAACCTCCCTATCTACTTTCCATGACTCAAGGCAGAACCGTCCTCGCCTGCATACTGAAGCTGTCACTTGAAAATCAAATACATTCTACTTCTAATAGATTGGGAATGCTGGACTTCAAAAATTGGCCTGCTGTCCAGTCAAGTAAGGCGCCACACGTGGACGCAGAGAAGTACACTGTTGATCATTAGCATATTCGAATGAACGCTTGTGTTGCTGTTGGACATATTCAAATATACCAATATAACCTTTTGTTGTGTACCCGCACACACGCTCGGCCAGAAGCACAGAACTTGCACCCATCCAAGTTGTCAGATCTTCCTTTGAAAAAGAAATTCTTACATGGGGACAATGAATACTAGAATAGAACTAGAATAGAATGCTGTCTGCAGTATCGCAGGACACTGAGATGTGAGGCAGTCAGCTCTGGTCTCATCTGAACACTAACTAGGCTTTCTCGCTCTATGCGTGTGATTGGGGGGCGCGCGCAGCCTCAAGGGGCGGGGGGGCGGGGGGGGGGGGCGCTCTGTCTTCCTCTCGCTCTAATCCCGCTGTGACAGTACACTCTACGAGCTGTGCACTCTAAGATCAGCGCCGCCCGCGCTGCTGAGACCTCAAGCCTACTCACACGTCAAAACGGGGTTGGCGACCACTCACTCCTCTCACTGAGTAGTGCCCTTACCAAGTGTCCAGCCGCCAACATGGAGAGAAAAGGATGGTGCACTCGGGGTGGCCCCCAAACACACTTGCTCACTGTCTCCTAATTTCATTGTAATCCATAGCACAATATTGGTGTTGTAAAATGTGTCATTGCCTAGCGACGGGATAGAGAAATGTAGATGCCGTCGTTTTGCGTTTGTACGCATACTCACTGTCTGTTCCTGTGGTTCTCTTTTTCTTATTCTTTTCTGTTTGCTGGTGGTAAAAGAAGAGGCGGTCTCGTGGTCGGCCTCCCATCTTACGGGATTTCCCACAAATGTACATGAGAATTCACGCTTGTTCCACTAAGTCATCAGGCTCTCCGCTGAATGAGCACTGCCAATGGATTTACACGATCAAAGCAGTGCAATGCTAAATGGGTCGAGTGTAAACACACTCACTGCTTTTTTTCACTCATTTTTGAAATTCCATAATATCATCTTTTCGATGGCGTTTGTATTTTTTTACTTCTTGATAGAGTACAATGATATTCGTTAGTTTTCTCAACATTCCAATACAAATATTCAATCTTGATCAACTTCAACAACAAAAAATAGTGCCTAGCCTTTCGGTAATTGTTTTTGAGGATGTCGATTATGCAATATTTTTAACAATGATCGCTGATCTTTTAAAACTGTCCTCTACCATCTACGGATGGTAACGTACACTTCAACGCATTGGTGCTTCTTCAGTTAATCGCACGGTTATACAATCAATTGTTATGTGATAATGCCAAAGGACACGTTGATGTTCCTACACGCACCAAGAACACCAGTCAAAGTAGAGTGATTGCATAGGTGAGGATGATTGGGATAATGGTCGTCCTGAGGACTAGATTACATCCATCTTCTATGGGCTATCAGGTTCATGTTACCATTCAGTGGATTAAAAAAAAAGGTGCAGCCGGAACCTTTTCATCGCAAATATGACACGATCGGCATCTTCTGATCTGCAAACATTTCACACATGTCATTTACGCACACCCCACCCTTACAAGGAACAATTAACTGAATATCTCCAATTAAACATTAGCCACGGAATGTAATCACCTTCGATCACAAGGGGTGAGTCAATAGGGCAGGGAATCATGGAGCA
Organism: Salvelinus sp. IW2-2015; assembly: GCF_002910315.2. Lineage (NCBI taxonomy): Eukaryota > Metazoa > Chordata > Actinopteri > Salmoniformes > Salmonidae > Salvelinus > Salvelinus sp. IW2-2015. The sequence continues at coordinate 11,844,953 of NC_036840.1, read as the reverse complement.
GCAAGAGAGGGTCCAACCTAAACAACAAGCTAACGCGGCGATTCTCAGTGGATAGCAGAAATACACCTTCTCCCCGCACTACACAATGGGGTCGCAACACCCCTTGTGATTGCCTAATGAAGGACACCACCTCAGAGCCAACGGCTAAAACAATGGAGTCTGTATCGATGTCCACTGTATTACATAATACAAACGCGCGCTCTTCATAATAACGACTGGGATTGCAGTATAAACTCGGCTAACATGTCAACGGCTTGGCTGGCTTCCCCCGCGCCACTTTATACTGGGCTCCTACCGATAACTCTACAGACATTCATTCATTATTGAAGACATCTTCCGCAACTCACCATTGGCCTACTACTCTCCTGCTGCCAGTTTATAAGCCAGGAGACTCACCATGAACGCCCTTTTTTCAGTGGCTCAACACTCAGCCTACTGTACGTACTATACTGATACAGCAATTTGCACTATTTTACATTTCCACCAGATATGTTTACTATAAAATATTAAATACATATTTAAATAGTACAATACTTGACACTGGACTCAGGAGCCTTGCCTCAAACCTGAATTACCGAAGCTGCAAAATATGGCCAAAACTTCCAAAAACTCCACCCTTCCCCGTGCCAGCGTAAACAGAATTGGCCGACATTTGTTCGACGTTTCGCATAAAGATCTTTAAAAAACACACAGAATGAAAATGATTTTTTTTTCCCTGCTCCTGTCCGCTTTCGCTATTTGCCCAGTCTGTAATTCCGTAATATTCTTGATTGGTTTGGACAATGGCTCAAATCACATGGGCGAGACAGAGAAACCCGTGACCACCCTCTCTACAATTTTAAAATGACGAATGCACACAGCTCTGCATCTAGCCGAACAATTTTCGCTGGGCAGTGTGGATACCCCTGGACTACACTCGACTTACTGTTGTCGGTCCTACGCTGTAAATAGGCTGTATGATGAGGCGGGATGGGCGTCACCATCCGACCCCTGCCCCGACACCCGCAACGGAACAAAAGCGGGGTGCCTAGTGAGCGCTACACCTCGCGCATTGGGGCATGTCTAAGGAAGGCGGGGTGTCAAAGTCTCGCATAGCCACCCCCCGCAAGGGCATTCTCGCCTGTCCTGCTCACGCGTCATTGTTTCTACGCTCACACCACCACCTAACATTTCACTCAACCCACCAACCCCACCAACAGCCGCAACGCGCACCAACCTTCACCAACACACACCACGCAATCCCACCAATACCTCACCAATTCCCACCAATCATCACAACCGCCACCCTTAACCACCAACACACCCACTTCCAACTTCAGCAACCTTCCCAAACCGCACGCCAATTCAGCCATACCACAACCCCCACTACCAAACCACCAACCCATTCTAACCTCTCCAAACCACGCAACCCACAACCCACCGCCTTCTTCTCTAGCTCATTTCAGAACGCAACACCCAAGAGTATTTTTCAGATACCAACAACGCGCCAACGGAACGCCAGCACAAACCTTCCACAGCACCCACGGGCTCTGTGGAACAAGGGCTAATCCAGGGTTAGTGGTCTGGCTTTGTGGCTTGGCGGTTGGTGGTCTGTTGTGCCTGGAGGAGTGAGGCTGGTAGAGGATGGCCGCACTGACGAGGTCCAGCCCAAACCCACAAATACATGTCTGTCAGTCTCACATCCCTCGAAGCACCCCCCATCGGCTCTCCCTCAGGCTGGCTTTTAATCTTCAGTCCGCTGTGTCCGTTGACGTGCTGCTGTGTGGTCTTTCTGACTGGTCTCACGGGAGCTTTCGAGCATCCTACTCCAGACATGATTTTAATCCAGCTAAAATATCAACCCTCGCTGTCCAGATGAACAGTTGCTCGCAGGGACGCCCAGCGCACAGCCACGCCACTGCTCCATGGGTTTAGGGGTTGGACGGGTTTGACGGGGGGCGATTGTGGAGCGACGGTGGTACAAGGGCATTGGCATTAGGCGGGCTAACCAACAATGACGGAGCGTGTCCCACCTAAAATTTAAATTGTTCAGCCAGGAAGCAAGAAGCATATTAACGGTTTTAAACTCACTGTCCTCCTCCCTTAAACACATCAACATGCTATCTATCTAATGCTTATCCCGCCCAAAAAACACGAGAATGCATCCACACTGCCGCCCTACCTACCCGCCCGCCCGCCCTGTCGATTGGCCCATCGGAGAATACCACACACTCAGAGCATTAAATTTCTTCCCACATCTGAATCACACATTGAGCTGAGAGAGGCACACGTGTCACAGAACTCTGCCTTTCCTCTTCAATAACGCCTGTTCGGCTTCCCTTCAAACCAAGAGTAGAAATTGGTTGGCAGCCCCACTAGACCAGACTTGAAGCTTTCACCGCGTTTTTCCTCAGCTTTATTAAAGGCTTTCCCATAGTTTTTAGACGACGGCGTCTCTCCTTGTTCCTTCCCTTACGGGCGCCTACTGATCTGAAAGGACTTGATCAGGTGCAAGTGATATTGTTGGGAACTGGGAAACTCTTGTCTCAGTCGTTGCACAGCCCCTATCAGTGCTCATGAAGCAAAGAAATAAGGAAATAAATACATTTGAGAGTATGGGACGTGCCAATGTATCCTCCATATCCAAGGCGTCAAACCTCAGTGCATATCTTTACTATAGAACATATACCAAACGCACGCTATAGAAACACACCATTACTAATCTCACTCGCCACTTGAGATGGCAAGGATATTTACTTCGCGCTACGCGTCATGCAAAAGTTGTCCAGGTTTGAGTTCCTTATAGAAGGCCTCTTTATTCTAGTAAGTAGTTCATATGGTCACAGTCTTGCACTATACACAGTTTAATCTACGCGGTTCAGATTGTTAAGGGGAACAGTTCCAGAGGAGGAGATGGAGGTCTCTTTCAGTTTGGGACCCTTAAGACAACATCGGAGGACCCAGCTACGGACACTCTGAGGGATGGGCTGCGCCTGGCCTGCTTCCTATATGTAAAATCTTGCCCTGCATATGCCTCCAGCAAGGTGACCAGTCCAGCCACCACGTGACTGGCCCTCGGTGGGGAGAAAGCACCCTCCCCGCATAAGCCACCCCAGTCTCACTGTCTAGGAAGCAGGCAGGCCCTCGATGGAGGCAGAATGGCCGTGAAGCGCAGAGAGGGAGCGAGGGAGAGAGGATCAGGGGGGACACCGTCCGACTCGCAGTGGATCTGTTGACGTGGTGACATGAAGGAGGCGGCGCGCCTGGGGACCAAATACATGAGTGCTCTTGTGGTGAGTGTGTCTAGTGTGATGTTGTGGGGGGGTGGGCGCGCCGGGGGGCGGGGGCGGAGGGGGTGGCGCGCGCCGGCGGGGGTTGGTCACACAAGGGACTTTTTGGGGAGTGTGAACTCTCATCTAGTACTCTCCCTGACCCAATGAACATTTTATACTGCAATACTCAAATACTTTTTATACACCAACGCGACGTATCGCTGGGCGCTGCAGGATCAATTCACCCAAAGTCATTATTGAATTTGCGGAGAACGCCACAGAGCGCACATGCCCCTGGTGCCATGCACTTGTCTACACGTACTACATAACACGACACTGAATACGATTTGTCTTACACCACACCTTTAACAGGCGCAGGCAGAATGGTGCTTTAACAAGTCTACCAAGGGCCCAGTTTTTCTAAGTTATCTATATGGATTTGTGCTATTGGATAGACTCTAAATGCTAGACAACTCACGAATGATAGGACGAACGTATGCACTGACTTGAATGGGGACTCCCCGCTCTATCTCATATTCTATTTCTAGCATTCTTTATACTTTTGCGCAATCGTTTAGAAAAACTGGGCGCTGCTGTCCGGGCTTTTTGATCTAGAATAGAGTCTGTAATCTCTCTGACCATCTTTCCTCCCAATGATCAGCCATTACACGCCGGGGGATACAGAGTTGCAACGGGTCACTTGTCTTTCTCGTCTACAGTCAAAACACACAGACATCCTGCTTCCCAGGCATAGCTTCCTCTCCGCGCTCCCAGCTTCTAAAAGCCCCCCTTCCCCTCGTGCCTCCACAGCCGCATAATGCCCCAACAACAATCCAGCCCCTAATGGAAACATATGGCCTGATCCCTCTCCACTGAATGTGGTCATCTGCAAGCTAGTAATGGGTCACCTTGCCTTGCAGCTAAAAACGCAATAATGAATGGAGTGAATGTTCTCGAAATGGAACTTTAACCGTGTTGGTCTGTCTCTTTTGTCACAACCCCCGGTTTATGTGGTCTTCTTTGTAACTGCCAGTGGTCCGTATATTACAAGAGGAATAGTCTCTTAACTTCTAATCATACGAAACATTCAACTGACGCTCTTCACCTCCTGCATAAACTTGGTGTTTTTGCGACATAACTTTCTCAAACGCCCGTCCGTTTGTAGATTTTGTCAGTGTTCTAATAAGACATTATAACAACAGCGGTGGCTTTCGAGCCTGAATGCTGATTGGCTGACAGCCATGGTATAATCAGACCGAGTATACCAGTTTCTGGTATGATAAGAAAACTATTTAGTCTTTTTAAATGCTCTAATGACGTTCGGTAACGCCTTTATAATAGCAATAAAGGCCCTCAGGGTTTGTGGTAAATCGCGCAATATAACACGGCTTAAGGGCTGTGTCCAGGCACTCGCCGCTCTGCATTGTGCACTAAGACACAGCTTAGACGTGATATATGGACTACTCTACCGACACACCCTTGGGTGTCTATTGCTTAAATAAAATAACCTATACAGTCATAGTCACACTACACTCGATCAAATGACGACAAATTGTCGGGATAAATCTTCCATGGTTAGGATTAGTCGATGATAATCAGACATGTGCGCTCTATACCACTTCTGTTTTACGTGCTATGTGATGACATAAGTACATGTCAGGTCAGGACAGAGACTTATAACCAGCCAGCAGTACTAGCCCACCATTGGATACAGGACAGCATGACTATAACCAGCCAGAGTACTGCACCACCATGGATACAAGGATAGTAGACTATCACGACGCAGCCAGAGTACTGCACCACCGATGGATTACACGGCCACGCAGATCTAATAACCAGCGCAGAGTACAGCACCACATGGATACACGATAGAGAATATAACGCAGCAGTCGCGCAGCAGTACTGCACCTCACATGGACTCACTCAGGCACAGAGGACTATACAAACCAGCCAGAAGTACTGCAGCCGCACCATGGATACAGGACAGAGATTATAACCTAGCCAGAGTACAGCACACTTATTGGATACATGGACAGAGATTATAAACCAGCCAAGTACTGCCCACATGGATCATTCAGGACAGAGATTCATAACAGCAGAGTACTGCACCACATGCGATACAGGACAGAGATATACACCTCAGCCAGAAGTACTAGCCACCAGCATCGGATAGCAAGGACAGAAGACTATAATCCAGCCAGAGTACGTGCACCAACTCATAAGGATTACAGGCAGAGATTATAACCAAGCCAGAGTACTGCACCACACATGGAATACAGGACAGGGATTATACGCTAGCCGAGTACTGCACACCAATGGCTACAGGACACGAGACTATACACCAGTTCCCAGAGTAATGTACCACCATGGATACAGGACAGGACTTATAACCAGCGCCAGAGCACTGCACCACCATGGATACAGGAAGCAGATTATAACTACAGCTGCAGAGTTTACTCGCCCCCCATCGGATACAGGACAGGGATTATACACCAGCCAGAAGTACTGAAACCACATGGATACAGGACCAGGGATTATAACCAGCGCAGAGTACTGCCACACACCATGGAATACCAGGCACGCAGTAATTCATAAACGCAGCCAGAGTAACTGCCACACCCATGGTTACTAGGACAGAGATTATACACCAGCCAGAGTACTGCACCCACCATGGATACAGGACAGAGATTATTAACCAGCTCAGACGGTACAGACCACCATGGATAACAGGAACAGAGACTTATAACCATGCCAGAGTACTGCACCAATGGATCACAGGACAGACGAATTATTAACCAGCCCCAGGAGTCACCTGCACCACCATGGATTACCGGACAGAGATTATAACCAGCCAGAGTAGCTGCACCACATGGCATACAGGACAGAGACTATAAACGCAGCTCAGAGTACTGCCACCACCCATGGATACAGGACTAGAGATTTCATAAACCAGCAAGAGTACCTCACCATAAGCCATGGATCAGCAGCGACAGGGATTATATTACACACCAGCCTAGTAGTAACTGCTCGGCAACACCATGGATCACGGAAGAGACTATAACCAGCCAAGAGTATGCCATCCGCATGGATTAAGGACAGAGATTATACACCCAGCCCAGAAGTACTGCAGCCACATGGATAACCAGGACAGACGATTATAACAGCCAGTCAGTACTGCACCACCAATGGATTTCAGACACGGGTTATAACCAGCCAGAGACGCAGAACACCATGGATTACCATGGGGGACACGCGGATTAATAACCAGCCCAGAGTAACTGCACCACATCGGATACAGACAGGGATTATACACCAGCCATCCCAGCGTAGTACTGCAGCGCAGCCAATTGGTATACAGGACAGGGACTCTATACTACCAGCCAGATACTGCACTGGCACCATGGATACAGGACAGCTGGATTCTAACACCAGCCAGAAGTACTGCACCCATCATGGATAGCAGGTATAAGTAGCAGGGATTCCATACACTCAAGCTGCCAGAGGTACTGTCACACCATGCGCGGATAACCAGGAACGAGAGAGCTATAACCAGCCCAGAGTACTGCACACCATAGATACAGGGACAGGGATTATAACGTCTTAACGTAGAGGACTGCACCAACCATGGATACAGGAACAGGGATAACATAACCGCAGCCAGAGCACTGCATCCACCATGGATACAGGACAGGAGACTATAACACAGCCAGAGCTCACTCGCAACTCACTTCTGGATACAGGACAGAGATTATAACCAGCCTAGAGTACTCGCAGTCCACCATAGATACAGGACAGGCGATTATAAACCAGCCAGACGACTGCACCTACCTATGGATACAGGAAACAGGGATTATAATCAGCCAGCAACGTC
>NC_036840.1:11835870-11837806 GCF_002910315.2 Salvelinus sp. IW2-2015 | reverse complement strand
ACCACAGTTCTTGGTCTGCGTGCCCTAGCTACTGCCATCACTCTGTGACAGGAAACCCACTGACAATGTCCCTGGACTTGGGATGGTGTGGTTATTGGCAAGACAGGTAATGTCATGACAGTATGTATGTAAGGTTTCGTGTGTAGGGTGTGTGTGTGGTGTGTGTGTGTGCTTCTATGTCTGGTGAGTACAGGCACATAAATTTGTTTTTTAATTTGTTTTATTAGCAAACACACACACAATTACACATAGACATCATAAACATTACACCAACATACCATCATGGGCTCTGAAGGCTGGATGATAATGAGCCCAGACACACTGCGTGTTTAACGCCCCAAACATCTGTGTTGTCTCACAACATCAGCCGATAAGAGCTCAGCAGCAAAGGCTAGCAGGTCTGTTGGTCTGGTTCTTCTGTATGTGTGTGTGTGTTCTTGTCCTTCTGTTTATGTGTGCGCACGCTCATCAGCTGATCCCGAACAGTGCAGGCCCAAAAAGAGAGAGACATTGGGAAGAGCCCACATGATTAACTCGGGAGGAGACGTGGCTTAGTGGGACACATGTTACTGTCATGTTTGCACTGCCATCGTGAGAGAGAAAAGGGGGGGTGGAAGAAAAACGAGATGTAGTGGAAGGGAGGGAGAGAGGAGTGGAGAAGAGGGGAGAGAGATAGGAAGGACAGGAAGGAAGGGAAGGAAGGAAAGGGTAAGGAAGGAAGGAAGGAAGGAAGAAGACACAGAAAATCGATCAGATCCAGGGTCACCTCCTAGTCGCCAGGCAGGGAACACAACAGTCTTTTCCTCCTATCCCTCACTCTATCCCTCACTCGATCTTTCCTTCTATCTCTTCTCTTCCTCCTTCCTCCTTTCTCTCCTTCTTATCTATTCCCATCTCCTTACTACCCCACTTTCACCATCCCTTCTTCCTCCCTCTGTCATCTSCTGCTCTGGGCCTAGTGGTGAGGGGGAAAGACGAAAGAGGGGGACACGACAGCCCAAGCTATCTCTGACCCAGAAGGATTAATGCCAAGGAGTGAGTGAGGGGAGAGAGAGATGGAGGGAGGGAGGGAGGTGATAGAGAGGGGCAGTGCTGCTGCTAATGACCTTCCCCTTCAGGAGAGAGAGACACAGCGTCGCATCCCAAATGAAATCCATTCAGGTGAAGTGGTCAGTATTGTGTTGTGTCTCAATATGGGTCTTCGCTCTGTGTGAACTTCCACAGGGCACACTCACACACAGACAGGCAGGTGCAGAGGATTGATCTAGCACACAAACACACACACACACCCTTATCCACATTAACTCACATATACACGCACACACACACAGTTTCACTTCATCTCTGAACTTTGGATGAATCACCCAGAAATCACCCCTTTCTGTCCAAGATTCTCAATCTCGCAATCCTACTGTGCTGTATATTGTACCCAATATTGCATACTAAATGTGTCCTTTGAAAATTTCAATTAAAAGGCTTTATGTTATTGTGGTTAATGTTGTGTCAATTCTACTTTAATCTTGAAAAAGCAAATATTTGTCACGTTCTGACCCTAGTTCTTGTGTTATTTCTTTGTTTTAGTTGGTCAGGACGTGAGTTGGGTGGGTATTCTATGTTTTGTGTTTCTATGTTGRGTTTCTCGTTTGGCCTGATATGGTTCTCAATCAGAGGCAGGTGTTAGTCATTGTCTCTGATTGGGAACCATATTTAGGTAGCCTGTTTTCTGTTGTGTTTTGTGGGTGGTTGTCTTCCGTGTCTGTATGTTCCACACACTGTTGTTCTGGGACTGATTTGCACTTTTTGCACCAAAGTACGTTCATCTCTAGGAGACAGAACGCGTCTCCTTCCTGAGCGGTATGACGGCTGCGTGGTCCCATGGTGTTGATACTTGCGTACTATTGTTTGTACAGATGAACATGGTACCTTCAGCAATTTT